>NC_136740.1:565000-1167500 GCF_936440315.1 Barbus barbus
TGTGTGAGTTTAGTGAGGATGTTGTGCATATTGAGCCACATATTACAGTTTTTCTCGATTGCTTAAACACATTTCTTGAAACTATGCCTCGTATTCTCAAAACAGTAAACACGAATCCATAACTTCTAACTCAATTCCCCAAACTTCCTATATTCAGGTCAAAATGAAGCTCTCCACTCAAAACAACTCAATCTTGCTGAAAAACCAAACTTTGCTCTCAGACATGACACACAAACAGTCAAAAACACACACACTACAGAACAGTTTTACACTGATGAGATCAATTCAAAACAATACTATAAAAACCGGTAATAAGTGTTGCTTGTGGTACTCCCCAAATGTTTTATTACAGTACAATACAGCAAACAACAAAAATAATTATTCTGCCCCAGTATCCCGTCTTTGTTCTGGGACACTCAAGTCGACAATATCTTATGATCTTATGTAATATTCTAATTTTCTGAGATGCTGAATTTGGGGTTTTCATTATCTGTAAGCCATAATCATTAAAAGTTCAAGAAATAAAGGCTTGAAATATTTTACTCTATGTGTAATGAATCTATATAATATATGGGTTTCACTTTCTGAAATGAGTGACAGAAAATATTGACCTTCAAAAAACATATTCAAATTTTGAGATGTGCCTGTATCTGCCAAAACGACAGCTTGTGGAATGTACTACTCTATGATGTAATAGTGTGGATAAGCACCGCCTCCACAGAAGAATATCAATACCTGCTTCTATAGCACTGCCTGTTTAGCCCCGCCCATAGATTCTACATCGCTGCCTGTTTAGCCCCACCCACCGATTCTACATCGCTTCCTGTTTAGCCCCGCCCACCAATTCTACATCACTGCCTGTTTAGCCCCGCCCACTGATTCTACATCGCTGCCTGTTAACCCCATCCATCGATTATACAGCACTGCCTGTTTAGCCCCGCCCACCGATTCTACATCACTGCCTGTTTAGCCCCACCCACTGATTCTACATCGCTGCCTGTTAACCCCATCCATCGATTATACAGCACTGCCTGTTTAGCCCCGCCCACCGATTCTACATCACTGCCTGTTTAGCCCCACCCACTGATTCTACATCGCTGCCTGTTAACCCCATCCACCGATTCTACAGCACTGCCTGTTTATCCCCGCCCATAGATTCTACATCACTGCCTGTTTATCCCCACTCGCCGATTATGCTTGTAGTGTAGAGCTGTAATTGGGGCTTAAAAGTTAGGCCCGACAGGGCCCGAGCCCGACAAGTACATTTTGATTGAGAGCTTTTTAAAAGCCCGAACCCGTTTACAGCCCGACATTATTCAAATGTGCGCACGCACACAGCTCTTTTGCCTTTTGTCAAGAATGACTCATTTATACATGTTTTAAAATAATTTATTCATGACTAACGTAGGCTATAGGCCACTTGGAAGTTGGAACAAAGAAATAAAATAAGACCTCTGTAACATCGTAACATCTCAACACTCTAAATAGGCCTAGCATACACTTAGCCTATAAATAGGCCAACGCGCCAATAAAAATGAGTCTTTCTTAACAAATTAAATTAAGATAAATTCTAAATTAAGTTGGGTATTTGGCAATAACGAAATGAAGATACAGGCTAATCGGGATTTTCTTCCCTCCACAATCCGGCCTCAACGTGACGGTGAATAGCAGCTGAAATTTAATAAAAGAATAATGCCAACATTAGCCTATATACTCTGTCTACATTATGCATTTAAGACTCAATTAATATTTAGTTATAATTTGAAAAACCTTTACTCATCAAGATTAGGCTACATGTTTTTGTGGAGGAAAATGATTGAATCCACTGTAGATGGCTTCAGCATGGTCCTGCGCTCACTGATGGTGCGTCCAGCAGTACTGTCTGAGTGTGACAACATTCTCAGCTGGTTAAATTTTGGCCAGAAGAATGTTGCGATCTTGTGGAGGTCCTGTATTATTACTTTACGTGCGAGCCAGTCTTTGTGCCGTTTACGCACGACACCTTGCTGAGGGGAGTCCAGGGCATTGGGCTGACAGTGGCGTTTCAGTTTCTCACACCAGAGACACACACTATTAAGTGTTGGATACTTGTCTCTCTCAAGTTCCCGCTGTGCTTCATAGAACGGTTTCAGAAAGTCTATCAAAAAGCCCAGTGTGTCCGGTGCTATTTTTTTCAATGCGCGCGCTCTGAGGAATACTAAGAAAGTTGATGTCTAACTTTAAAAACTAAAGGAGGGAGAGGGTAGTAAATGATGTCCCGGGTAAAGACCCGAGGTATGCATCTAAGGGTTAATTGTTTTTTGATGTAAAAATATTGATAACATAAGTGGACCTCAGAGAACAGCACAAAATAAAAAACAAACAAACAAACAAAGGCAGTTCATGACCCCTTTCAAGCAGTAGGACTGAAATAGTATTTTGTAATAAAACATACTCCAATATTAGTTTTATTTACAACCTCAAAAAGGCATTTTCTATAGTTGAGGTTTAACACTCATATTTGTTTAGTTGATTTAAATTTTGATAAAAAATCTTCACATGTATCTGTATAGTAGCAATAATTAGACTCAATTAGACTAAATCTGTCTGGTTATTTATTTATTTATTTGTTTGTTTTCTTAGAATTAATTCAAACCTGACTTTTTCCTTGAATGCCAAATGAGCAGGATATAAAACCTCATTTGACAACAATGTTTTCATTGTAGTAGAATCTCATTGTGTGTGTGTGTGTGTTGGTCCACAGATCTGCAGCTGCACTCTGACACCTGCTGTACTTCTCTCATATTCCACTATTGTTGTTGAAAAACAAAACACAATACTGTATTTCAGTCTGAGAGTGAAATGAAATAACTACTGCTGTATGAACAGATACATTTGATTTTCAGTTTTTTTTTTTATATGTATAAGCGTTTTTTTCCTCTTTAAATTTAACTCAGTTCAAGGTCTGATTCCCTGATGTTTCATATAAAAGCATGCATTTTAGCATTGTGGGAAGGTGTTTGCTGGTGTGTACGAGGTCTGAGGTCTGGTTCCTGTGTGTCTATGTTTGATATCAACATATCCATGTTTTCAATGTACAGGATACAGCAGGAAGCAGGATTTTGGCTGATTGCATTCATTATCTGATAGGAACAAAGACCACACAGCCGGAGTGTCTGCATAATATCAGTGATTATCAGTCAGAGTGACTTATAGTTGATCGACTGATGCAATATTCAGTGTTATGGATACTTTTTACAGGCTGTTAAGATGCATTTCACAGTTATGAACATTGTAAATATATATAAATATTTGTTTATTTATAATGTATATTTATAAGACTATATGTTGTATTACCTTGACATTAAATTACAGTAAACTAGTTAACACTGCTGTGTAATATTTCTAACACAATGGCTGATGGAATGACGGCAAATCCATAGATTTTCTTATTTTTTGACGTCATATAAACTCTATTGTGGATTTTTTCTTTTGCTATTGGGGCAAATAGGAATGCAAAATGATAAATAAAAAAAAAAAATAATAATATGATATTTATATGAGTAAAGAAATAACACGATCAGTGAGTCATAGCAACATATGTTCCCTTCCAGGAACTTCGAGCTGCGTCCAGCGACGCTTTGGGAATGCCATCAGCGTGACCATGCTCTGAATATCAGGTGTAATCAGTCCGAAGGAGGGCGAGGCGTCACGGGCGTGGGTGACGTCACGACCAGGAAGTATATAAGCACGTGTGGCGGAGCCGGCGTCAGCTTTTTGTCATTCAGCAAAGCGCTCTGTGTGTGTCAGTCTTATTTGGTGTTGTCAGTCTTTCAAAAATAAAAAGATACCCAAATGCAAGGGCGATTCCAGATCGCATTTCAGGTTGTGTGTTCGTCCCTGTCCTCGCTATATTACGAGTGGGGACACACACAATCTGTGCGTGGTTTGCCTGGGTGCGGAGTATGCGGCATCGGCTCTCGAGGGAGCCGTTTGCCCTCATTGCGAGCGGCTGTCGCTGCTTACACTCCGCACCCGGAGGGCTCTCTTCGAGGAGGGAGCCTTCACGAGCTCTCCACGCGGTTTCGGTCCCGCTTCTGCCAAGGCCTTCTACTCGTGGGGCTCGCAGGCTGATCTGGCTGGTGAGAGTGAGACGGGTATGTCCTTATCTCCTCCCGTATCTCCCGTAAGCGGTCTCTTCCCCCCGAGACGAGGGCTTGACGCTGCGTCTTTCTTCCTCCGAGGAGGTTGATGTGACGAGCGTTCACGAGATTTTGCTGCCTCTTTCGCCAATATGAGGAGCTTTTAGAGGTGGTTACTCAGGCAGTGGCCAAGCTTGACATCAGCTGGTCCCCCAGAGAGCATCTGAGCTGCAGACTAGCCGTTTGGATAAGCGTTTTCGGCGCTCGCGGCCGCCACCTCTACACAGGAACCTTCCGTTTTCCCCGATCTCCACACCGAGGTGTCGAGATCATGGGTGAAACCTTTTTCGTCCCGACCTTTCATTCCCTCCGCTGATTATTATGGCAGCGTTAGGGAATTGAATGAGCGCGGGTACAGGGCGATGCCGCCGGTCGAGCAGACGCTTGTGAGCTAGCTGTCTCCCTCGACGGCATTGTCTTTGAAGGCTTCTGCGCTGCCCACTAAGCCTCTGCGTACAACATCTTTTTTAATGTGGGCAGAGGGTATGCGGCAGGGGGCTGCTGGGCGGGCGCAGCGTCCTCCGCATACCAGCTCCTCGAGTAGGGAAGCGCAATAGGTCCTTACGGCGAGCCCCAGGACCGTGGAGGGCGACCCCTACTGGGGTGGAGCGGCTTACACCGCGGTACACAGTGACCGTCTCCCCCCGGTGCCAACCCTGCCGTTGTCCCAGGGCACAGCTGGTCTCAGCGAGTGTTTATCTCAGGTCTTTCCGCCCGTAAGCACAGCGGAGCCGAGAAACTCGCCTCAGCCGCCAGATCACGCGTCTCCTTCCGGTGCGCCGCATGGAGACAGCGGTCTGGCCGCGTATCTTACACCAGAGGTCAGTCTCGAGAGACTGATTCCCTTAATAGATCGTTTGGCAGCCTGGCAGCGGCTGCCGAATGTGTCTCGTTGGGTCCTGCATACCATAGCAAATGGATATCGCATTCAGTTCGGCGGGTCATCCCCGCCGTTCAACGGGGTTCTTGCGACTGCGGTCCTCCCCGAGCAGGCTCTGGTGCTGGAACAGGAAGTCGTTACTTTGCTGAGGAAGGAAGCCATCGAGTTGGTTCCTCCTCACGAAGTTCACATCGGCTTCTACAGCCGGTACTTCATTGTTCCAAAGAAGGATGGGGGGCTGGGGCCCATACTGGACTTGCGTCTGCTGAACCGCTCAGTCAGACAACTGAAGTTCAAAATGCTCACTGTCAAGCAGGTCGTGTCTCAAATCAGGTCCGAGGACTGGTTTGTCATGATAGACCTCAAAGACGCCTATTTCCATGTCTCCATCCTTCCTTCTCACAGGAAGTTCCTGAGGTTCGCTTTCGGGGGCAAAGCGTACCAGTATCGGGTTCTTCCCTTCGGCTTAGCACTCTCACCCCGCACTTTCACCAATTGTGTGGATGTGGCACTGGTCCCGTTGCGACTGCAGGGCATCCGCATACTCAATTATATCGACGATTGGTTGATCCTCGCTCGATCAGAGCGGTTGGCGATTCGGCATCGAGATGTCGTTCTCGCCCACATGAAAGACTTGTGGTTAAGACTAAACGCCAGGAAAAGTGCGCTTTCTTTAGCTCAGAGAACCACTTATCTAGGCGTGGTGTGGTATTCGACCACGATGCAGGCTCGGTTGTCCCCTGCTCGGATCGAGTCGATCCTCACGGCAGTCAGCAAGAGGGCCAGTCACTCCCTGTCAAGCAGTGGCAGAGGCTGCTTGGGCTTATGGCAGCTGCGTCCAACGTGATTCCATTCGGCCTGCTGTACATGAGACCCCTACAGTGGTGGCTCAAGACCAGGGAGGTCTCCCTGAGGGGAAACCCGCTCCGCGCTGTCAAAGTGTCACGCCGCTGTATTCGTGCCTTAGACATGTGGAGGAACCCATGGTTCTTGTCTCAGGGCCCGGTGCTGAGAGCTCCTTGTCGCCGCGTCTCGCTTGCGACGGACGCCTCCCTCACCGGTTGGGGTGCGGTCATGAGTGGCCACCCTGCTCGCGGTCTGTGGAGTGGTCGCCACCTGACGTGGCATATCAACTGGCTAGAGATCCTAGCTGTGTTCCGTGCACTCAAGCGCTTCCTCCCAGACCTGAGAGATCACCACATGCTGGTCCGCACCGACAGCACGGCAGTGGTCTCTTACATCAACCACCAAGGAGGTCTGCGGTCGCGCCCCTTGTACAAGCTGGCACACCAGATCCTTGTGTGGTCCCAGGGCAAGCTCCTATCACTGAGAGCTATGCACATTCCTGGGCATCTCAATGTGGGAGCAGACGTCCTGTCGAGACAGGGGCCGAGGCCCGGGGAATGGATGCTTCACCCCGAGGTGGTGAAGCAGATTTGGAGAGTTTTTGGCCAGGCACAGGTGGACCTCTTTGCGACTCGAGAGTCAGCACAGTGTCCCCTCTGGTTCTCTCTAGCTCCTCCAGCTCCTCTGGGACTGGACGCTATGGTACAGACTTGGCCGAGGCTTCGTCTGTACGCCTTTCCCCCGATCGCTCTGCTCCCGGGAGTTCTGGCGAAAGTGCGCCGGGACGAGGTCAGTCTACTGTTAGTAGCAGCGTTCTGGCCGGGCCGAGTATGGTTCTCGGACCTGATTTCTCTCCTCAACGGCACTCCGTGGGAAGTGTCCGTCAGGAGGGATCTCCTCTCACAGGCCAGGGGCACTATCGTGCACCCTCGCCCGGAGTTATGGAAGCTGTGGGTGTGGCCCCTGAGCCTATTGAGGAGATAACTGATAGACTCCTCACCATTAAGACTGCTTTCTTGCTGGCTATCACCTCTCTGAGGAGGGTGAGTGACCTTCAGGCCCTGTCTACGGCCTCTATTGACTTTGCGCCCGGCATGGCGAAAGTGTTTCTCTACCCCCGCGTGGGGTATGTACCTAAGGTCCCATCGGTCGTACCACAGCCAGTCGTACTCCAGGCCTTCTGTCCTCCTCCCTTCAGGGAGCCAGACCAGGAGAAGCACAACTCTGGCATACGAGGCCTCTGAGCGTCCCCCGCCGCTGGGAGTCAGAGCGCACTCGACCCGAGGCAGGTGTCCCAGTTCAGGACATCTGCAACGCTGCTGGGTGGTCCACACCCCTGACTTTCGCCAGGTTCTATAACCTCGACATCCGAGCCACTCCAGGCTCATCCGTCCTATTGTCCTGACACCAGGCAGGGACTTGTCAGTCTGGCGACGTTGGTATCTCGTTCCCAAAGCGTCGCTGGACGCAGTTCGAAGTTCCTGGAAGGGAAGGTCTCAGGTTACGTATGTAACCATGGTTCTCGTTCCCTTCAGGGAACCATGGTTACATACGTAACCTGAGACGTTTTTTTTTTCTATTACTTTAACTCAACTTTATTTAACTCATTTCAACAAGACTTAATGCACATTTTTTATATAATTTGAGTTTAATAGAATTTGAGTTGCGATAACTTGCACAGCCAATTTGATTATTCTTCATTTTCCAGTTAAATTTTCCCAGCTATGACTGCTTCCACTTCTGAGAACCCTGGAAATGTGAAAGGGGTCGATTGGTGTAGTTATTAAAATATGAAGCATCTTTGCTGTTCCTGTAGCTCATCTGGCAAGGTATCTTGTTTGTAACATGAAGGTTATGGGTTTTATTCTTAGAGAATCAAATACTGATATAAGTAATTTTAGGTAATCGTCTGCCAAATGTATAAAGATAAATGTTTGTGCTGACTATATGCTGAACCAGCCGGCACATGTATAAAACCAATCAGCTCGTTTCACACCAGACGATCACATTTCGTGTGTCTGTATTCACGCAGCACATCGTTTTCTCTTTCGCTGAGCTCGTCACATTGGCTGCTGCTGTCCTCAGCCGGACTTGACCCACTAAACTCTGTAGCGAACCTGAATTCCCTTCATCTCATTGGTTCCTGTGACTCCTCATGCATCTCTTCTCTGTGGTGAAGAGCGCCCTCCAAAAACCTCAGTGTGCGCTCCTCTCGTCCGTCTCGAGGAGCATCGGCGTGGATTCTTCTGCGCTCAATCAACAGCCCAGAGATCATTACTGTGATTGGTGGGTAAATACGTGGCGAGTGTTTGTGTGATTCTACTCTGGTGTGCTGCCAGCGAATGCTGTTGAGTTGTAACTTCTTCCTTGTATGTGTTTGGGTTTAGTTTCCCACAGTTTGTCTCGTTTCCTCTTTCCGTGTTTCTCTCCCAGTCGCATGGCTTTCTCACGACCTTCCTCCTCCAGTGCAGCTGCTCTGATCTGTCCAGCACATGGAGGCTTTGAGAAGAGTGCAGGAGCACAGGACGAGTGTGAGTGAAACACACCAGCCATCTGTCCAGCTGCTGAATTACTGACCTGCGGGAGTGAGGCTTTCATTGTTCATCAGAAAAACATAGAAATATCCTTAAAACAGGCTGGGAAAATATAGTTTTAGTGCTATGGATATACGGCGTTTCTTTAATCAAAAACCACCAAAGTTGGCAGGAGAGGGCAGCAGCGATGTAACGTTAGGCGAAAGCCCTGGGTGTTGCAGTTCGCAAGACAGTGATTCAACTCCCGACAATGGTGCAGAGGCCAGCGTTCCAGTTGCCAAGGTCTCAAGCAAGGGTCGTCACAGGTGGCAGCACCAGGGGACCTAGGAGTTAAGAAACCCAACCAAGTAATCTTAAAAAACTTTCCTGCACGTGTTTTCTTAGGCTAAAAAAGATCATTCAACAGCTCCAGGTATAGTAGGAGAGACTGGCTGGAGTACTCTATTCATGCAGATGCTGAATTCTGCTACCCATACAGAACGTTTCGAGCGCCCTCCTCTGCTACAGACACCACATTTACGATTATTGGATTTTGCGACTGGAAGCCTGCAGTGGAAACTGGGAAAGGACTTAATAAACATTCAGCGTCAAAAGAACAGGAGAGACGGATTCAGATCGGTAAAGAAATCACAACTTTAATCAATGCAGAACATTTGGAACGCAATAGATACTACTTATCATCAATAATCGATGTCGTCGAGTTCCTTGCAGTGAACCAGCTACCTTTTAGAGGTGACCATGATGCTTTTGATTGCATGTCTGAAGATGGATGTGGATTATTTTGAATATACTTTGAGGAAAGATGATGTGTTGGCCAAGATTCCGTAAGTCCTCTGTAAGAGGACTACTTACATCTCCATTAATCCACTCCAGAAAAACACAGGAGAAGTGCTTTCCTGACACTGACGACTCTTTGAACCTCTGCAAATGGATCAAGCGCTGCTGACGGACACAAGCTGATCTGAGCGAGTCTTTCTCTGCTGCGAGCAATAATAGTCAGCTTCAGTTCGGGGAATTATTAAATACAAAGCTCTCTCTTTTTCTTAGGCCTTGGTCATAGCTTTTCTTAAAAGTACATAGAAACATTTTATTTTATTTTATTTATAATAGCGTTTTTATATAAAATTCACCAAAAATAGATAAATACATTGATTTAGTGGCAAGAGTGACTTATATAAATATGCATTTTATGATTTGACAATTTGCTTTATTGCTTTATTAAAGTACCTGAGATTCACTTTGCGCAAACTCCTAAATGTAACTGTATATACACATATAACTCCTATATATATGTGTGTGTGCATATATTGCATATATAGTGTATGTATTTACTGTCTGTCTTCAATTTTTTGCAAGATTAATGAAGCACAGCTCATAATAATGAGAGGATTGCACTGTATTTCATTTCTCAGAAATGGTAACATGGTAATTAGTAATTATAAAAATAATGTCAAGAGAGCAGCATTTAGATTAAAATGAACAGCTGTGATTAACTAGAGCCCTACTTACATACATGATATTCATATTCACGACCTCTTTACGAAACACACGCTTATGCAGTTTCAAATGACTAAATCAACGTCATTCCTTCTTCAGCACTCAGAATGTGCTGCTTTGCTCTGTTTGTTTTCTCAGGTGGGATTTTTTGGAATTCAGTAACCTAATCGGACGTAAATTAACGTATTTACCTTCCTCTGATGGCAGAATGACAGTTGAGTATTTGGCAGGATGCCTCCAAATGCAGAAATCCAGACGGCCTTCCAAGAGCTGCTGCTCTCAGAGGCTATAGCGAGCGATCGCTCACTCATGAGCAGAACGCAAACATTGTCTTCTTTTGGCCAGTTCTTCTGTAGGCTGGGATGTAGTAGGTGAAACACGCACAGAATGGAAAATCTCCAGGTTTAGGCAATGCTTTGGGAACATTTGTAGCTGCTCAAACCTGCTGGAGTTGAGAGGTTCAGACCACCCACCTCAATCTGTTTTACTGGCTCTCTCAGAAAATCACCCTCATGTTCATCCCGGTCCAGAGATCTGCTTCAGTCTGTCTGTCTGAAACAAACACACATGCATAAGCAGAGAGCACAGTCGCATCTTCATGTCTTTCTCCTGACAGCAGTGAGATCACATGGAGATGTTGTCTGCTTCTCAGATGTTTCTCCTGAGAAAAAGCTGATGATCTGACTGCATGATATAGCGTCAAACTTTTACTCTATGACATCTTGATTCATTTGTGTCTGTTTTTATTTATTCTTAGGACTTTCAGGAGAAACATCTCATATAAAGTTGATAATTAAAATCTCTCCTGAGCTACGGAAAAAGTCTCTGAACATTAAAATGTTCCTCTCGGTTGAAACAGCCTATCCAGGTTTTTCAGGAAAAGACAAAAAAACAAAACTGTCTATTGTGCTGGTTCTGATGTAAAGTGTATAACTCTGGATGATCATGGCATGAGAAATGTTTAATCTAATGAATGACATACATTATGATTTCTGTTTTCAATGTCAGGTCAAGTCATCTTTATTTCTATAGCACTTTTTACAGTACTGATCGTTTCAAAGCAGCTTTACAGTAATAAACAGGAAAACAACAGACTTGATGCAAACAACATCAAATATGAGACAAATTAAGAGTCTTAAAGTGCTGATGTTGCAAAACCCATCCATTATGAAACATATTTGATTTCAGGTTTCAGAGACCTTTACAAGTGGCTGTGATTGAGCTGTGATGGCACAGAATGTATGAATAAAAGCCTTACATTCTTAAAAATAAAGGTGCTTCACGATGCCATAGACAAAGCTTTTTTTGTCTGAATGGTTTCATAAAGAACCTTTAACATCTGCACTCTTATTTTTAAGAGTGTAGGAGGAGAATCAGGCTTTTTGGTTTGGATGCTGCTTTCATTTGTATTTGATTTAGTCAGAAAGCATATTAGTTTTGAATGACTGTTGATGAAGAACGATGCTTCTAGAATGGTGTAGATATGGACTATACTAACAAACTGCTGTACATCCTCATTCTGCCTATTAAAAATTTGTAAAAACATTACATTACATTAAAAACATCACAATAATCCACACCACTCCAGTCCATCAGTTAACATCTGGAGAAGACAAAAGATGAAACACATCCAGCATTAAGACGTGTTAACTTCAAACCATTGCTTCCGGGGCTAAAATTATGCCTTAATTGTGCTTGTGAAGCTAATTAATTACACTGATAGTTCACATTAAATGCAAAAAAATAAAATAAAATAAATAAATAAATAAAAATGTGTGTGTGTGTGTGTCATAAAGCGTTTCTCTGCTGGTAGATGCTGAAACTACACACTGGAGCTGAAGAATGAGTCTCCATTGACAGCCATTCAGAAGCCACATAATCTGATGAAAAAAAAAATTAAAACAATAACAAAACTATTTTTGTTTTACAGATATCTAAATATAGATACATATACAGATATCAGGTTATCTAAAGGGCTTTTAAAAGCATAAAATGTTAGAACATTTTCCTTATACAGTATTTCTCCTTTCTTCTTATAGAGTCTGCTGCATTTTCAAAAGCATGTCCTGGTACTATAAATGAAGCTGTATTGGATTTAGAAGGCTTTCGATTCCAATCCACACCGTATCAGCTCCGTTCACTATTTATATCTGTTAAGTAGTGACCGATACGATACGAGCCACGCTCAGAACAGGAACTCCATGAAAACTTTGCTAGAGATTGGTGCTGCATCCCAATGTGCCTACTTATACTACTAATTTAAAGTATGTACTCTTTTGGTGAGGAAAAATTACACATTAGGCACGCTTTGGGATAAACTATCACGTCATACAGTTGCGTCTTTAACGTACGCTCTGTCGCACAGTTACATGCACCCTGTCACTATAAACCGGCCTGTCAATCAACATGTCACAGTTAATATCCTTCATATTTCATTTCATTTAACTTCCTACTGTACTGGAGAGAAAAGAAGCAGCTTGTTAATCTTCCAGCTGTGGATCTTTAAGCGGAGAAACTCTGCTCATATTTTTTGCATAATGATGCATTTAAAAGTTAATGACCAAACGGATGTTTATGAAAGTTCACACTGTTGTTGGAGATTTAATATATCACAGATAACATATATACATATATAAAACCAGGTTAAATGTTGATCAATTGTAATTCAAACCCCTTTATCCAAACCTCTCTACTTAACCGTCAGTCGTGCACATCCACCATGTTTGTAGTTTCTTTAAACACTTTTTATTTGTGTTTGTAGTTCTGAACCGAATCCTTCACCAAAGCACAATGGATTGTGGTCAATATAAGCCATCAGAGTATGGACAGATCCACACTTCAAAAATCTACGTGAAATAGTAGACCATCCTGGCACTTTTAGCATACTCTTTTCAACATACTATGCTTTGAGACACACTTATTCCAATCTCACACAGTATTTAGGATACAACTGGAACACAGAGATTGTTCTTTTAAAGAGATAGATAGATGGATACTATAGTCTGTACTCTTCAGCATATCAATGAGAGGGATGCAACTTAAGCAAAACATGATTTTCAAAGAGAACACATTGCTTTTCAAGTCAGAGACGTGAGGATGTGTGAGAAATGGTTTTTATTTTGTAACTAGCTATATTTGACTTGCTTATTATCATGAAAACAGTAAGAACTCGCAGACGCTTCAGCAGAGTGGATGTCTGGAAGATGACACGGACGCGCACAAACACACGCCCACGACTGCCACCGCTCCACCGAGAGCCGCAGTTGGCCGGCTGTTGTTTTGCGAGACTTAAGGGTTTTGGGAAAAATAATGAGCTCATCGCTCTGGCCCCAAGGTACCGCTGGCAATTACCATGATCCATGCTCCTGCTCAGCGGGAATTCACTCCCCTCTCAGGTTTTCTGGGACAGAGAAAGAAGACCTTCGCAGGGTGCAGGCATTCTTTTCTTCTGACATCTGGATTCAAGGGGGCCACATATTCAAAGCATCACGTCGGTTGCTAAATAAGCCCGCTTTATGCACACAGCTCTGATAAAAATGGCTCCCATCCAAGAATAAACAAATGTCCTTGAAGTCAAAGTTAAGCGTTTTGCCAGAGTTTGAGCACAAGCTCGACAAACAAGATTAACGAATAGCAAGTCGCCCTCCCTCCACTAGCAGAACCAATGTGGAAGTTGTCAGGTTGTACAGACGTGTTTCCGCTGAATCTGCTGGGGGCTGCTTGGTGTGGGGTTTGTGTGAGCAGCAGCAAAGTCAATAAATAAGGCCAGTGCATCTAGCTGTTGTTTTTGGCGAACGCAATTCATTATGTGTCGGGCAGCTGTCATGTCCAGCGGTGGACAGTGGCACCGAACGATGTTGAAATCATCCGCTGTCGTCCACTCCATCTCCCTGATAGCCTCATGCATAAATGCTCCTCATGGTAAGTGAGACTGACATCATGTACAATTGACACTTTCTAATCTCTGGCCCGAGGCATGGATGAGGAAATTGTTTCCACAGCCCTTTTTGGGCTCTTTCTCACTGACAGGCTCCCAGAGCAGCGTTATGAGTGCAATGCTTTATTACCACTGTGCTTTACATATGCCACCTGTATCGCATATGAATCTGCTGCTGAGCTGAAGGTTCAGCAGATGTCAGATTCAAAAACTTACTGAACAGTTGTTTCTTATCACAATCTGGAAATATAGCCACAAGCGACAATCATCAGAATCCAAGCACACTGGAAAAGGAAATTACCACAATTAGACTAAATTGCCTTTGGATGACGTCAGCATCCTTGATTTTGTTGTAACTCTCCCCGCGTCCTCAGATTGTCCTCATATCCATTTGCACCATTTTCACAATGCTAACCCCAACTGTTCCCGAGATAAAGGTCGGCAAGTTTACATGCTCCTTTTTCTGGCTTGAATCTGCAAAACGTTTCAACAGCTTGAATTTCCCTGAATATCTTTGGCTTTCGTCGTCTCAATGCGAGGACTTCTCCCACTGACAGTACTTAAACTTTCCGTGAACAGCCATCATGAGTCAACATCGCTACGCTAGGATATTTAATCATGTATGTTTATTTGTCGTGGAGATCCCAGATGTCAGAGCCGAAGTTTGCACGTCTAATGAGAAAAACACACAGCTCCATTTTTAACCCCAAGAAGTTGGCAGGTGCAGAGCTCAGAGCCGCTGATGTTTCACAGACCTGTTATTAGATTCAGTATTCTCACTTCAGCAATAAAGAAAAGGCTGTTTTTCATTACTCTGTGAACTTATTAACAAGCTTACTTTATCCTTAAAGGCTCACACTTAATTGCATTCGGAGAGGAAACGAGACTTGGCTTGAATGCTTAATGAGGACTTTTGAATATGATAAAGGGTACTTTTTGGATTACATCTTTTATTTATAGTGAATTTTACAATATCCGTAACAAATGGCAATCGCTCACTCTTTTATGGAACTCCTCCAACACGAGGAGCCTCAGAATCACTAATAACTTCAAGCATTTCTGTGAAACGCTACATTTGACACCTTGCCGCTCATTATATTTGTAGAGGACGGTGTGATTGATTCAGGCTGCTAGTTTAACATCACATCAGCAGTCTTAGTTTGTTAACATGAAGGATTTCACTGACCAGCATACACACATCCGGTATCCAAGTTTAGGTCTCGCACCTGTCAGAAAAGTGACAATTTATGAGTGTGACGCTCCTCATGTAGGCGTCTGACTGATGTTGAGACATTACAGTCAAATCCTGCAAATAGACCCCGTTGGTTTGACCACAGGCTCCTCTGAATCTCTGGAAGCCAGAGACCCTCACATCATCTACTGACTCACTCAACCCCTGCTGTGAGACCCTCTACATCCACCTTTACTCTTGCCGACGTGACCAATTACTGCAGCGCACTGTAATTTCATGTGTACATATGTGGCTCGCGATGACATGGTTTAGATTAAATTTTGGCTCCGACTGCTCTGAGAACATGGTGACTGTATGGAATACATGGTCATGTGACCCCTTGTTGTGGCCAGTGCTGTTTTCAGCTAATTGCGATGATGTAACCATTGGTTTTCTGAACTTATATATGTGTCAAACTCACAAAGGTTTGCTAGACCGCAAAGCAAAGGCACCACAGTTTGTGTAACTCCAAGACGTTGTTGTTTATGCTGAAGGATTGCAAGCCAGTCTGTTTTCAGAAGGGAATACTGGCATGCTACTTGCTGAATATTATGCAGGATGTAATAGGTTCATGTATTAGGTTCAAATTCTGGGGACAGTTTTTATGGAGGGGGTTAAATCAGATTCAGTACAATTCTGAACTGCTGTATAACAACTTTTTAAAATATTTTTGTTTTCACAAATTAAGAATACTATAAATGGTATTCCAACTGTTTTTAACAAAAAAATTATAATACAATGTGAGCAACAGAAGTGTTGAAAGCAGTAAAGAAAGATGTTCACAGTGCAAGATTCTGGGTTTGATTTCCACAAGCATTAACTATTAAGAATGTAGTTTTTTAAAGCAGTGCACATTTCTTTGGATAGAAGCATCTTCCAAAAGCATACAATTTAAACACCCTCAGAGTATAGCAGAGAAACTGACATAACAAAATACATTCAAAGAAAAAGTTTTTATTTTGGTTCTGTTCAGCTGCCTTTAACCATGAAATATGCAGGTCAAATTTGATCCGCAAACACTGTAATAGTAACGTAAATTTCATGCACACATTGCACAGCACATCAGAGCATTGACACTTTACAGGCATGACCCTAAGTGAGGAAAGTAGTCTGTGAAACAAAGAGCGCAACAATTGGGTAACACTTTATTTTGATGGTCCCTTTTGTATATTCTGTTGACTCTAAGTAATGTTGCAACTACATGTCAACAAACTCTCATTAGAGTATTAGTAGACTGTCTGCTTCATATCTGCTAACTTTTTATTGTGATGGACTCCCAACAGATACTCTTCTGACTGTAAGTAACTTTGCAAGTACATGTCAACTTATTCTAACCCTAACCCTAACCCTACCAGTCTACTAATACATTACTAACACTCTAATGAGAGTTGTAGGTGCAATGTTACTTATAGTCAACAGAATGTGTTAAAGGGGCCATCAGAATAAAGTGAAACCAACAATTGTCCCCAATACGTACTGTATATAACTCTGCAAATGGCATTCAGATATCGTCTTGGAAATAATTATTTCATTCTTTTAACATTGGGTAAAAATGACTTTAACAGTCTGATGGTGAGTGATCAAGATCATTTGTCACATACTGTATCACACTGGAAACAGAAAAGAAAGTTGCATTGCATTGTGGGATTCCAAGAGTGTTCTGTTGTTCACTGGTTATTGAGGGTAGCAGGTTCTTTATTCTATGCGTACTCAAAATTCAGCTCTACACACAGTCAGAGAAGTGTGAGCTCAGCCTGACTCCTGATGTCATCGCTGCTTGGGCTGATGTTGGTGATTCACTTTCTGTATGATGTATATTTTATTTGCAGTTCTTCATTACCCATGGACTCTGTAAGATATATTGCAAACCATGATGTACTTTGTTTTCTTCCCTCAGAAACTGCTTTTTGGCGCCTGGCTCAGAACGAACATCCATCACTGGTGGGCAGGACGCAGCGCGAAACTGTAACGGCCAAAGTTCACACAGAAAGGAATGCTGAAGTCCTCAAGAGGAGCCTGAGAAATCCAGCATCAGCACAGAGGAGCCAGAGGTGCCTCATTGCCTCTCTGCTTCGCTCCAGCCCTAGAGGCCCATAAACAATAGCATCTCCTCACAGCAGCCCGGGCCGGATCCCAGCAACTCTATTACTATTCCAGTTGCCACGGGGCGTTGAGCTGCGGCGAACTGCGACCCCTGGCCTTATTTTCAAAGCTGATCTCTGAACTCTACTGTGGCTCAGCGATTCGCTGTGAATGCAGACGTGCAGAGAGGGGAACAGGTGAATCGCTCTTCCTCTGCTGTTGTTTTTGATGTGGAACATGGTCTGAGGCGATTTCTCAGTGTGTGCAGAGAGCAAACGCAGGGAAGTCAAGAAATTTGGCTTGAGACGTCGAGAACTCCACGACTAGCAATTTGGATGTCGGCGAAAGCTGTCTGCGTTTTGATTTCCAAATGCTTTGTACAGAACGCACTTTGCTTCCTCTTGTATCGATTAAGACTTTAGGTGATAAGGTCCAGCATCTGAAAAATAACCAGAGGAAGCAGAATTAAGTTAAAACATGCTTCCAACATCAGTCTGAAAGCGCCTCGCATCCTCCAGTCCTCACTGAAATAAAGGCAGCTAAATGTTGTTCGTTTAGTTGTGTACATCACCGTTTTACTGCCTCGAATCCTTCCTGCTTCTCTCTCTGTGTGTAAATCAATTTGAGCTCTAGGCTGATCTGCCTTACAGGCACCTTTTCCTTTGATTGGGTTCCCACCGCAGCCTAGCGCAGGGGACTACAGCCAGCCTTAAGTTCTTTGAGGGATTTGTACTCCCCCTAGTCTTAGCTTACCCACATTGACTCTATCTGCCGTCCTCCACGGGCTCAGAGAATTCACAAACCCGAATTCTCTGTTGGGCAGGAGTAGCGGTGGAGGAAAAGAGGCTTTCGCTGCAGAACTACCTGCAGGGCAAACGTCCTTCACAGGCCATGATCAGAAACTCCTGTTTGTAATGAATTCAAGCCACATACAAAGAACATTTGTGAGCGTTTTTTGGTTTTCAGGCCAGCATCCACTGCATCCTTGAAAGACAACCTTGTGTGCTTGAATCTGGGTTAATTGAAGCTTAAATTGAGACTTGGTTCGGTTGTGATTTTGATGTAAAACTATTAAATATATACTACTGTACCTCTGTGTTGTGTGTATTTTTTAGTGACTGTGTCACCAGATGAAAGTGCACACACAATGTAACAGCATTACTGCTGTACAGCTCTTACTGTTACTGCAGAATATGCTGTAGCATGTACAATATTGGAATTTTAAGTATTTCAAAGTGATGAGGTCATTGATAACTATTGATTGTGTAATAATGGCCACTGTTACACTTCCTGTTCACATTTGTAATTAGTAGCAGTAGACAGTAATACTGTACAGTGGTTTATAGCACTGTCTCCTGTCTACAATTGGTTAGAGAAATACTCAGTCCTGTCCAATCTAACACCACAGAAAATTTGTGATCAATAACTATATAACTATATTTTTTGTCAATTTTTGGATATGAAAAAAAAAAAAAACATTGGATAGAAGAAAACAGGATGTGCATCGATTCTAAAATATATGCATTAAAAAAAACACATGCACTCAGTTGTGTCAAATCATTTTTTGTTATCCAATAAAAAGACATGCACACAAATTACAGTGGAAACACATGTATCATTTTATCGATGTATCGATTTATCAGGAAGTTACAATTTTGGATGAAAACAGTGTTTTATTCACAAATGTTTCATGCAATATTCCAGTTCTGATAAAAAAACCAAGATGGCGCCGCTGTGTTCGGACGCCGTTAGGTTCGCTCCACTGAGAATTTGCTTCTACCTTCTTTTTTACTTAGTTTTACTTTCTCTTTTTACACATCTCACGTCGGCACTGATCACCTACAACATAGAAACACTTTTGGACATTGGAAACCGCTACACCAACCTGTTTCAGGACACTTTATCCACGAATCCTGCGTGGCCTCTGGAGATTCTTCGGAACGCGGAGATAAACAACACCCCCCCGAGGCGACGGATCAAGAAACACCGCGGGAAGCGCGCTGGAATTCGAGTCAGACTCAGGAAAAGGGCTCACAGTCCTCCTCTCCCAAGCATTCTCCTCGCTAATGTCCAATCCTTGGAGAATAAGATGGACGATCTTAGAGCCAGGATTAGTTTCCAACGGGACATTAGGGACTGTAACATCCTTTGTTTGTCAGAAACGTGGCTTTCGTCCTCGGTCCCGGACACTGCTGTAATGCCGAGTGATAACTTCTCTGTCTTTCGGACGGACAGAACAGCAGAGGCCGGTAAATCCAGGGGTGGAGGAGTATGTTTCATGATCAACAAGAAATGGTGTGACCCCAGGAATATCTCCATTCTGTCGCGTTCCTGCTCGCCTCATCTGGAACATCTTTCCATTATCTGCCGCCCATTTTATCTGCCCCGGGAGTTTTCATCGATCATTGTTACTGCTGTGTACATTCCACCACAGGCGGACACTGGCTTGGCTTTGTCTAAGCTTCACGATGTGCTCAGCGGCCACATTAACAAACATCCTGACGCTGCCTTCATCATCGCGGGGGACTTTAACAAAGCCAACCTCAAGCAGGTCATGCCGAACTTTTATCAACATGTATCCTGTCCAACTAGAGGACCAAACACACTGGATCATTGCTACACTCAGTTCAAGGATGCCTACAAAGCCCGCTCACTACCGGCTTTTGGCAAATCGGACCATGCCGCCATCTTTCTAACACCGAGATACAAACAAAGGCTCGTTCAGGAACCTCCGGTGCAGAGAGTAGTGACGCGCTGGTCCTCCCACTCAGAGACTATGCTGCAGGCGGCGCTTGATGACGTCGACTGGGACATGTTCCGGGCGAGTTCTTCTGACGTCAGCGAGTTCACGGATGTAGCATTAAGCTTCGTAAACACGCTAACCGAGCAAGCTACAGAAACAATAACGATAAGGACATTCTCCAATCAGAAACCGTGGGTGGACAGATCAATCCGTGCCGCGGTTAACACACGCACCGCCGCTTACAATGAGGCTCTTCTGTCTGGGAATACGAGCGAGTACAAAGCATCGTGCTATGCTCTCCGACGCGCAGTAAGAGCCGCCAAACACAGATACAGAGAGAGAATTGAGTCTCATTTCCAGCTCAACGACTCTCGACGGATGTGGCAGGGACTGAGGACCATCTGTGACTTCGGAAACAAATCCTCCGCGGAGGTGAGAGCAGATCCGTTGCTGGCTGACGAGTTAAACATCTTCTACGGCCGCTTCGATGGCAACGGCGGCGGCGCGTTTCTGCCGACCAGCGCGTCTGGAAGCAACAGGCAGAGCAGCGATGATCCTGTAATCACCGTGTCGGAGGATAAGGTTCGGAGGGCGCTAAAGAAAGTGAACGTCAGGAAAGCAGCCGGACCTGATGGGATAACCGGCCGTGTTCTGAGGTCCTGCGCCGATCAGCTCGCTGGTTTGCTCACTTCTATCTTTAATTAGTCCCTTGCTACCGCCGTGGTTCCCGCCTCATTCAAAAAATCCATCATTATCCCTGTGCCAAAGAACAATAAACCCTCTTGCCTGAATGACTATCGCCCAGTTGCCCTCACATCTATAGTCATGAAGGTTTTTGAGAGACTTGTAAAGAGCCACATTTGCTCCTCCATCCCTGATACTCTGGACCCTCTTCAGTTTGCCTATCGCCCAAACAGATCCACGGACGATGCCATTTCTCACATTCTCCACTCTTCCCTCACACACTTGGATAGCAACAATGGAAATTATGTAAGGCTGCTATTCATTGACTATAGCTCAGCTTTCAACACTATAGTCCCCATCAAGCTGGCATCTAAACTCACAGACCTCGGCCTAAACTCCTCACTCTGTGACTGGATTCAAGACTTCCTCACCGGCAGACCTCAAGTGGTGAAAGTTGGCCAGTTCACCTCAAACTCCATCACTCTGAACGTAGGAGCCCCACAGGGCTGTGTCCTGAGTCCCCTGCTCTACTCTCTCTACACGCATGACTGCGTGTCCTCTCACAGCTCCACATCTATTGTCAAATTCGCTGATGATACTGTGGTTCTGGGCCTCATCTCCAACAACGATGAGACCGCATACTTGGACGAGGTAGAGAGACTCACATCATGGTGCCAGGACAACTGTCTCTCTCTGAATGTGAGCAAAACTAAAGAGCTGATCATGGACTTCAGGAAGAGACAGCAGCAGCCCTACACTCCTCTTATGATCAGTGGGACCCCTGTGGAGAGGGTGAGCAGCTTCAAGTACCTCGGTGTAAACATCTCCGAGAACCTGACTTGGACTACACACATAAGAGGCCATACCAAACACAGGTTAAGAAAGCCAGGCAAAGACTGTACCATCTGCGACAGCTGAGGAAATTCAGGGTCTCACCAGCAATCCTGGAAACTTTCTATTCAGGGACCATAGAAAGTGTATTGACTCAGTGCATCTCAGTGTGGTATGGAAACAGCTCCAATCAGGACTGCAAAGCACTACAGAGAGTTGTGCGCTTAGCTGAGCGCATCTCAGGGTCTGCTCTCCCCTCTCTGCAGGACATCTACCTCAAACGCTGCAAAAATAGAGCTGTCAAAATAATCAAGGACTCAAATCACCCTGGTAACCAGCTATTCACTTTGCTTCCATCTGGTAAGCGCTTCCGTAGCCTGATGGCAAAAACTGAGAGACTTAGGAGGAGCTTCTTCCCCCAGGCCATCAGGCTCCTAAACTCTAACTCTGTGTCATAACATCACTTGACTCCATGTAAATATCACCATATCAATAAGCTATTCATAATTTTTCTCTACCTCATATTGCTGCTATTATATACCCTGTACAACTTTTTGCACATTATTTTTGCACATTCCTCTTAGTACTATTTAAGTCAACAACATACTGACCTGCACATTTATATTTATATTTTTTATCTATCTTTTTATTTTATTATTTTTTTTTTATTATTTTTTTCTACTTTTCTTCTCTTAATATTTGTATACTTTATAATTGCATTGTCCTTGGAGCGGACCTGACCTACATTTCACTGCTGGTTATACTCTGTATAATTGTGTATGTGACAAATAAAACTCTTGAATCTTGAATCTTGAATCTTCTGCGCATAAGTTAAATGTGCAACTTTGGAAACATAGCTAATGAATACCTCGATTGTGATTTAATCTTGATGAATTGTGACAATGTTTAAATTAAGCCGTTTATGTTGTATAGTGTAGAAGATTGTAAGACCATATTGTATCACATATTTGCTGCTGGAAGTTTCTGCCCTAAAAGTGTCTGGGCATCAAAGAGCTTAAAGCTGTCCATACGCTATACTATTTACAAAGTCATCAGATTGCTGTTATCTTCTCACTAAAAAAACAGTCTGTAACTCATTTAGTATAGGTAGATCTATGAATATGCTAATTAGTCCAGGTCTCCACCCAATCACAGCAGCTCAGACAACCTGCTACTTTCACTCAGTTAACTGAAGTAGTAAATAGTAGAGCATGGCGCTAGCAATGCCAAGGTCATGGGTTCGATTCCCAGGGAAAGCAAGAGCTGATAAAACGTAAAAGCTGTAACTTAAATGCAATGTAAGTCGCTTTGGATAAATGCATAAATGTATGTATTAGAATGGTAATGCATTGTACATAGGTCCCATCACTTGGATGCGTGACGGTAATTAATATCCTTTGGCTTGACTGTGTTATCCAGCTACTAATAATTTGTTGCAAAGTTTACACTAACCATGTTCCTGTTTGCCATCAAGCTACCTTTTAAAAAAATGGTGATCCATACTCGGAATTTATGCTCTGCAACTAACCCATCCAACGTGCACACACACACACACAACAGTGAATACACACACACCGTGAACATACACCCGGAGCAGTGGGCAGCATTTATGCTGCGGCGCCCGGGGAGCAGTTGGGGGTTCGGTGTCTTGCTCAAGGGCACCTCAGTCGTGGTATTGAGGGTGGAGAGAGCGCTGGACATTCACTCCCCCCACCTACAATCCCTGCATGCCCGAGACTCGAACCCACAACCTTTGGATTACGAGTCTGACTCTCTAACCATTAGGCCACGACTTCCTCTAAAAACACCAGATAGACATGCAAACAATGTTAAAACCGTATTATCTTTTAGCATTTTATTGTGCTAAGCAAACATATTTTGTAATCTTAAGAGCCTATAATAAAAAAGAGTTTCAGACCATGTTTTGACTGCTAACTGCGGACACATAATGAATTTCCATGCTGAGTTGTCATGAAGTAAATTGTCCCTTGCAGTGAAAATGAGTTACAGGCCTTGAATTCCCCTCTTAATTAGCAGGGTTTAAGATGACGGCCTCAGAAGAAACAAACACACGCTTTCAGTCCTTCACAAAGCTGTGGAGAGAGACAGAAGAAAGAATGACTGATTCTTACATGTTTAGCAGAGGATTGGTCGTTGTTAGTGCGTCTGATGGCATGTGAAACAGCGCCACCTGTCAACAGACACAGGCACTGCAGTCACACTCACAGCCTGCCAACAATACAGCAATGAAGAAAAGGGTAAAGATCACACGTGATGCAGTCTGCTGAAAATTCTCGGCCATTTAATCTTCGAAGGTTTAAAGAGAATCAGATTGATCCAGGAGCGGTGCTTATCAAACTAGCTGGCAGAAGTTGCAAGCACGCATGTCTGGAGTTTATTTAGCTGGAACAGAGTTCGTTAAGCTTCAAAGAAACATATTCCCGTGATTGAGGTCGACTGTAATGATGTTTTATGAACACACTACAGGGGGAAACTCCAGTGAAGAAATGTTTTAGCAGCTCTCACTTTGAACCTCCAGGGTTTCTGCTCGTTCCCTCAACCTGTTTTATCTCCTCGTAAAAACACAGGCGTGTTGGTGAACTTAGATTTCTCGTTTTAAATGGAAGCTTGAGTTAAGTTCACATTTACCTGTTTAATTGCTGCTACTTGGGCATAATTATCGCTGAACCGACAAGTGCGTGTTAGGTTTGTTTGAATGTAGATCAGATTCCAGATGCTTTTTGCGTGTGTGAAACGACGCTTTGTACTGGAAATGAACTCACGCTACAAGACAAAATAAAGACGTATGGTGTTTTTGCAGGTTTCTTTTGTATGCAGGGATGTCCACACATCTGGTTTGAGTCACGATGAGCGCAGGCTTTTCATGAGTCTCTACCTGCATGTAAAGATGGAGGAACGGACCTCCACATCTCTCTCTCACAGTCATTCAGTGCTGAGGAGGAAAACATCCAGATAACATCAGCATTACATCAGAAGCACATGCGGGCACGATTTTCTGTTTCTCTCTGTAAAGATCTCACTGGGTCACCTGTCACACACACACACACACATGCACACGTTTGTTTTTGTGAAAAGTGGGGACATCCCATAGGCGTAATGGTTTTTATACTGTACAAACTATGTGCTATTGCCCTACACCAACCCTACACCTAAACTTAGCCCTCACAGGAGACTGTGCATTTCTACTTTCCCCCAAAAAAACTCACTCTGTATGATTTATAAGCGTTTTGAAAAGTGGGGACATAGGGTAATGTACTCATAAGTTACCTTCTCCTTGTAATACTTGTCATACCTGTGTCATTATACACATTTATGTCCTCATTTGTCACAAAAACCCGCGCACACACACACTCACACCCTGTCTGTGTCTCTGTATGTTGTTGCGCTTTAGATATCTGTCTATCTGTCTGTCTAATTGCTCCATGTTTGAATCACCCTTTATGAGCAATGAACAAATTAAAGCTTTCTCCAGGCAGTCTGTGACTGTTTCATGTGACATGTTTGAAACATATGGGCGGCAGTGCCTGTCTCTCTCACATTCTCACTGCTTCTACATAAACTTATAAGCACCAAAATGCCAGCTGGTGACATTTGAAGGCTTCTGCACCTTAGAAAGAGTTTGTTCTCGACAGATGGCTGTTTGTACAGAGACTTTTGTGTTCTCTCTATACTTACTGTAGAGCACTTTGCATTTGCAGTGTAAACGCTCATTTACCTGATGACAGCAGAGCACCGCCTACTCACCTGTCAAACATCGAAAATAACCAGCAGTGTAGGCTTTATAGAGTTACTGTTGTCAGAAACGTTATGTGTCCAGTCAAATGTATATATCAGTTTCTAATATGTTCTGATGTATTGTATTATATTTGATGAATTTCAGTAAATTTTTACAATTTGCAACTAGACAGATGCACTGTTACGTCCTCTAAAGTCAAAAATCTGGGTGTTATATTAGACAGCAACTTGTCCTTTGAAAATCATATTTCCCATGTTACAAAAACAGCATTCTTCCATCTTAGAAACATTGCCAAGCTTTGAAACATGCTACCTGTATCTGATGCAGAAAAGCTAGTTCATGCATTCATGACCTCTAGACTGGACTATTGTAATGCACTGCTAGCTGCTTGTCCTGCATCTTCAATAAACAAGCTACAGATAGTCCAAAATGCAGCGGCTAGAGTTCTTACCAGGTCAAGAAAATATGATCATATTACTCCAATTTTACAGTCTCTGCACTGGTATCTATTTGTCACGGTGCACACACGAGGGAGGAACGAGGAACACGCAGACGAGGATGTAAACTCAAAATACAATCTTTAATGATGACATCAAGGCAGGGCAAGACAAGGCAAGGCTGACACAAACAGGAACACTGGGGAGTAACGAGTAGACCAGACGACATTACACTGAACAGACAGGACTATAAATACCAGGGATAATTAACGAACATGGCTGGACAAGAATAAACTAATTACATTAGACAAGGACAGGAAACAAACCAAATATGGGCACGGAAACACAGGGCGCACGTGGAAACACAAGACACACACAACCCCCCTCCCGAAAGGCTCGTCCCGAGCCTAAACAGTTCCATCAGGGAGGGGGGGGGGGGGGGGGGGGGGCGTTCTGGAGGCCCCTCAGGTCAGACACAGATACATACACCGGACGGGGCCTGTGACACTATTCAGTTCCGTATCATTTACAAAATATTATTACTTGCCTATAAGGCCCTAAATGGTTTAGCTCCTGCGTACCTAACTTGTCTTCTACCACGCTACAATCCAACCCGCTCCCTAAGGTCACAAAACTCTGGACTTTTGGTAGTACCTAGGATAGCAAAGTCCACTAAAGGAGGTAGAGCTTTTTCACATTTGGCTCCCAAACTCTGGAATAGCCTTCCTGATAACATTCGGGGTTCAGACACACTCTCTCTGTTTAAATTTAGATTAAAGACACATCTCTTTAGCCAAGCATTCACATAATGCATCTTATAATCTTGTACTGCAGTTATATCTGATCAAATGTACATTATTCTTTTACTTGGTTGGAACAGCAGCTACGCTAATTATGTCTCTATTTGTTTCTCTGTTGATTAACATCCCGTGGTAACTAGGAATTACAGAAGCTTCAGTCTGGATCCAACCCTTAAATGATCTGAGATGACCGAACACCTGAGAAAAGATGATGCCAACCCCTCAGAGGACCTCAGAGGATGCCAACGCTCAGATAACATACAGAATTACCAAATTTTGCCATAAGTTAAATATATTAAGGTTCTGCAATATATAAATAAATATATGAATCGCTGAATAAAACTGAGCTGTTTTTCCTCCGTATTTTCACATATATCAGACTATATGAGCCATACAATGCATGAACTGGTCAAATGTATGTGAGTGCAGTGTAACACACTTTGGGTAAAAGCATCTGCCAAGTGCATAAATGTAAATGTTTATGGCTATCACAGATGTCATATTGACAGACGTCTCTGACTTTGGTAAACCAGTAAGGCTGGAGTGAAGCTCAGCCCACCGAAGCAAACACAGCTGATGATTTGAAGTGGTTGCGAGAGACGTTCAGATTCATGATCCTCAGCCGCTGCTTCCCAACATCTCATGGTATGTTTATTTGAAATAGCTGGAGCTCAGATGGAATAAAGAGCCTTTTGGTGCTTTTACTATCCTGAGTTTCCTTTCATCCACAATTTCCTTTTTAAAAGCTACAACCACAAGTTAGTAGCTCCTCTGAGTCAAAAGCTTATGGATGTTCACCCATAAATAGTTAAATAAGACATGCATGTCGTCAGATAGATTGAGGCGGCAGGTTACGAGGTTATGACCATGCTGAATTTCAGTCCTACAGGAGGGGTCGGCTGACGTGGTTTTGACACAAAGCACAGGAAAACAGAAGACACGGGCGTATGAAGCAGCCGCGGAAACGGCATATTAATCCACTCCCAACAGGGAATATTTCACTGCACCACATCTGGCAAAACACGGGACACACATGTCTCTGTCTGAGTGTGTTTAATAAGCCAGAGCTTTATCACCAGGCCTTTTTCAGGTATGAGCCCTGGATGAATATTAAAAGACCTATTGTCTCATATGCTTCAGTGTAAATTGTCATTGATAGATGAATACTGTTTTCAACACTTTTAATGTAATGACCACACACATGTAAAAACATACATTCCTTACAAATTTAAAACATGATAGTATACAAACCTTAATCAAACAGGATCTGACCATCATACTACAGTTATGTTTTTGCTTTATTTTATCATTATTATTTTTGTAATTTTTTTATTAAATAATTTAGCAAACAACATTGCATAAAACAGGCACCAAAATCATGTCTCATGTATGGATAATATATGAACAAATCCTTCTTAAAGAGGACTTCAGAAGCTTGTTTTGGTGGAGTCTGTATGCACAGCTGTCCATTCCCACTGAGTCTGTTGTTTGACATCCTCAGCATCACAGAGGCCTGATGAAGACATGATGTCCTCAAGAGTCATCAGGAGCTCCGCTTTCAGTCCTCGACTGGAAACACAGTCTCTGATTCAGATCAAAGGAAGCATCAGTCACAAATTAATACACAATAAGCAGGCATTCTGAAGAAACGTCTGACTGCTGTGTCATACAATGAAAGTTATGAAAGCTGTTAAGCTCCAAAATGACACCCAAACCAGTGATTAATGAGATCTGTGCCTCCGATGTCATGATGTTTTTGTGAGAATCAAACAAAAACTTTTGGTAACACTTTATTGTGATAGTCCACTCTTACATTCTACTAACAGTAAGTAACTTTGTAACTCCATGTCAACTAGCAGTCATTAGAGTATTAGTGGACTGTTTGCTTCGTATCTTCTAACACTTTATTTTGATGGATCCACAACATACAACATACTGAGTATCAGAAACTTTTCAAGTATATGTCAACTTATTCTACTAACCCTAAACCTACCCTACTGAGAGTTAGTAGACATGTATTTGTAAATGAATGAGAATTAGTTGACGTGCAGATGCAAAGAGTAGAATGTCTAAAGTGGACAATCAAAATAAAGTGTAACCAAACTTTTATTAAAACTGTTCTTCACTTGTTGTTCAGTCTGTTCCTTGCACAAAGCATTGTATGTCTTCAGAAAATTTGAATAGGCCTAAAGCAATAAAGTCACATTAAAGTGATAGTTCATCCAAAAATGTAAAATTGTCATTATTTACTACACTTAAACACAAACCTGTACTCATTTATTTATTCTGTCCAACACAAAAGAAGATATTTTGAAGAATGTGGGTAACCAAACTGTTGCTGGTAGCCATTGACTTCCGTAGTAGGGAAGAAACATACTATGGAAGTCAATGGCTACCAGCAACTGTTTGGTATTGATATACATTCAAATAATAAGCTGCTACTTCATTTCTTTTAAAAATTACAAATTACATATTTCTGCATTCATTTGCCATGAGGAAGTGAACCTGGATTAAGAGGGCATGTGTGTGCATGTGTGTGTGTGTGTGTGTGAGTGTGTGGCCTATGGCGCAGGCTGGCAGCAGCTGGCAGTAACTCTCTGAACTTCCTCATTAATAAATGATCACAGACCACCATCTGGAAAGAGCACAGGCCGCATGCACGTGTATGTGTGTGTGTGTGCGGAGGCAGGGTGGCGAGTGCAGGAGCCAGCGAGGTTTCACCCTTTCAAACATGGCTCTCATCTGTCTGGCTGCTGGGGTCAGAAGAACCGCAGAACGAGAGAGAGAGAGAGTCAATCAAGGCCATTACTGTAGCATTCAGAGATTGACCTCACCCTGTGGCTCCTGCTGTTCTCACCCCAGGTGACCCGTCCGAACCCCTGCAGCGGCGCTCGCTGAGTTTTACTCCAGCAGCACAAGGATGATTTATATCATCACTTCCTGCCCTTACTGAGTGCCTGTGCCTGTGCCATTGGAGCTAAAGATTGAGTTTTTAAAATTCATTTTTAGCACATAGTGTGTTCTGGGTGTTTTCTTTTTGGTTCTCTTTGGGGAAAACTATATTTTAGCTCAACTGGAATGTTGACCAGATATGAGGATCACAACCTGTTTTATACTGTAATAATAGTCTAATTCTGTATTGCAATCAATGTTGTTGGAAGATAATTTCATATCGTTATCTAACTTAGCTGTGTGAAGATATCTATTGAGTTTCATATGAGAGATGAATCTCCAGCACATGCCAGCTCTCGCTTCAAAGACCCTAGTGTTGGTTATCAGCTACAAACCTCACACAAACCCACAAAAACACTAAAATAATTTTCCCTTCAGCTAATGTCCGAACACTGTTGTCCTCTATTTAACATGAGCTGACAGTAACACATTAACTGAAATGATGGAGCTTATGGATGCATCCCACTCACTTTAGTTCTTCCAAGCTATTTAATGTTTGCATTGTAGGAGAGGTATTATAGCAATCTTAATTTATTCATGTCTTTAGTGCTGGAGTTTAATGTGCTTTAAAGACTCTTTAGCATCACCTCAGAGCACAAGAGAAAGTTTCCGTCTGTCGTTGAGTCGGTCATTGGCATGAATCTTTCATGAGGAAGGTACGGGGTCGAGCCCTTGCCATTGTGTTGCTCACTGGAAGATCTCCACAGAGGACCTCCTCTCATTAGCATTGCCTCTCTCTGGCTCAGACTCGATCCTTGACCTCTGTTGATTTTCTGTTTCCAGAGGGCGGCAGGCCTGTGTGTTTACATTTACTTCGCCCATGAGTTTTATCAGGCATTTTAATATTAATTAGACAGAAAAAGCCTGTGATTAGTGTGATTATGAGGGTCCTAACCTCCAGGGCTCGCATTTGTTATGTGGAGGATGATGGCTTGACTCCAGCGAGCTGCAGATCAACGGCTCTGACAGTTTGAGGAAGCCATGCAGGTTGAAGTGGTACTTTTCTGCTAATCGCAGACTGGCTTTGTGAGTTGCTAAGTGGCCTGGTAACCCCTCTTTGTCTTTCTTCACCGCCAATGTAATGAAATACCCTGCATTAATTTCTATGCTGGTTTAGACTGGTTAGTTCTGGCTGACAGAAAAACCCGGGTCAGCCAAGATGATCTTTCTAAAGAAGAACGTTAAGCTAGTTAAGGGTCTGCTGAGGCCATCAGCTTCCAAAACGCAATTTATGAAAAGTAAAATAAATTTAAAAAGTTTCCCAAACCCTGCACATCTGTAATGTACTCTGTGTTCATTGTGCCTTTTAGTTTGTTGTTTTGCCTTGTCCTGTTCCTGCTTCCTGTTCCCCTCTGTGATTCCCTGATTACTCTCACCTGTGTCTGGTTACCCATTTTAGTTCTTGTGTATATTAGCTCTTGTTTCTTATGTTCCTTCTTGGGTCTTAAATTTACTTGGCATTTTGTTGGAGTCCTCAGTTTTGGTTTAATCGTTTCTTGTTTGTATTTCTTTGTTTTCTGAGTTACTTGTACCTATATTATACTTTAAATTACTACAAATGGATTCTGTAGAGGGTGTAACACTAGACATGGTTGCCTTGAACCGAGCCCAAGCGCAACCGAGTCCCCCCTTCCCCACTCCCCTGCTGGCCTGCCCTCACATCGAGCTTTACGTTCCAGGCCAGAGCATGCTTTATTCTGCTTTCAAGTGCTTTCAGAATTATTGTAAATACAAGTTTCCTAATTAGACATTAGTCATGAATGGCCTCTCAAATTGTATTTACTACTGGGAAACTCAGATAATTTTGATACTCGAGTTTCCGAGTTAGGCGGGCCATAAACTTTAAACATGGTGGGGGGGGTTAACATGATTTGGTTTACTAAAAACTGGCCAAATATGTTTCACTGAGCCAACATAAGGAGCTTGGTTTCAAACAAGTCAGTTAAATTATGGAGAGTGGTTCCATCCAATTAGCTCTTGTTATTTTAACTCTGTGTCTATTTAAAGTTACTCCCTTTAATAAAGCATTTTTTGTGTGTGTGTGATTGTCATGTAATGACTCATACAAAGGCAAGATATGTAACAAATGATCAAACTGTATTTGTTAAACAAGCATAATAAACAGTTTTAAACAGCCTGCTCAATCTTACATTCAAGAGTCTTTAGACTTGTGCAAATGCATTAACATTGTTTTTCAGTTTCAATGCATTATTTCTTCCCCTTAATTAAGAAGAAAAGAAAAATACAAGGTCAGAAATGACAGTTGGGAGATTATAATTGAGGTTCTGGTCAGAAATCAATTCTGTAATACTGTATATTAAACAGCTTTTACAGAAAAAGTAACTTCTATGCCAAGCAGCCTCCAAGAAATGGGCAGCTTGCACAACTTCCACTAAAAATAAGTCTGAACAAAAATATTTTAATTTAGACTAAGAACGGATAGCTAACAATAATTATCAAATGATATCTTGAATCAATGATATCACTGCTGTAGAGTCTAATGGATAGATATTTTACTGAAAGTTACAGATGCCCTGAGCCCCTACAGGAAATAGTCACCTTGCAACAATTTTGAACATGGATAAATACAGTTGAACAAGTGTAACCCACATTACAAAACTACACAAAACAGCAAAAATGCCATTTTCTTCACATTTCTTCACATTTTCTAAAACTTGGCATTTAAAGGTAACCGATAAAACCTTCCAGAAAGAGTCCTTACTCGAACACATCAGAGAAGAGCTTTGTCTTCAGTGTTTGCACTTTATTTTATAACTTGTTGCCATCAAGCTCCAGAAATAACTTCTGTAGTACCTTGAACGTGTACCTGAGTTCAGGAGGGTAGCTTAAGCTTAGTCCATATATCAGTCCCAGCAACATGGCTGTTGCATATGATACACTGCAAAGGTCCTGGAGAACTTTTTCACCTTCCAACACCACTCCAACATCTGCTGGGCTGTCTTCAATGTCGGCACCTTCGTATCGTATGACAGAGATTCCCATGACAGCTTTCTGGATCGCCTCCTGAGTGCTGGCACCGTCTGTAATTTAAAAGGTAATTTAAAGAGAGGTCATTTAAAAAGATGGATAACTCTTAAATTCCTGCATATTAGCTGTGCCACAGCATTTAATATCCTTGACAATACAGGAACATTTTTTGTTAAAATCAATAAATAAATAAATACTGACCATAAACTCCAGAATAAGACTACTAGGGTCTTCATTGATTGTGCATTCTCTCTTCACTTCAATGTCATCAGTCTAAAGATGCAAATAATAACATTAACAAAATATAGTCGTTACACTTTTTACAAAATCACAGGCACACATTTAAAAACTGTCAGTCATTCCAGTCGTTCATCCATCATGTGCTTAATAATTTTCTTAAGGGAAAGAGCCTGCTCCTGGAGGGCTACTATCCTGCAGAGTTTAGCTCCAACACAATTAAATACACCTGAACCAGCTAATCAAGGTTTTTAGGAATGCTCAAACAAGACACTACAACTTCAAGGCAGGTGTGTTGGGTAAGTTGGAGCTAAACTCTGCAGAACACTGGCCCTCCAAGAAGAGGTTTGGACAAGCCTGCCTTCTGTCAAAATATTTTTTGTAAGCTAATCCATTTGCAACATCTGCCAGTTTATAGTAATACTACATATTTTGCATTTATTGAACTTCAAATGTTAATAAATACAATCCTATTACATTTTCGCCTTTTTTGTGCATGCTTATGACCATAACCCCAAAACTCAGATGCTGGTGAGTTGAGAGGATAATGTTTTTTAATGTAAAGGGTTGACTTGTGAACTATCTGTCTGTCCCATTTCTGCCAATGAATCTGAATATGAACTGTCTACCTATCTGGTTTCAGTTAACAACCCGGATTTTGAACCTTGTGTCAGTCCAGTTTCAGTCAGCAAGTTTAATGTTGAACCTTCTGTCTATCCAGCTTCAAACACTGAACGGTCTGCCAATCCAGTGTCGACCAATGCATTTAATTATGAACTGTCTGTCTGTCTAACTTCAGTCACTGATCTGTCTGCCCATTCATTTGTCACCAGAGAAACTTGGGTGTCATATTACAAAATGTATTATGGTCTTTTAGAATCAAAACGTTTTATAATCTTGACAAGATACATATCGTTGGAAAGGTCTGAGTATTTTATATAGATGTAATATTGAGAGAGAAATTGATAGATTTGTGACAGAAATGCATAAAAAAAACATGCAAACACCCAGTGGCTGTTTTTGGTATAACGCCTAAACAAAATTGCATATGAACCTCAATTTTTTTTTATATCAACTTCAAATTTGGAATACAACTTATGTACACATATGGTTTTAATTTTATAGCAATTTTGGATTTGTATCTATTTTTTTAAATATTTATTTTAAGAATAATAATCCACAAAACAGGCAAGTGGGCAGCTGCAAAACACATGTGAACGTGACTGGACAATGAGTGTGTGCAAAGGGAACAACTTAAGTAGAAGACTCAAACAAGACACAATCAAACAATCACTCACAACTGCAACACAACTAACTAATCACACTGACCACGGAAACTAAGGGGTGGTGACAAAATGAACAAAGGAAAACAGGAACTAACAAATTACAACTAAAAGTCCATGATATTTAAAACTAAATGAACATAATTGTGACAATACACATTTTTTTTTCATCTATTATATAGTAGGTAAGTATTCAATTTTGGATGCAGCCCCAGTGTTTCCTTTGTTCAGTTGTTAGGTCTTGTCTGTTTATTAGCAGTTTTGTCTGTGAGTTTAATTTTATTCCTAGTGTCCTGTTTCTTGATTTCAGAGTTGTTTTTGTATTTTGTCATAATTGTAAAACTTTCAATCTTCTCACATTTGCCTGTCAGGCCAATTAAACAAACAGATTGCAATGCCATGTGCTGCAGCTAGTGACACAGACACGACCTGAGAACATACAGGGATGATTTAACAAACTAAATACTAAACAAACACTGAACAAGCTCTTTGGATGGAATGCCTGTCATCTTGAATTTCGCTGTTTGTCCTTCAGTCTGTTAAACTGTTCAAGGAGCATTTTGAAATGGGGCTTAATCGCCTTTTTCCTGATGTGCTGAAATGCAATGAAAAAAGGAGATGTCTTGTTTTGTATTTTGAGAGAGAGAGAGACCAATAGTTTGGTCTAAACTTGACTAATTCTTCAGTCTCTATGGCAACAAGGCTAAATTTATCAATGGCTATTTGTGTTTGCATCTGATGTAATGGGATGAAGAGATGCAACAATCAAACCTCAGAGACCACGCAGGACGATCTTTTTAAGAATATTTAAAATTACCCTCTGTTATAGCAATAATCATATATTTACACGCACCTGTATATCAATTGCATATAAAAAAATAAAAAAACTGTAAGTGCCACAACATCACCTCTCCAGAGCATCTGCCGTCACCACAATGTTTACCAGGAGCTGTCAGAGCGAATCTGGTCCAGTGGTCCAGGGCCCATGAAACGAGCTCCCAGTACTAATTAATCCTCACCTGTCAGCCAAACTGTAGGTCATTAACTACATAATGATCATCATAATGGAGCCGAAGATGATCATTACAGACATCAAGGTTTGTATCTTGTCATAAATATTAGCTAAATTGTGTTTAAGATGGTGCTATGACCTGTTGTCTTACCAGAGCCGATCCTCCCTATACGCAGAATACGCAAGCTGTGTGGGGCCCCTGAAACGCCAGAGGGCCCCCTTGCTCTCAAAGATGTTTAATTTTAGTTGTGTTATGAATATAGTGGTTTTGAAAACATGAATGATCATTTCTTTTAATGTGGTGCGCTGTCACGCTCTCTATGTAAAAATCGGCCAAATCAGGTAACGTGAATGTCGTACAGTCTCTTGCTCTTACTAAAAAAATAAATAAAACGAGTTGAAAGCGTACCGAGCCGCGGAAGAGATACTGTTTCTCGAGCGCTTCCGTGAGCATGATTAGAGATGAAGTGAAACAAGGAACAAATGAGTTTCATCCATAATTGTATCCCAACCCACTTCACATAGCTGTATATAAGAGGCTTTCCTATAGCTCAAATAGTAGAGCATGGCGCTAGCAAAGCCAAGATCATGGGTTCGATTCCCAGGCAAAGCAAGAGCTGTTAAAAATGTATAAACTGTAACTTCAATGCAATGTAAGTCGCTTTGGATAAAAGCGTCTGCTAAATGTAAATGTGTTCATCTTATAGAAATATGTGAGAGGCAGCAGTGAGAGCATTTAGGTTTTTATGTGGTTTATGTTTTATAGGGATTGGTACATTAGAGAGCAGATCTGCATTGTGACTGCGTTGTCTACAGTAGTCATTTACTTACTACAATGTGACAACCAGTCCCTAAAATAAAAGTGTGCAAAGCCAAAAATAGTGTCATTAAAGTATGTTCTCTCAAACTGCCTTGGTTTTGCAGTTGCATTTGAAAAGCTGCACACTATTTTACTCGTCTGCATAATACATTAGAGTTGAATGTCAAACGCTTCAGCATCCTGTGAAGTTCTCCTTCATCTGATATACTCTTATTTGATGGGCATTGCACAGGCCCGTGGAGCGACTAGCGAACAAAGTCAGATAACTGCTCGAGCTCAGAGCACTTAAAAGCATTCTCAATCAGCTCACTGTGATTGCTTTGTGTTATACATGTTAGGCAGCCAGTGGACTCAAGCAAAGACACGGCTGGACCGAAGTTACCTGACAGAGGATGAAACAAACAGATGATGCAGAGATGGCTTCTTTATTTGTTTGGTTTGTTGTTTTCTTCATCTTTCTTCCAGACATCTGGATCTCCCTCTAATGCTTTCTCTCTTCAAAATGTGTAAACTATCAAACATTCACCAGGGAAGTTCTCCCCTTGCCAGTTTTGTCGTGACAAAAATGGTGCGTCAGATGTGTGGCAGACCACCTGCGGTGAGAGAGGCTCCTCGTCTGACAGCTCGGAGAAGTGCTAAAACTTCTCGCACTCTTGTCAACTGCTTTAATGATGAAAAGGAAATTTAAGGTTTGTTTGACTTCTTTAAAAATACATTCAACTAACATTCAAATATTTCTAATGAATATGCAACAGCGGTTTGGCATGGCAATGATGTGAGGGCCATTATTTAATTCTGCTTGCAGTTTTATTTAGTTCTGCTTGCAAATCCCTCCTTTAATAATAATAATAATAATAATAATAATACATTTTATTTGTAATGCGCCTTTCTTAAACTCAAAGTGCTACAACATGTAAAAAACAAAATCACAAATCAACCAAAACTACATAATATCAAAATAAAATCACAGTAAATAATCACAAATTAAAAGCTTTACTAAAAAGATGCGTCTTAAGAAGTTTCTTAAAACAATCCAAGGAAGCAGCATTCCTAATGAACGCAGGTAATGCGTACCATAGCTTAGGCCCGTTATAAGAAAAAGCCCCCCCCCATGGTTTTTAATTTACAGCGAGGCTGATACAAGGAGAGACAACCAGCAGAATGAAGAGAGCGAGAAGGAGTAGAAAGAGTGACCAAATCACAGATGTGATCTGGAGCCAGCCCATGCACAGCTTTATAGGTTAAAATCAGAGTTTTAAAATCAATACGTGATTGAACCGGGAGCCAATGAAGTTGCTGGAGCACTGGGGTAATGTGATGGTGTGCAGATGTATAAGTCAAAACTCGCGCAACTGGGTTTTGTATATATTGCAATCTCTTAACAGAACTTGCTGGTAAACCTCCAAAGAGAGAATTACAATAATCGAGCCGTGATGTGATGAAGGCATGAATAAGCCTCTCAGCATCAGGCCTGGAAAGAAAGGGTCTAATGCGAGCAATGTTACGAAGATGGAAAAAAGCAACTTTAGTTATGTTTTTGAAAGGAGAATTAAAAGTCAGCTGAGCATCAAAAATCACGCACCTTTAGAGATTATGCAATATAGTTTTTACATAAAATGACAAAAGTTATTAAGATTACGATCATTTACTTTTACTAGGTAATTTACAAGATGATCTTGTACACAATTTTTTTTTTTACTGTAAACAGCAATATAGGTACAATTATTAACACCCATCTGGCCATATGTCATTTCATACGGATTCGAATGTTTTATGATTTAGTTTTTCTATAGCCCTAGTTATTACTAATTTAACTATAACTATTAGTAGTAAAAATTGAAAAAGGTTTTAGTATGAGTAATTTGCAATCCCACAACATATATAATTTGTTTGCTCAAAATGACTATTTCCAGTGTTCCGATGAATGAAATACTTTACAAATGACCAACAGATTAATATACTGACTCAAACACAGTGTAAGACTCAAAACTGTAAATCATGGTCAGACTGATTGGATGAGCCACATTTGAAGCTGTGATGCACATACGATGAAATCTATATTAATGTGATTATTGTTGCTGGTTACACCACTTACCGTTGTCTTCGCATGACATGAGCCGTCAAAACTACATTTCCTCAAAATAATCAATGACGCTATCTACTCATGCTCATCTAAGGCCGTTTGCAGACTAGAAAACAGCTTTTATGAGCAGAATAAAAGTCATGGACCTCAACTCAACTGGACATTTATTTATAAAGCACTTTCAAAACCATTAGAATGGACCAAAGTGCTGCCCATAAATAATAAATAATACTAAAATTCATACAATATAAAATAACAACAAAACATAACATCAAGAAAAACATGCAGCTAATTAAAATTATCCAACCTAATCAAATGGCGAAAGCTTGATAAAATAAATAGGTCTTCAAGTCCTTTTTAAAAATGTCTATGCTTGACGTGGATTTTATAAATAATGTTAACACATTCCAGAGTGCAGGAGCCACAAGAGAAAAAGCGTGGTCTCCACTACGCCTCAGCCAAGAGGAGCATCTTCTGAGAGAAGCGCAGATGACCTTGAGACTGGTAAGAGATTAGCATGTCCTTTATATACTCAGGAGCCTGATCGTGCAATGCTTTATGGATAAACATTAACAACTTGTATTGAATTCTCTATTTTACAGGTAACCAGTGAAGCGATATCAATACAGGCATTATATGATTCCGTTTTCTGGTGTTTGTTAAGATTCTTGCAGCAGCATTTTTGACATACTGAAGACGAGCAACCAGGGATTCCTGATGCTCATCTGAGCATTAACCGGGATCAGTCTCTCTTTCCTGATTGAATTTTATTTTCACGCCGGATGAGATGCCGGCAGCATTTGAACCACCGACTGATATTTTACCCAGAGAGTTGGTTATAAGGTCTAAATCCATAATGAAGGTGCACCAGACAGTGCAATGAAAAATGTGGTTTCAGATAAGGTATTCAACAAAGGTCAATATAAATGAGGAGAAGCACTGGTAAGAAACACAATATCCACAATCACAGGCTTTCCCATCCGGATGGAATTAGATTTCTCCGAGGACACTGGAATACTGCCGAAAAACAGCAGGTAATTTGCTCTGTAAATTTCACCCGGAGAAAAACTTAGATGTGTTCGATTCGGACGTGGTTGAAATCTCAAAGTACGTCTGTGATCCTCCTGAGGGAAAACTAGTCCCTTCTGAACGAAGCTTATGGCTAAACAATGTTTTTAAATGTGCAAAGATTCACAGTATTCCTAAAATAAAGTAAAAGCTTTAAGCAAGAAACCTTCAATACAAATTTCACATTTGCATTTGATATAGGTTACATTGTTAAAAATGGCTATTATCACATGTGATTAGCATACGCATGCGACTCCTGAAATAAGGTGATTCTTATATTCCAGCTTGAGGCTCAGTCAAAGAAACTAATCCTTAATTGTGTACGTGCTTGGCATACTCATGCCTGATGGGCCGTGAAGGATCCGTAACGAGCCTGACGCGCTCCTCTCCCCACACTTCTCTCCTTTTAAAATTCTTGCTGTTAAATGGATTTATGATCAAAGCGTCATACTAGCGTATTGTCTGCAGCGACGTTAGTCACACACTGCTGGACTGGATTTGATCTCCTCGAGGCTTAAGGGACTAAAAACTAAACAGACGGCAAAAAGGGAATAAGGAAGAAATGATTGAGAAGAGATGGCAAAGGACGGAGTGAGATGTATTCAGTTCTGGGATCATCTTTGTGTCTGCCGCTTTGAGTATCTTGAAGGTTGGCACTTTGAGTGTCGCCCACTAGATTCCCAGAGACACGGAAACTAAAAGCTACAACTAAAGGCCTGTTCACATGAGTCGTGTCAATAAATGCAGCGATTGCCTCTGGATTTGGAAGCACAGCCATTGATGACCAGACATTCTGCATTACTGTACGCATCACTGCATGGATGGGTCCTTGTGTGCAGATCAAGAGTTGTGCCCTAAATTACATACAGTAATATACCCAACCGTGTTTGAATTTTATAAAGTTATTTTGTCATCCAACATGGAGTCCAAACACTATGTAATTAAAGCTGCTACAGCTGAGTGCATGAAATATCCAACATTCCATGCTGAATTTTTCCAGTTAATTAAGTGCATCATGCAGGCATTTGAAGTGCACTTCTCATTGTTGGAGTTTTCAGTGTGAATGCACTACTCACACTATTTATGCTGCAATGTCACAGAATAGTGTGTAACTTGGATGTGCCTAAGATTTACCCAAGTCTAAAGATATATGTGATATATGCCAGTCAATAAATAAAGCCATGTAATTTAGATAAGGCATGATTTATTAATATTTCCCAAAAAGGCAATCAGGTCAGAGGCTCAATTAATAGTGAAAAAGTCTGCAGAATAATGTCTTCACTGCATTAAAATATACATCACTGTAAAAATTCTAAGCACTATGGAACATTCAGATTATTTTATATTTTATTTGATATAATATTTTATATAAAATATTTTAGTAATATTTTATTTAGTATATATATATATATATATAAGGGGGCAGTCGTGGCCTAATGGATAGAGAGTTGGACTTGTAACCCGAAGGTCGTGGGTTCGAGTCTTAGGTCCGGCAGGGATTGTAGGTGGTTGGAGTGAATAACCCACTCTCTCCACCCTCAATACCACGACTGAGGTGAGACCCTTGAGCAAGGCACCGAACCCCTCAACTGCTCCCCGGGTGCCGCATTGATGGCTGCCCACTGCTCCAGGTGTACCTGGATGGGTTAAATGCAGAGAACGTCCCTTTCCCCCTTCCCCTTTAAAAAAATAAATGGTGGGAAGTCGTGGCCTAATGGTTAGAGAATTGGACTCGTAATCCAAAGGTTGTGGGTTCGAGTCTCCGGCCGGCAGGGATTGTAGGTGGGGGGAGTGAATGTACAGCACTCTCTCCACCCTCAATACCACGACTGAGGTGCCCTTGAGCAAGGCACCGAACCCCCAACTGCTCCCCGGGCGCCGCAGCATAAATGCTGCCCACTGCTCCGGGTGTGTGTGTGTGTTTGTGTGTGTGTGTGTGTGCATTTGTTCACTACTCACTGCTGTGTGTGTGCACTTGGATGGGTTAAACGCAGAGCACCAATTTCGAGTATGGGTCACCATACTTGACAATACGTCACGACTTTACTTTACTTTATATATATATATTATTTTTTTTTTTCCTTGATGAAAATGTGCTGAAAAATTAAATTTAAACTGCTGTTGTGCATTAGTAAATCATTGTCTCCCTCATCAATGTTCATCTTTGTATTTGACTAGAGGTCAAGTGAAGTAAAAAGTGGCTCATGTTACCTCTCAATCCCCTAACTGTTATGTTTTGGTCACTGTTTTCACAGTTTACACCCATTTTTGTAAAGGTTAAAACAGGACATGATGCTTATGTTGAGCTGAAGCTTATGTGAGAGATGCTATTGTTTATGTCACACTTCCTCTGGAGAAAATCCATCCATTCCATCCATTCTAGTAATATATTATAATAAAATGAAATCAACAGTGAGGTTTTGACGTTTCAGTTTAGTGACATGTATTTTTCATATGTTTAGACAATTGTTCTCTAGTGGATGGACTCTCTCATAAATATCTGGATGGAGGTGAGCGCTAGGGTTTTGTCCTGCCCAGATCAATGGGGTCAGACAGTCATAACTGAACTCTCCTGCGACGCCGCTGACGTTTCCAGCAGTCTGTGGGGACCGAAGGGCAGCTGCTGAGTGATGGCCGTATACCTGAGAGACGCTCCTGTCCGACGGTAAGTGGAGCAGAGCGTCAGAGGTGGGCTGAGAGAAGATGAGAATCGTGACCCTTGGGGCAGCGGGCCACCCTCCGATGCTTCCAGCCGCGACCCAGGCAATGTAATTGGTGTCCGGCCAGTCTTAAGCAAAGATCCCAGCAGAGCAGAGCAGGGCAGAGGTTAGTTTGACATATTCTCTGCATTCACTGGAGAATGTGCTTCACCTATGGAATCTTCCACATGGAAGACCTCCCACTCAGACACCAGTTACGGCCCGTTCACATCAAGAATCTCATCTTTAGTTGTAACTATATAGGCATCCAAAGTAACAGAATATAGTAACAGTGTGACTGTGACTTTGAGGCAGGTAAGAGAGAATGTGAGGAGATTGAAAAAAATGTTGTTTTTTTTTTAATTATTTGTATTTTATATACAACACAGTATAATCAAAACATACATAATGAAGGTCAAAGACACATTATTGTGCACACTGATCTAACCACAGAGATGTGAACAGATTTTAACTAATTTCTGCAACAGATTCTGTTCAACAAGTGAAACAAGAAAATCATACCTGATATATACGTGTTATTTAAGTGTTTCTACTACTTTCCATGGATACAAGAAGACAGAAAAAAATCAGTAGTCAAGGATCTTGTTTTACCATAGAATATCAGTGTAGTTGAACATCTGATGTTGGTACAGCGTTCTCAGAGGAAAACATCTTGAAGAAAGTCATCAGGATTCATCTGTGGTTCAGGTACCTGATTCAATAAAATACATACAACCTAAAAAAACAAAAAAACATTTGTGAGCATGTTAATATCAGGAGCATCTGTATATATATAGGTTTTGTAGCCATAGACTCACGCATGCTTTGTACTATCGTAAAAAAAAAGATTTTAATTTTTTTTTATATCTGAGAAACTAATTATTATTGTTTAGCACGCTATTAAAATCTATTTTTGAACAGAGTAGGCTATTAATAATAAACATGTTCTTAACATACTTAGACTCGTAGCATTCATCATGTTACTTTTATTGATTTATATAGAGCATGAAAACATCATTGAGCCGTTCGAAATTTAAATACAATGAATTGCCTATCATATTCAAAATGTTTTACTAATTTTGGAAATGAAAGCCATATTGCACTCTCATGGTTCACTTTAATCTACATGAATGTGCATTTTGTTTCAACTGGAAGCCTGGCTATTTGATGACTGGGTGAGCTGTTAAATAAGCTTAAGTGACCCATAACTGAACCTGTGATTTACATGATTGACAGCGTTTGTTATTTAAATGCACCACTGTACATTAAGTGATCCAAACACTGTCATCATATTTGTAGAAATAATGAATTTTACACTTAAAAATCTGTACAAATCCTGTATCTAGAAACCAGAATAGCACTCAAGACAATAAACAAGACAGAAACCACACACAATAGGCATACACCATAAACATTCAACTTATTTACATAATTTTTTTCGAGGTAATCTGCATATACAATCATTCACATTGAGAAGTGACATTAATTAGCTGGTGACATGGACTTAATTCAGCACACAATAAAGAAAGTCAGTCCATAGACATTGGTGCCGACGCTCCGGTGGATGACAGCACATGTGCCCAGCCGTCAGACAGCTTTAAAACCTGGCTGACCTGTCGCTGTTTGTCTGTCATCCCCCTCCCTGTTAGGATGCTGTGGCAGCCGTGGCAAGGCCCTTTTATCCCCCTGGAACTTGTTAAGAGGACAGCGTCCTACCACATGAGCGCTGAGAGCAGAGGGTTAGTGTCAGGGGTCTCTTTCTCATCCAGATCTTTCACTGCCCACCTGTCTGCCCTTGCCTTTCAAGGAGGTGGCATGAAGGATCACAAGTCTTATGGGTTTAGAGACTGTGGACAAAATTACTTATTGGCCACAGATTGGGTATAGAATGAACATATGGTTAAATAGCAGAAATGCACAATATTTAAGGGATAATGTACAGTCAGCTATAATATATGTTTCAATCTTTACAACACTTGGAATAGTTTTAGCATTTTAATGGATAAAAGTGTTAATGCATTTGGTCTTGGTGGATGAGATCTGCTTCACACACTGCTGCTGAGCAAGTATGGGCTTGCTACTACCAATAGATACGCTGCTGTGAGCATGTAAGATATGTTGATTCAAGATTCAACATGTTTATTTGTCACATACACAATTATACAGAGTATAACCAGCAGTGAAATGTAGGTCAGGTCCGCTCCAAGGATAGTGCAATGGTATAGACAAATATTAAGAAAAATAAAAGTAGAAAAAAAAATAAAAAGAATAAAATAAAAGATAAAAAAATATAAATATAAATGTGCAGGTCAGTAAGTTGTTGACATAAATAGTAATATAAGAGGAATGTGCAAAAGAATGTGCAAAAAAGTTGTACAGGGTATTTAAATAGCAGCATATGAGGTAGAAAAAAATTATGAATAGCTATTGATATAGTGATATTAACATGGAGTCAAGTGATGTTATGACACAGAGTTAGAGTTTAGGAGCCTGATGGCCTGGGGGAAGAAGCTCCTCCTAAGTCTCTCAGTTTTTGCCATCAGGCTACGGAAGCGCTTACCAGATGGAAGCAAAGTGAATAGATGGTTAGCAGGGTGATTAGAGTCCTTGATTATTTTAACAGCTCTATTTTTGCAGCGTTTGAGGTAGATGTCCTGCAGAGAGGGGAGAGCAGACCCTGAGATGCGCTCAGCTAAGCGCACAACTCTCTGTAGTGCTTTGCAGTCCTGATTGGAGCTGTTTCCATACCACACTGAGATGCACTGAGTCAATACACTTTCTATGGTCCCTGAATAGAAAGTTTTCAGAATTGCTGGTGAGACCCTGAATTTCCTCAGCTGTCGCAGATGGTACAGTCTTTGCCTGGCTTTCTTAACCTGTGTTTGGATGTGTGTAGTCCAAGTCAGGTTCTCGGAGATGTTTACGCCGAGGTACTTGAAGCTGCTCACCCTCTCCACAGGGCTCCCACTGATCATAAGAGGAGTGTAGGGCTGCTGCTATCTCTTCCTAAAGTCCATGATCAGCTCTTTAGTTTTGCTCACATTCAGAGAGAGACAGTTATCCTGGCACCATGATGTGAATCTCTCTACCTCATCCAAGTATGCGGTCTCATCGTTGTTGGAGATGAGGCCCAGAACCACAGTATCATCAGCAAATTTGATAATAGATGTGGAGCTGTGAGAGGACACGCAGTCATGCGTGTAGAGAGAGTAAAGCAGGGTACTCAGGACACAGCCCTGTGGGGCTCCTATGTTCAGAGTGATCTCTGACATCTCTGAGAACATCTCTGAGAACCTGACTTGGACTACACACATCCAAACACAGAGGCTCAAAATCACTCTCCAGAACATTCTCGTTCACCATTCCTGGCTGGTGGAATAATCTTCCCACCCCTATCCGGAACGCCGGATCCCTGGCAATCTTCAAGCAACAACTGAAAACTCATCTCTTTCGGCAGTACTTGACTTCATCCTAAACTCAAAAAAAAAAAAAAAAAAAAAAAACTCTTTCCCTCCATCTTTCTCTCCGCTTACTAGCTTGTACTTATTTGAACAATGACTGAGACTTGGTGTTACGAGCACTTCCTCTGTCTGATTGCCTCTTCAAGATTAATCGCTTTGTGCATTCCCCAATTGTAAGTCGCTTTGGATAAAAGCATCTGCCAAATGACTAAATGTAAATGTAAATGTAAATCTGTTTGGGCGATAGGCAAACTGAAGAGGGTCCAAAGTATCAGGGATGGAGGAGCAGATGTGGCTCTTAACAAGTCTCTCAAAAACCTTCATGACTATAGATGCTAGGGCAACTGGGCGATAGTCATTCAGGCAAGAGGGTTCTTATTGAGAGAGTGTTCTTAGGCACAGGGATTATTACGGATTTTTTAAATGAGGTGGGAACCACGGAGGTAGCAAGGGACTCATTAAAGATAGACGTGAACAAACCAGCGAGCTGATCAGCGCAGAACACCCTCAGAACACAGCCAGTTATCCCATCAGGTCCGGTTGCTTTCCTGACGTTCACTTTCTTTAGCGCCCTCCGAACCTCATCCTCCGACACAGTGATTACAGGAAGCCTGCTGCTTCCTGATGCGCTGGTCGGCAGAGATGCGCTGCCGCCGTTGCAATCGAAGCGGCTATAGAAGATGTTTAACTCATCGGCCAGCAACGGATCTGCTCTCACCTCCGCGGAGGATTCGTTTCCGAAGGTCTTCAGTCCCTGCCACATCCGTCGAGAGTTATTGAGCTGGAAATGAGACTCAATTCTCTCTCTGTATCTGTGTTTAGCGGCTCTTACTGCGCATCGGAGAGCATAGCACGATGCTTTGTACTCGCTCATATTCCCGGTCAGAAGAGCCTCATTGTAAGCGGCAGTGCGTGTGTTAACCGCAGCACGGATTGTTCTGTCCACCCACGGTTTCTGATTGGCGAATGTCCTTATCGTTATTGTTTCTGTAGCTTGTTCGGTTAGCGTGTTTACAAAGGTCAATGCTACATCTGTGAACTCGCTGACGTCAGAAGAACTCGCCCGGAACATGTCCCAGTCGACGTCATCAAGAGCCGCCTGCAGCACAGCTTCTGAGTGGGAGGACCAGCGCGTCACTATTCTCTGCACTGGGGGATCCTGAACGAGCCTTTGTTTGTATTCCGGTGTGAGAAAAATGGCGGCATGGTCCGATTTACCAAAAGCCGGACATGTTGCCGCTGCGTAAATTGGCATGAATACTGTAGCAGATCTAGACAGGTGGTGCTGGGGGAGGTGGAGGGGTTTAGAGGAATTTTGATAGCAATGCAGGACCAGATAACAGTGAACACTGAACCAAACTATTGAAATGTTGAGTGAGCAATCTCATTGGTTGTATAAATAGCAGTGGCCAATCAGTTTGTGGCATGAAATAATGCGATTGCTAACAGATTGCATGTAACGGACCTATTAGCCTTTCTTTTGGAGCAAGCACACAGTGCTGAGGCTTACTGTAAAGAAATTAAAGTGTATACAAGCTGGATGAAGCTAAGCTACTTTCAAGTTCTGTGAGTCTGACTTTGCAAAACATAGACTGGTGCAATTTGAAATCAAACTGTGAAAGTGCATGTAAGCTTTTTTTCCTTTTTCTTTTCTTTTCTTCTTTTTTTGTGTCATATTTTGGATAAGTATCTGTTGTATAATTAAAGTATTTGTCAGTCTTTGTTTTACCTTTTTGTCAGTGTTGATGGAAAAAAAGAGTAGTTTCCTTGTTAGTCTATGAAATGATTTAACTGTAACCCCCCCAGATCAAATTAAGCTTTTAAAATCCATGCCTAAAGTTTTAAATAAATTATTTAAAGAAATTAACACTTTGATGGTTAAAAATACTGTGCTGATTTGTAATGTAAATTTTACCACAAATCTCATGAAAGCAAATCTAAAAATATTAGACTTTGTGCCTGCTCTGAAAGATTGCCTCCCAGAAATATAATGGCTGCAATCTCAGCATTTTTGTTTAAGGAACACTCCCAAGCCAATAATGTGGAAGCGCATCTGAAGCGAGATTACGGGACGCTCGACACTGACCTATATAGATAGCCAAAGGAAGTCGTCTGCTCACATGGCATTATGTCTGGTGAAAGGGCATTAGCTGATTTTGCACTACATGAGTCTGTCTGCATTAATGTTGGGCCTTTTCCTCATGCGGCCCATGAATGGCTGGACGGTAGCGGTGTTGGCATATGTTTCCCAGGGTGAGGCCCGGCCTACATTGTTCTGAGCGGATGTCAGGACGCATTAGGGCTGGCTGGGAAACCCCCTGCTCAGAGACGCTGCTGTCATATCCGCTAATTACATTCAGATAGTCAGCGCTGCAGATGCATGTGAGCGCAGGCACAGGTGGAGCTCTGTATGCATGTGCTGCAGCAGGTAACTTTGCAAAAAAAAGACAAACAACAGAATTGAAGACAAACGCTAGCATATTTTGATGATTTAGATGAAGAAGCCCTCCGGTAACAGTGTATGTGTGTCTGTGTGTGCCAGCCGCCCACAGTCCAGGTCATTCTACAGCTCAAGATCCGAATGTTTGATTAGAGAGGAAGCAGAGATTCATGGCAGGATTTTGCACTTTTGACCCGAACTTTATTTAAGCAAGCTTTATGAATTCACAAGATTTTTGGGGCATAAATTATTTATGAATATACTTCATACAGCTCAGCGCATAATCAAAATATATCACTTAATAAGTACATGAACAATAAGTAGTATTCACATCATCATCATCATCAGAGATGTGAATAATAACACATGGTAGTTGGGTGTTGAAGGTTTCCTGTATTCTGTAAATGTCTCATGTTGCGCCATACGTTTGCCATATCGACCCAGCTGTTGTTGAGTCTGCAGCGGTTGCCATGGAAACCTGGCAAACCTGTAACACCATCTGTTTTTTTATTTAATTTTTTTTATAATATGACATTACCAATTTTCGCTTCTCTCTGTCTTCTTTTAATTGGATGTGGAGGTTAACACTTATATAAGGCAAAAACAAAATGATTTAAACATCAGTGGCCACATATAGAAAATTAGTCACACCACTAAAGCCTGTCCTCGCTGTATGTTTTTTGTCACCTGAGACAAATTTTAGGAAACATCAAATATCTCCTTATAGTGGAGAATTAGCAGTTTTGGATGGCTTATTGCGACAGTCTCACTGGCGACCCTTTAATTGTGTCCGTCATAAATTTTAATCTCTGACAAAGTTCAGGCAGTCTGACTAACAGCAAGTGAAGCCAATTTTATTTATACAGCACTTTTTACAATATACACTGTTTCAAAGCAGATTTACATAAATTCATAATGCCAATGTCTATAATGCCTTAATGCAAATAGAAACAATCAGTCAAATTTGAATTTGAATAATGTAAATAAATTGCATGTAAAGTTGGAAACAGGGTTATTATATTTAACTAAAACCAAAACAAATAAACCAGCACACGAATAAATAATTAATGAAAAAAATACATACATATTTTTGTTACCTAAAACTGAAAGAAAATAAAATATAAAAAATATAAGACAAAATTTCTTGTTTTCATTTAGCTTATCTTTATGTGCTAAATATATATATATACAGTATCTCACAGAATTGAGTACACCCCTCACATGTTTGTAAATATTTTATTATATCTTTTCATGTGACAACACTGAAGAAATTATACTTTTAAAGTAGTGAGTGTACAGCTTGTATAACAGTGTAAATTTGCTGTCCCCTCAAAATAACTCAACATACAGCCATTAATGTCTAAACCGCAGGCCACAAAAGTGAGTACACCCCTAAGTGAAAATGTCCAAATTGGGCCCAATTAGTCATTTTCTCTCTCCGGTGTCATGTGACTCGTTAGTGTTACAAGGTCTCAGGTGTGAATGGGGAGCAGGTGTGTTAAATTGTCACTGGAAGTTCAACATGGCACCTCATGGCAAAGAACTCTCTGAGGATCAGAAAAAATAATTGTTGCTCTACATAAAGATGGCGTAGGCTATAAGAAGATTGCCAAGACCCTGAAACTGAGCTGCAGCACGGTGGCCAAGACCATATAGCGGTTTAACAGGATAGGTTCCACTCAGAACAGGCCTCGCCATGGTCGACCAAAGAAGTTGAGTGCACGTGCTCAGCGTCATATCCAGAGGTTGTGTTTGGGAAATAGATGTATGAGTGCTGCCAGCATTGCTGCAGAGGTTGAAGAGGTGGGGGGTCAGCCTCAGACCATACGCAGCACACTGAATCAAATTGGTCTGCATGGCTGTCGTCCCAGAAGGAAGCCTCTTCTAAAGATGATGCACAAGAAAGCCCGCAAACAGTTTTCTGAAGAAAAGCAGACTAAGGACATGGATTACTGGAACCATGTCCTGTGGTCTGATGAGACCAAGATAAACTTATTTGGTTCAGATGGTATCAAGCGTGTGTGGCGGCAACCAGGTGAGGAGTACAAAGACAAGTGTGTCTTGTCTACAGTCAAGCATGGTGGTGGGAGTGTCATGGTCTGGGGCTGCATGAGTGCTGGTCGCACTGGGGAGCTACAGTTCATTGAGGGCACCATGAATGCCAACATGTACTGTGACATACTGAAGCAGAGACTGGGCCGCAGGACAGTATTCCAACCTGATAACGACCCCAAATACACCTCCAAGATGACCACTGCCTTGCTAAAGAAGCTGAGGCTGAGGGTAAAGGTGATGGACTGGCCAAGCATGTCTCCAGTCCTAAAGCCTATTGAACATCTGTGTGGCATCCTCAAACGGAAGGTGGAGGAGCGCCAAGGTCTCTAACATCCACCAGCTCCGTGATGTCGTCATGGAGGAGTGGAAGAGGACTCCAGTGGCAACCTGTGAAGCTCTGGAGAACTCCATGCCCAAGAGGGTTAAGGCAGTGCTGGAAAATAATGGAGACCACACAAAATATTGACACTTTGGGCCAAATTTGGACATTTTCACTTAGGGGTGTACTCACTTTTGTGGCCAGTGGTTATTTTACAGCAAATTTACACTGTTATACAAGCTGTACACTCACTACTTTACATTGTAGCAAAGTGTCATTTAATCAGTGTTGTCACATGAAAAGATATAATAAAATATTTACAAAAATGTGAGGGGTGTACTCACTTCTGTGAGATACTATATATATATATATATATATATATATATATATATATATATATATATATATATACATAACTATACAGACATTTAAAAATGTATCAATTTATAAGCTCAAAAGGGAATTGTATATAAATAATTACGATTGATTGTGATTAATTACAATTATTTATATCGGCTGACAGTAATAACTGTCGCAGAATTAAATTGTCATCAGCTGATCTGTCCGTCCAGCGAACATTCAGTGTAAGTTCGTATCAACTCTAAGAAAGGGTATTTCCTTGGCCACAGAAAATACTTTCCTATTAATGCACCATTTATAATGGGGTCTATAACTTATACTAAACCTCTGTTTCGTTTAGTTAAATGTTATACTTGCACTGCCTTTGGTGGGGTCGAGTGTCCGGAATGCAGTCTCAGATGAAAGTCTTAATGGTTTCAAAGTTTTGGACTCCCGATCACGTTCTTCTGGGTTGAAGAGTGATGAATTCCCAAGATGTTCTGAGGTAGAAATGTTCTTCCAAGTGTTGAATGGAAAAAAAAACTAAGAAAGAGATCTGCTGAGGTCCAAGGAGCTTGGTTGAATGGTAAGACAAGGCCGCAAGGCCTGGCACAAAAACTTAAGAGGGTCCAGAAAAAGTTCTAGCTCACATCCTCTTAGGATCTAACAAAACTGCAGACTGCCGGGTATCTCTTACGTGAGAGCTTTATCTGCTATACAGGACACACCTCTGGGGTGTCAAAGAGCCAATGGAGTCCTGAATTTTTGGAGGGAAAGTTTTACGATTCTTTGTCTCTGAACATGGTAATTTGCAATGTTACATGGTAATATTACAAAAACAACAAAAACTAGTAAAACATTTACATTACATTTATTCATTTAGCTGACGCTTTTATCCAAAGCGACTTACAATTGCTATATATGTCAGAGGTCGCACGCCTCTGGAGCAACTAGGGGTTAAGTGTCTTGCTCAGGGACACATTGGTGTCTCACAGTGGATTCGAACCCGGGTCTCTCACACCAAAGGCATGTGTCTTATCCACTGCGCCATCACCACCCGCAAATTTTGTAAAAATCACAAAAAGACAATTAATTACTAAAACATTAACTAAAATTAACATGAAATCAGAAAATATCAAATTAAATCTAATAAAAAACATATTAACAAAAACTATACCTGTATCTTATTGACATTTAAATAACACTGGTTGGGTAGTTGTAAACTGGAGTTATTTGTTTTCCAGTGACATGGAGGATTATTATGAAATTTGTTCAAATTATATTTGGTGTAATGACAAACTTAATTTCTATTAAATTACACATACCAACACTATACCCAAGTAAAATGTGCCGTGTCATAATTCTCACAGAATCATCACATCCATCGGTCTGTAACATCTGCTGTTTGCAAGGAACTAATGAACCTCAGCTGTTTTATAGGCCAACAGTAACATACTGAACCAGGAACCAATGGTATATCATCCACGCCTATTAAACAGTGATCTGAGACTCGGGCTGTATGGCAGAGCTGAGCTCAGGCCAGCAGGGGATGCCTGGTGAGCCGCGCTGTCAGGTGGAGGAAGACGCCCGCTGGCCCAATTATTTCAGTCAACATGTTCCCTGATACACACGCCCCACAACTCAGACCTTCCACATTTCTGAGGGGTTCAGGAGCCATGGGCAGCGGACCGTGGATGGACTTTGGAAAAGGTCACAGCTGCTGTAGATTCTGTTTTATTTGTGTTTCTCTGAAAGCTCAGAGTCATGGTGGTAAATGCCCAGCACTGCAGGTGCAAACCCTGCCCAAGATGTCAGACTTCACTCCCAGTGGATTTGGTCTAACGCCTCCTACTTTCCTCCAACCAAACAAAACCAAACAATGTATCATTAAAAAGCTCAAAAGAGGCCGGAGAGGTTTGTCAGTCAGTACCCTAGCCAGCAAACCTGGCTTAAAATTTGTCTAATGGAATGTGCATTAGTGCATCAACACCAATTTAACTTGGCTGCATCACCCCTTTCCCTCCTTTGGTCAAATTTCATTTCCATTTCATTTCTATAAACATCAGATGGTTACAGGTCTGAGAGCTTAAAAGCAGTAAGTGGGAAAGATCTGGAGCGCAGGAGGTTGGTTTTTTTTTTGTGAGGCTAAGCTTTTCAGTTTAAACTTGAGTCCTCTTTCCTGAATGTGTGAATGTGTTTGGTCTTAGCCCTGCTCAACATAATAGTGTATCTACCATCTGTTTATTTCTAGCAGTTGAAAAAATTATTTTTAGCTGGCCTGAGCATTGAACCACAGAAATAAACTAATTTATTTTTCTTTACATGAGATATTAGCAGATCTTGTGAAATCTGTTGGCCAGCGCATATTTTAAGACAAAATCTTCATTTGCGTTTCAGAAAAATGTTTTTTTCTTTTGGCCTGGTGATAAAAAATATCTAATGTAGTCGTCACAAAAATAATGACATCAATGCAATTTCTATATTGCAATATGTCAGTGTTGATCTCCAACAGAGAATTGCTTACAATTTTGATAATGACCAGACATATTTATCATCATTAATGTTTTTTAAATATTATTTTCGCCCTGCCATTAAGTATAATCTGTCTTGAATGGGCTGTAAAATCAAATCCCTTAGGTAGATGAAACGCAAATAAAGGCAGACGCTGGGAAACTTGAAAGGAGGATTTTCAATTGTTCGCTGTACTAAAATAACTTTCAACTGCATATGCATAAATAAATAAATATTTTCATCAAATACACTCTATGATTATATTGCAACAGTGCGACAGTGACGAGAATAATGGTCTTTACATTTTAAATCCTTTTTAAATTTATCCTCAGTTTAATTTCTGTGCATCTGTTCATACTTCAGGCACTGGAGTTATTTCTTAAAAATAAACAGAGAGATCATCCAATGACTGACTTAAAGAAGTGAAACAGTCTTAACTCTGGCCTTGCTAGAAACCTTACCTTACTAATTTATCTCTTGTAATCACACTTTTATTTATTTTTTCACCTTTCATTCATATCTCATTAGTCATTGTCATAGTGTGTGAACTGTTGCAATACTATGAAAAATTCACCAACCAAACTCAGGATGGACATTTTGTGCGGCTCTCAGAAGCCACCAAACCCATCACTGAAACACCTCCATGTTCAGTCACTCGACCCTTCCCTAAATGTCCAGTGTGTGCAAGATTGTTGCATGACTGCCATGAAAGGCCTTCTCAAGAGATGCTGAGTTCGACAGGATGATGTGTTTGGTGGTTTCTGAGTATTGAGTTTGGCTGGTGTGATATTCTAGTAGAATATCTCTTCCACATTGAAGTACGGCTGTGCAAAGCAGCTCAATAGAAATATGATGTCAAGATCCATGATATGTCATAATGGACAGCTCTGTGCAATATTGAAGATTCTGGTAAAGTACAGCCAATCAATTCCAAGTTCAGAAGACTTGATAGAGAAGCACGAATGGAAGTCAATGCATTAAGGGAGCATTTGTGGTCTACAACCAGAGACTAAAATGTGAATGTCAATAGCTTCAAATGCTCAGTCAGAATGAAGACCATTCACATCAACACCTTAGGAGAGCTCAGTACTGAAAATTCATATTTTCTGTCAGCACTCAACTGCAACCTGCCAATAAAAAAAGGTTCTTCCGCAGTGCTTTCACTTTTTCTTAAGCCCTCTCTGTTGTAGCTAATATAAACAATGTCTGAAACTTTGTATTACTAGCACTTCTCATGTTATTTATGATGAATCACTTATTGTATTCCCCACTTGTAAGTGGCTTTTGATAAAAGCATCTGTTAAATGAGTAATGCAAATGTAAATGTAGGAGGACAAAAATCATGTGATTGAAACTAGATGTATGTTCTATCCGAATGAAAGATAACAGTTTATCTGTGGATTAACTGCTGTATGAACTGAATTAAAAAAATGCCTTATGTAGTGCAGTGCATACTTTTGAGTAACAAATACACTTTTTAATCACACTATTATCAGAATCAGAATCAGAATGAGCTTTATTGGCCAAGTATGTTTACACATACGAGGAATTTGTTATAGTGACAGAAGCTCCACAGTCTGCAACAGAAAGACAGCAACAGGACAGGACACAGGTAATAAAAGAATAATACAAATATCCACATAGGCAATGTACAAAACAGCAAAAACACAATATATAATATAGACAATTATGTGTGTACAGGTCTGATATGTGTAAATTTGAAATGAAAAAAATAGGTAAATAAAAAAGTAAGCAAGTGTGGTGAATAAATAATAGAGTTGTGTGTTCCGCGTTTTATTGTCAAGTGTTCATGAGATGGATTGCCTGAGGCAAGAAACTGTTCCTGTGTCTGTTCGTTCTTGTTCTCAGAGCTCTGTAGCGTCGACCAGACGGTAACAGTTCAAAGAGGGAGTGTGCTGGATGTGAGGGGTCCAGAGTGATTTTACCAGCCCTTTTGCTCACTCTGGATAAGTACAGTTCTTGGAGAGTGGGGAGGGTTGTACCAATGATTCGCTCAGCAGTCCGGACTACTCTCTGTAGTCTTCTGAGGTCAGATTTGGTAGCTGAGCTGAACCAGACAGTTATTGAAGTGCAGAGGATGGATTCAATGATGGCAGAGTAGAACTGTTTCAGTAAGTCCTGTGGCAGGTTGAACTTCCTCAGCTGGCGAAGAAAGTACAGCCTCTGCTGGGCCTTTTTCACAATAGAGTCAATGTGATTGTCCCACTTCATGTCCTGAGAGATGGTGGTGCCCAGGAACCTGAATGACTCCACTGCAGTTACAGTGCTGTTCATGATGGTGAGTGGGGGGCGTGCAGGGGGGTTTCTCCTGAAGTCCACGATCATCTCCACAGTTTTGAGCATGTTGAGCTCCACGTTGTTAAGACTGCACCATACAGCCAGCTCCTTAACCTCCTGTCTGTAAGCAGACTCGTCACCATCCTGAATGAAGAATGTGGTGTCGTCTGCAAACTTCAGGAGCTTGACAGAGGGGTCTTTAGATGTGCAGTCATTGGTGTAGAGCAGTGGTGCCCAAACAGTTTTGGTCATGCCCCCCCTTTAAACCTATAAAAAAATCTGGCGCCCCCCACCCTCTTCCCGAATACCCATCCAACCTCAGACTACCAAATAATTTCAATAAACTTTATGAAAAATTAATGCTTTTTTAATTTAAAAAGTCTACAGCGGAAAAAACAAACAAACATCTGCAACACTTGAAACACTGAAAAATATTATTATTATTCATGCTGTCCACTAAGGCATAGGACACACACAGGCCTTTCCTCTCACCAACGAAATTGACACCGTATCTACACCGGACGCAAGCAGCAAATACAGTAGAACCCATTAATCAGGGACACTGTTTACACTGGATGCGGTGCGGCACGACACGACAAATCCCCGACAGTAAACTGATGCCTTGTTCTATTTATGATGTACTGACACAAAATAATGAATGAATTTCAACGGTCGCTTTGTCGCGTCCAGTGTACACTGTTGCGGCGCAACGCGACGACTGTAGTGTCCGGTGTAGACACAGTGAGTGAAGCCGAGAGCAAGATATGCCTCGTCATATTTTCTGCATTTAGCTTTTGAATGACCAGCACCTGCCTGGGTCTGTATAACTTCATCTATGGCTTTTCTTTTCCCTTTCACAAACTGATCCATCTCCCATTCTAAGTTATGTCCTTTGGCTGTTTACTGTTTTATTTCTTTTCTTTTTCTGCTGATGTCCCGCGCCCCCCCCTGCAGTACTCGTGCACCCCCCCTGATGGGCACACTCCACACTTTAAGAAACACTGGTGTAGAGGGAGAAGAGCAGTGGGAAGAGAACACAGCCCTGAGGAGCTCCAGTGCTGATGCTACAAGTGCTGGATGTGGATTTACCAAGCTTTACTAACTGCTGTCTGTCTGTCAGGAAGCTGGTGATCCACTGACAGACGGAGGTGGGGACGGAGAGCTGAGACAGATTATTCTGAAGGGTGTCCGTGATGATGGTGTTAAAAGCAAAGCTGAAATCCACAAACAGGATCCTCACATATGTCCCTGGTCTGTCCAGATGCTGCAGGATGAAGTGCAGTCCCATATTGACAGCATCATCCACAGACCTGTTTGCTCTGTACGCAAACTGCAGGGGGTCCAGTGAGGGTCCAGTGATGTCCTTCAGATAAGCCAAAACCAGTCTTTCAAATGATTTCATGGCCACAGACGTTAGAGCCACAGGTCTGTAGTCATTAAGTCCAGTAATTTTGGGTTTCTTGGGGGCGGGGATGATGGTGGAGCGTTTGAAGCATGAGGGGACTTCACACAGCTCCAGTGATCTGTTGAAGATCTGTATGAAGATGGGGGCCAGCTGGTCAGCACAGGTTTTTAGGCAGGCTGGTGACACACCGTCTGGGCCTGGTGCTTTCCTTCTTTTTTCTTTCTGAAGACCTGGCACACGTCATCTTCACTGATTTGAATTGTAGGTGTGGGGGAGAGAGGGGTTGCTGGAGGTGTTAATGGTTGTGTGGAGAGGTGGTCAGAGCGGGTGTGGGTTGGTTTTTCAAACCTAGAGTAAAAGTCATTCAAATCGTCTGCCAGTTGTTGATTCTCTAGAGCGCTGGGGGATGGTGACTTGTAACTGGTGATAACTTTCATACCTTTCCACACTGAAGCAGAATCACTGGAAGATAATTTGTTCCTTAGCTTGTCAGAATAATTTATCTTTGCCACTTTGATCTCCTTTTCCAGTGTGTATTTGGCCTGTTTATACAAGACTTTATCCCCCTTTCTGTAAGCATCTTCTTTGGCCTGACGGAACTGTCTGAGTTTTGCAGTGAACCATGGTTTGTCATTGTTGTAGGTTAAATGAGTGCTGGTAGGAATGCACATATCCTCACAGAAACTGGTATACGATGGTACAGTCTCTGTGAGCTAGTCCAGATCGGTGGCAGCATTTTCAAAAACAGTCCAATCAGTTAGGTCGAAACAGGCTTGTAAGTCCTGCTCTGTTTCATTAGTCCATCTTTTAACAGTTCTTAATACAAGTTTTGCAGATTTAAGTTTCTGGAAATTAGGTAGATGTAGTACGCTGTCCGGTATGTCACCATTTAGCCAGGTTTCTGTGAAACACAGAGCTAGCAGAGTTAGAAAAAATGTTATTTGTCCGGGAGAGCAGAAGGAGTTCGTCCGTTTTGTTGGGTAGAGAGCGGAGATTCGCCAAATGGATGCTAGGCAGCGCCTTTCTAAATCCACGCTGACTAAGCTTCACGAGCGCGCCGGCTCGGTTCCCCTGAAGCGTTTGACCAGAGCTACGGCTCCGCCAACTACAATGTCCAGCAAAACGTCCGAGTAGTCAAAATCCGGTAAAAGATTTTGTGGTGTGTTCTGCCGAATGTTCAGCAGCTCATCCCTGGTGAAACTGATCGTATTTGAGTAACAAAAAACAGCAAAAACAAGCAAAAACAGTACACACACTGAAGAGCACAGCACAGTAGCTGCCATCTGCGGTGCCATATCGTATGTCATCTCGTATGTCGTATGATCACCAGATTGGCTTGAAATGACACACAATCTATTTTAAGTAAGAGTACTGTACATTAAAAATGTAGGCTACTTAAGAGATATAGGAGCTACTTCTTTGTGATGAAAAAATGAAAGGCATGTTTTGAAAAATATGTTTGTAAAAAACTATGCATGCATAATGTTTGCACATACATGTTTGAATGTACACTGACATGTAGGCTACAATATGGAGGTTCTGACATAAAGGTTTTTTTGGGAAACACTTTTTTTTTACAGTATGTGTACTTACGGTGTAATTACAGTGTACTTATCCAAGAAAGTAGTGGTAGTATAGATGTCTTTCCTGAATGCAGACGTCTCTGACTCTTAACTGGAAGGATGCTTTGCATTATCCGGTCTCCAGTGTTTCTAGTCAAATTAGAGTATATTATGAGCTGATAATCTAATGTTAAACCTATTAAAATGTTTTTAAATAGCACATGTCTCAACAGCACCATCACTTTACAGTGTCGCAATGACCGTCATTTGCCAGTGCCTTACTCCTCAAAGTTTAACGAGTGTGTAGACACAAAGCAGCCGATGTTAGCTACATTAAAAACAGATGGGCACTATGGCCACATACAGGCCATGTACACACTGCAGCTAAATTCGGTTGTCAGTTCACCTTTTACTCCTTTATCACATTCTGTACACACATGATTTACTAAAATACGGGAGTGACAACCGCATTCAATAACCACATTAACTCCCGAAAAATACAGGTAGTGACAACCGCATTTACAGAAATTCTACGCAGTGTGTACGGAACCAAACTGAACAACTAGTTGTTAATGACGTATTTGAACGTGCATCAAAAATGTGTTTTCGTCTGTATGTGATATGCAAGAAAATAACAGTGTAAGAAATCTTAACCTTAGCACACCTTGACACGGGGCTTGTTGCGCTCATGAACCCTGCGGTAGTGTCAGTGTTGCCAGATCTTTATAGAAAAAAACAAAACAAAACAAAAAAAACACACATTAAAACACCCAAATGCTTTATGTTTTATAACACCAAAAAAAAAAAAAAAAATTAATATCTCATATCCGCAACAGACCACTTTATTAACTCCATAAAGTGCCTATCTTTATGAGCTAAGACCAAACAACATGCCTAAATGCGCTTGTAAATATGAGGACATGGCAACATTGAAAGACAGAGCTGTCTAAAGCAGCCTCCCGAGCATAAACAAAACTATCAGCAGAGTTTAGTTGAAATTTTTAGCCAAAAAATGGCAGATACCAAATGGCTAAATTCTTCATTTTCATTTAAATGCAGTTGCCACTCTTGAAACCTGCAGTGTGTACGTGGCCTATCTGAATGGGTTCCTTTGAAGACCGGAACAGAAGAGCATCCAATCAGAAGTTAGAATTCGTAATGGCGGTGCTCATCGTTTACTCAGGAAAAAGGTCTATAATGTAACATGGGTTAAGGTTTGGTTAAGGGGTAGATTAGTACCTAGCTAGTATCCAGTTATTGTAATTGCTGTAATAAGTATATAGGCAAGGCAAGGCAAGTTTATTTATATAGCACATTTCATACACAGTGGTAATTCAAAGTGCTTTACATAAAAGAAAGTGAAATAGACATTAAAAATCAATAAAAACATGGAAATAAAAATAATAAAAACAAGGAATTTTAAAATGATATAGAAATTGATTTAAAATAAATTTAAAGAAAATGATTATACTTAAAATGTATTGCAGTCAGTTCGTACATATAGCACAGTGCTCATTCAACAAATGCACAGCTAAACAGATGAGTTTTGAGTCTTGATTTAAATGTTTTAGCACATCTGATCTCTTCTGGAAGCTGGTTCCAACTGCGGGCCGCATAATAGCTAAAAGCAGACTCCCCTACATACAGTACATGTGGAACATGATTGTGAAAAAAAGCGCTACTGTTTTTTTGTCTATGCATAAAAAAAAAAAAACAGAAATATATTTATGAATATTTTACATTATTTATAGGTATATTTAACAATTGTATTAATATTTTTTAAGTCCTTAAGCTCACACCTATCCTAAACCTGACCATTTCCAATGATGAAGTAAATATTGGAGGTGAATAGGTTTGAGATGCATGTATTTACAAAAAGATTTGACAGCTTCTGACTGCAATGTTGTCAGAAACTTTGAATATGATTTGAATACATATCCAAAATACAAGTGATGCACATTAATGTATATTGCCTTTGGATTGTAAAGTTACATACAGGTACATACAGAATATTCAGAGTCTTCAGGGAGGTCTACACTTCAGATGCTTTTGAGTAGACTTATTTGAACATTAAATCCCATCTTCTTTGGTACTGAGAGTTTTTCTTTACACAATCAATTGCACTTAAACTGAGATCTTATTCACTGGAGTTCATAAGAAGTAACATGTTTGGTAATTGCTGATCATCTTATTACATCACAAGGTTGCACATCTTTTATTTGGTTCCATGCAATATGTGATATTTCAGCTGTCAAGACGAAAGTGTCCTGATCACAAAAAAATCAAGTCTAGTTTATAGTCTTGTTAAAAGATGAAAATCTTAAGCACGTGTCCAGAATGCCCCTGTAAAATAAAATCAAGTGTTTATGGTATTATAGGTATGTTTAGGCAGTTTTTAATCCTGTTTCTTGTCTTCTGGAGCATTTTGAGCTGTTCCTAGTTTACAGCACAACTCAAACCCTGTAAAAACAAGTCAGCTGGTTTGAAAGATGTATTGATGACTGATTGACGGATCTGGTGATGTTTTCCAGCATGAACCCATCTTTACTCATCTACAGCAGTGCTGTCCTCTGGGTTTCTCCCTCAATCACAGTCAAAAACAGAGTTTTCCAAGGAAATGTTTGGAGATAACGCTGTGATTGAGTCCAGACCCGCCCTGGGAAACGAGCACACTAATAGCGCTGTGTGGGACGCTCCCGACTGGGTGTTCTGGGTGAGGCTGTGTTTGTTGACCAGGTCAGGAATGGAAAAGCTGACTTCCTGTGCCTCTGCTGCCAGTGTGAGACTTCCTGCAGGTGTTCAAACACACGCTGACATGCCATGAATCCCCTCCCGAACACTGCTACCTTTTCAGAGGTAAAGCTGCACTCACAAACCAATAGCATTCATCTGCTACAGAGGCACTTTTTTACACCCCTCCCTGAAAACTGATCTGGGAACAGCTCCTTTTAGATGATAGAGAGGAAGAGACTTTACTCTAAAATATACCTAAAAACCAGCTTTGTCATTATTGCCTCTTGACATTTCAAGCCAAAGTTTCATGCCATAAAATAAGAGATAATTTCATAGTGACCAATGGCTAGCTGGTCAAGCTCCAGGAAGGTAAAACATCACCAAATATTCACAATAAAAGTATCTGCAGTCCACGTGACTCATGTGTGGTATATTATAAGTCTTCTGAAGTCACATGATGCTCAGAGTGAGGAACTCACTAAAATACTACTACTACTACTAATAATAATAATAATAAAACACTGGTTCATGGATGCAACACCCCTTTTGAGTTTTGGATGTGAATGTGTGATCAAAGCTTAAAGCATCAGAGGAGGGTAGGATTCTAGTCCATTCTTCACACAAAACTGTCTTATGGTTTTAAAAAGTCTTGTGAAAAAGGGGTGTGCTTATATTTTTGAAAAACTTGCAGATAATATAATACTAATGAAATAAAAGTCCACTTAAGTACACGCAAAACGTTCATGAATGTGTTTATTAGTACACTTTAAAAGTGTACTCTGTAATGATGTCAAATTTTACTTTAAAGTCTATTTTTAACCATTCTGTGCGCATGCTTCGGATGTGTCCGCTCAGAAAACAGCATGTTTCTGCTTCCACTCAAAATAGACATTATCCTCAGTTGACAAAATGATATAATAACTGATCTGTGGAATATTTTGAGCTGAAACTTCACAGACACCTGAGACTTATATTACATATTGTAAAGGGGGGCATAATAGGGCCCCATTAAAGTCCGTATGAAATCAAAATTTACAATATTTATTTTGTTAGCGTACATTGCTAGTCTTAAAGTGAACAATTAATCTTTGCAAGTTAATCCACTGGAAAAATTGTTTGTCCAATCAAAATCTGATCCTTTGCTTCCGCTCTGGATGGCGTTCCTTCTCTGATGACGTCAGTTTGATGGCTTTGGCAGAACGTCCTTAACCACAACCGTTAGGGGTTACACTTTATTTGAGGGTGTCCTTGTTACAGTGTAATTATACATTTAAGTACTGAGTAATATTAATTAACTACATGTACTTACTATATGGTTAGGGTTTTGTAAAGAGTTACTTGCATGAAAGTTATTGTTATTATAATTGTAAGTACATGTAATGTACAAGGACATCTTAAAATAAAGTGTTACCAAGACAGAGAGGAGGAGCGCTAAAATAAGCCCTCTATTCAGTAGTTTCTGTTTCAGTTGGAAATACGTCACTATACTGAAATAAAGTTGGGAGCAACTTCTGGTTCACGTGGGCTTTAAGTCCTTCTTAATTTGATCAAACACTCACTGTACATTTCAGCTTATTGCATTTAATATAAATTTAAACTAGAATACATTTTCATTTAATTGCAATTTACATGTAAATAAGTGTCCGAAAACGTTACATTCAGTTCACACTGAAGTACTTAAATATTTTCTCAAGTATATTATTCCTATATTAAGTGTTCTTTTTAAGTGTACTATGGTGCAATATGGAGCATGAGTCAAATGGACTACATTTCGGATGTTTTTCTCACTTTAGAGTTTGGCTATGGCAATATGAACTGGTGTTTTATAGCAAGATTATTCAAAGAAATCTTTTTTACTGCGTGCTCCATGAGAAAAAAAATATCAGCATGCATCTTTGTGAAATCACGAGGATGAGTAAGTAATAACAGAACTTTGACTTTTTTGTTGAACTCTTGATGCATATAAATATGAAACGATGAATCTTCTGAGGTGAATTTCTGATTAAGGCTGTGTTTCTGCCAGTCGAATGTGTCTGATTATCTGCCACGGCCTGAAATGACACATGCTTACATCATCACACGCCAGTCAGACACAACAAACTGCAGGAGTCTCTCTGGCGGCTCGCGAGGGGGAGGATTCGCTCCACAGAACGTGAGAGACATTCATAACCTATCAACATCTCAACTCTGTCCCGAAGCAGGATTACTGCAGAGAAATCCACTTTGTGTTATTCACACAGAAGAACCATTAGGTAAAAGTTGATTCTAAGCCCAACGGAAAAAGCAATAAACCTGAATCAACCCAAACTGAAGCTTTTAAAAATGCAACCAATATACAAACATTTACAAATCCATGTTTTGGAGTTCATAAGACATGCATCAGATCTGAAATGAGGAGGTTCATTGAATTGTATTCAGTTAGATGTGAATATCATCAAATTCCTGCATGCTGTGATATTTTCGTCTCTCGTCATCTGAGACAAAGCCTTCAGACGGGACTCTGTCGTCTCCTGCAGGATACACGGATACTGCTGCCATCCAGCTAGATTCTGTGGAATAGCATCCATATGTGATCAGTGAGAGACCGACAGACTCGAGACTGTGAAACCTACTTCACTTTCAAATGCTGTTTTATCCCTGAGCTCTGCATGTGTGACAGAGAAAGAAAGAAAGATAGAAAAAGCTCATTCCCTCCAAACCAGCAAAACCTCCATCCTCAGCACAGCAGCAGTAGTGTATGAAGCTCGTCCAGCGGCGGTGTGTGCTGTGTGTGTCTCACTGCCGGCTCAAGCTCTGTCTGTCTGCCCGAGTCAAACAACACACACACACTGCTGATAATTCTCTGCCTGCTTCCTGAGAGCTGCATTGCATGTCAGTCCCGTCCACCCACATGTGCTCTTCTGAGCGATCGTCTGCGCTCGGCACCTCGCATCCTTTTTGTCTTCTGCAGAGAGGATTGCAGTTTTTTGGAGGGATCAGGACTGTGATGGAGTATGTTAGTGATTTCAGTTGCTCCGCGACATTGAGACGAGAGACTGTGAAAATAAAGGCGGATAAAATCTGGACTGGGCACTCGTAGGTTTCGATGGGATGAAAGTTTGAGTGAAATACACAAAGATTCAGACATTCTGGTGTATTCCTCCCGTAAGTTTATGTAAAGTCTGGAATAGAGAACGGATGTGTAAATCGCTTCACCAGCTTTCCTCCAACTACTCAGCAGCCGTGGATAACCGCTCAGATCCGTGACCAGAGGTCTGCTATTAGAACCAGGTATTACAAGGATGTGTACCAGAGACAGAAACTGCCCAGGAGAGTTTAGACAGCCTACAGAATTATAATGCATGCATATTCCCACTTGTGCATATGACAAAGACAGAAGTCTGGACAGAAGTGATGTTCAAACATACAGTTCATTGTGGATTTCTCTCTATGCTCAGTGGAACAAAACCCTTACCTGCTGACAGCTGGTGTTTAATTGCATGCACTGTCTGCAGTTTTTTAGTGTCTGATTCACCAAACTGTGTAACTGTGCCCAGAAAATCTGTGCTGAATGCAGCTGGCATGGTGGAGTTTCTGATATTGCGGGTTGTTTCTGAATGTTAGGATGTAGAGGATTGCAGACTCTTGCAATCTGGTGTACTATATTGGCACATCGTCACTCCAACACTGTGATCCAGCCAAAGGAATCGCTCCTTACTGTGCTGAAAATGAATTTGTCAAAATTAAGTCTGGATTTGTTACTGGTTATAACATTCTTCTACATGATTTAATGAATACATGCTGATATGATCAATAGAAAATGTACAAAATTCATTGAGTGCCTGTTTTCAACAGATGCTATATTGTGTAACACAAACTGTGGGAGTTTTGTGTAAAACAGCCTAATTTGCACAGAAACAATGAAATAGTGGCTATTGCTTGATTTAAATACAGTGTATTTTCCACTGTATTTTCTAGAGGTTTACATGTACTGTAAACCTCTAGAAATAGTAACAGTTTGGTAAATGTGTCCATCTTTTCTTTAAATTCTTCAAGCTAATGTTGTGATTTACGTCAGGTTGCTTTATCCCTGAAAACACTTAGATTTAATCACAAGATACACTATTTTGTGACACCCATCCTGTTTTTTTGCATGTGTGTTTGAGTGTTGTGTGTGTATCTGTGTGTGTGTGTATATGTGTCTTTCCTCTGTCACAGCGCATGACATTCAGCCAAGTTGATTATGCCTGAGAAACGCTGGCGGTCAGCTCCAGAAGTTTTTCGCCTAATTGCATCATCTCGGTGAAACAGGGTCGTTAACCTAATTATTTGTCTGTGACTGAAGGGAGAATAGCAGCGTCTCTGCTCAAAACAGATGAAAATGGAAATAGAAAAATTAAACCATTAAATTGGCTTAATTTTAGATGATGCAAGAGATTTTTTTTAGGGCAAATGTCGTCTATGGGACAGCATGAAGACTGCACAGTTGGAGACAAGCCTTTTTTTTGTTTGTTTGTTTCCTCGCTCAGGTTTTCTCTACTTCACTTTTTTTTCTTCCATTTTTTTGTGTACCAGTGCAGTTACTAACTAAAGTAGTGTTGCTACTAACATATCCTCACAGTAAGACTAGCTAATCAATAACCACTCTGTGCTCTTGCTCATAGGTTTCAAGATGTCTGACTAATTTTAGTGAAATGATTTGTTTGCACAGTTTGTAAATAATTCACTGATTAAATACTCAATTAGCCAATTCATTTGAACCACTAGGTCTTGGTGCAATAATTAGTTAAACGTTGGTGTTTATCACTATATTTTTGACTCTGAAAAATATATGGATAAATTGGCAAATTGGTGGATGAACTGAATTAATTGGTGTTTTTGTAGCATTATATTTGTATTTATTGTATGATTTATTAGTTGTCTATTTTAAAAAGATATTCTGGAAGCTTCAATGCACTAGATTGTTAGTACTTAGTAGATTGTAGTCAGTAGATTGATTTCAGTTAAACTACTCTACATTAGTCACTTATCTTGAGAAACCAGTTTCAAACCAGCACTGTTCATCAGTGTTTTTTTGTGTAAGTGTGTAATGTATTTCGGTTGTCAGACAGGGAAGTACAGCCAGATGTGATTCTTGAAATGGCATATTTTTGTGGCAGCAACACTTCTCCATATTCTCCTCCAGATATGGAAATGTGTAAATCCATGGTCGGATGGTTTTCTAATAATCGGATAACATGGAGCAGCCAGAAGTTGTCAACTTGCTCTTATGAAAAATGAGACGAGCAGACACGCTGTGAGTGGAAAAACAGTCGTCTGAACCTGGTTCTGTGTGTTTTTGTCATTTCCCCAGGCCTCTGAATGAGACATTTGGACTCAGCTGATCCTTATAATGTTTTTACATTCCTCATATGTTCCCATTAGAAAGAATCTATGATCCCAAACTCTGGATGTATGGTTCATGTGTAGCCATGAATACTTTATTGAAAGGCATGTCATAGATTTGTGTTCATGGCTGATAGTATTTGTACAGAATCAGTGGAAACTGCTGATGCCTGCATGTGAATGGCATAAAACACTTGACAAATGACTGTTCATCCCAAGGAAATTAGAAAGCAGATTAAATTTGCAATAAATATGGCTCCTTTGACTATATATAATCTTACATAATAATCTAGACTAACATGCAAAATGTTCACACCAAGTCCATATTTCTAGCAAGAAAAGCATGCAGTTCAAATATTGTGCTGAGATCATTTTGGTCAGATGTTTTGCTGAATTTGTACAGTAAATGTTTGCTTGATGAGCAATTCAATTTCCGTTTAGTGGCATCTCAGTGTTGTAATTGCAATAAAGGAAATTAAAGTGATTATCCTCACTGACTTTCATTCACAGCGTCTCTGTAATTCAAGCATGACGTGATACTTTCACTTTGCTCTTTTGTGGAAAACCATCTTTCTTCCCAAAGCCAGAAGAGCACTGCACATGCACGTGAAGAAACTGCTTGAGTTCAGGTCATCACACACACACACACACACATGGCCTTCGCATGTCACTCTGCCGCTGAGGTTTGTAACGCAGCCGCGGGACAACGATCACGTCTGGTCTTGACTGATGCTGGTCCTCTGCAGCGCCGGAGCCCCGGAGCCCGTCAGATCCGCAGCCCCACACTACTCCACTGATTTGACTGTGGCTCTAACGTCCTCATATGTCATCGTGTCACCAGGCAATTGAGGTTATTATGGGGCAGGGCAGACAGACGGGCCATGAGGTCATTAGAGATGGCCTGACCTACTTCAAACAGAGCGTACTGAACTCTCTCAGACAGAGCAGCTCTGATAGCAGAAGCTGAAAGATGCAACCATGATGAAAATAAGACAGCCAAAAATATGCTTGAGCACAATATAAAACAACAAGCTGGTCTAAGGTGCTAATGAAGATGCAAGTTACCACACTGAAGGAGAATTATCACAACCGAAACCAATTAAAGATGATGTGCTTAATTTTTTATATTAAAATAACTTCTAATTTCCCACTTTAACACGCAGAGTCACTGTGAATAAACCATTCGTAGGCCAAATCCTCTGAAAACTGCAAACATTGATGACAACTTCATTTGTTTGAACATCACAACCAGCTATCTGTTTGTCTGGCCAATGACAGACAGGGAGTGTTTCTCGGAAACCTGTTTGAAAACATTATTTTTACAGTTGGCTTGGTGACTGTTGTTACATACATAACACACTTCAACTTTAGTGTAAATTGCGAGGTTGGTAACATAAGCTGGTCAATTTAGTTATTACCTGATGCCATTTTGTCAATAAAATATGTGTAGTACTGTAAGTAAGAAGACCAAACAAACCGAGTACATTTCTGATGTAGATGATCTGCAGCATCAGACTCAAGAACACCCTTTACCTGTCATAAAATCACTTTACCACTAATAAAGCAGCAGCAACAGCAATATGATACAGATAATAATGCTCAATAAATAGTAAACATGTAATGCTATTAATAATTGTAATTAACAGGTAATACAGTTCATTAACTTAAACATAGCTGTTTAAGATTGCCAAGAAACAGCAGCTTTGCTGATTAATATAGAACAAGCATCACAGATGTGAGCAGACCGACATCTACAGCACTTCAAATGCTCTCATGCGATCAGAATCAGAGTCTGTTTCATAGTGAACACATAATGGAATAGATGTTGCACAGATAATAACAACGAATGCAACTGATTGAAGTATTTTCTGCTGAAATTGATGATATCACTGATATTATGAAGACAGACATTTCTCAACCGTTAATGGCTCGTTTCCACTGAGTGCTACGGTTCGGTACAGTACGGTACGCACTTATGTCCGTTTCCATTGTCAGAAGTTGTGAATGGTACCAAAATAGCGAACTGTACCGTACCACTTTTTTGATGCCCTTTCATTGGGGTTCCTAGCACAGCAGAGTACCAAAAGGGTGGAGCTAAACTCACTGCAGATGTTGATTGGTTTACAAGAATCCTCACTTTTGCACGATACAAGGGGATAAAGCGACTCGTTCCGCTCTGCTGTGTTCTGCTTATTACATCAGAGTGCTCAAACACACAAAAATATATATAACAGTGTATTTTATACTTTTACACTATATTTTCACACAGACAATAACCGTCTCTCAATATGTGTTCTTGTCTGTTCTTGTGGACTTGTGAAACGTCATTGCCCAAAAACCCGCGTAATTTTCAAAATATTACTGTTATTCTGCCATGAAATTGAGTTTTTTAGAGTTTTCAGGCGAGAATGTAGATGTTTAAAACTCAAATCTGTGGTTTATTTATAAAGATATAACGCCTATCTGAAAATTTGCCATGCCGATTTGGAAGCTCCAGGCGATCACCGGGTGGTCCGTGCTCATGTATCCGCCTCCAGCAGCCTTACGCTCGGCTAGTCCTTCCGACATTTGCCGCTGGCTCTGATGTCTCTGTGGTGATTAAATGAGAATCAATTCGTTTTGTGTATATTTAACAGGCATTCGTGGTCTCATGAATCTATTATTTGTTCCTGGTCATATCGTTTTGACTGAGCACAAAGTTTAACGTTTTATTTATTTTGAACTTTACCGTAGTAACTTGCAGCGCTGACTGTAGCAAACGTTTGACTGTGAATTGTTTGTTTTTGTCTTTATCTCCTCTTATACTTTTATAATGGCTATTATTGTCCATAAAAACTGACATAAAAGAGGCAGAGTTGTGCTTATTGTCGCACTTTATTGTCGATCGCTACTTTCCGGCATACACCACACCTATCAAGTAAACGGTACTGTTGGCAGTGGAAACGCAAGCCTGATCAGGGTTACCCGTACCGAATCGTACTGTAGTGTACCGTACCACTCAGTGGAAATGAGGCATAAAAGCCCTGATGAATCTAAGCCATCAATGGCACCGTAATAGAATTAGCATTTTCCCTCCTAGATATACAAGTAGATGTAATTCCTTAATGCAGATGTAATGGAGCTGGTTCAGTGCTGTGGAGAGAGTCAAGCGCTCCAGTGAATAACAAGCAATTACAGGCGCTGCATGAGCAGTATGATGAAATACAGCTCCATATGACTCGCTGCTGTAATGCTCCTGTTCCTTCTACAAAAACAGAATTACAGTAGAGGAAGATATACCATTATTATTAGTCAGATATGAAATATATTGCTAATATTTCCAGCATGCACGATCTCTGGAAAAATGGATTTGTATGTAAAATTGGCAATGCTGTGAACATGCATGAGAATTGAATTGAAGCCTAAATGTCCACTTTACAGGGTGCATCAAGAAATTGGTGGAATATATGTATATATAAATATATATTAAAAAAAGTCCAGTGTCTTTTGGTAAACAGCATGTTTAATTTTCTCAGAAACAGTTAAATGTAACTCTGGCAATGTTTTATTGCATTTTTTCTTGCACATATCAGAAATGAAACATCCAGTGAGTGGCTGTAAAAGGTTCATGTTTTGTCATGTTTGAAAATAACTCACTACCTACACAAAAACAAACAATAGTGTAAATAAAAGCAAAAATTAGGTACACACATATTTGCTGAAGCAGCCATGTCATTTACACTACATCTAAAATGACACTCATATGGAGCTGGTTATGTGATGTAAATGTCAAAATGCATTTATTTACACATCATACACTATGGTAAGAGTATTTTGAGCTCAAAACATAGTATTGTGCAAACCTATTGTCACGATAGCCGTGGAGCAAGGGAACAAGGAGACGTAGGAGCTTCAACTTAAACTTTCTTTTAATAAACAAACCAAAGGGAATACAGTGCAGGCAGGAACACAACACAGAGACGAGAAGACATATAACAGCGGACAAAGGAAACTTAACAGAACGCTTTTTATATACACAGAATAACGAGGGGATCACAAGACACACCTGGAATCAAATACAGGGAACTAATGAGATAATTAAACACACAGCTGTAACATAATTAACAAATCAGAGTACAGGAAACATGACCCAAAAAAATACAAACAGCAACAAAAAAATGTCCCGTGCTGTACAACATCCAAGGGGGGGGGGCGCTCTGGAGGTCTTCTGTACTGGAACCTGTCCCTGGAGGCCTCCAGGGCGGTACCCGTTCCGGAACCCATGGCAGAGCAGGGAGCTCGGGCAGCCACGGTGGAGCAGGACACTCAGAGAGCCACGAGCTCTGGGGCTGAAGCCGACACTGGAGTGAGCTCTGGGCTGAAGCCGACACTGGAGTGAGCTCTGGGCTGAAGCCGACACTGGAGTGAGCTCTGGGCTGAAGCCGACACTGGAGTGAGCTCTGGGCTGAAGTGTGCCGCAGCCGGTGGGCTTGACTTCAGAGCAGGCCGTGGGCTTGAAGGAGCCACAGTCAGCGGGCTTGAATTCGGAAAGGCCAGCAGACTTGACTGTTGAGCGGCCGGCAGGCATTGGTAGCCGCAGCCAGTGGGCTGCACAGATGAATGGCCGGCAGACTTGACAGAGGATCGACCGGCAGGTTTGAGTGAGCCACGGCCGGCGGGCTTAACTTCGAAGTGGCCAGCGGGCTTGTGGGAGCCACAGCCTATGGGCTTGGCTTCAGAGCGGCTGGCAAACTAGAGTAAGTGGCCATCCATGCCGTTGGGAGAAAACAGGAAAAAGAAAACACTGTTGAAAAATCAGTAAACAAAATGGGGAGAAGGAGCGCCGCTTACAACTGTTTTGGTGCGCTGTTCTGTCACAATAGCCATGGAGCAAGGAAACACAATTTTTTTGTCAAGTGTTTGAATAAAACAACAACAAAAAAGCCCTGCTGTTGAAAATAATAATAATAATAATAAATGATGCGCTTTGTTAAAACTATGTCTGAAAAGGCCAGAATGTCTCTTTCAGATGCACCAGACACACTGACTAACATTCAACACATATGTCTTCAGCAGGACATTTAAAGTCAATGATCATGCATGAAGCACTTCTCTCAGGACCATTTGCTCTGATGAAGTCATTTCCACATGACAGTTTTTCAGCTGGTTACTTCTGTTGTTACCAATGACACACTCAACAAAACCAACCTAACATCTGAGTCCATCATGAACACACCGAGCAGCTTCACACAGCGTCCAGATTTCATATCATGATATTGGAGGGTTTGACCAGACCAGCATCTATCCAGACATCTGATAGAAAGAGAAACCAATCAGTGGGATATATATATATATATATATATATATATTATTTTTATTTTTTTTTCTCACTGGTTTCTTTTGGGCTGCATTAATGTGAGTGTGTTGTTTTGGTCATACATCACCCAAACAGGTAGAGCTTCATCTTCCACGGCCTGCTGATGACAGACGACACTGTCGCTGTGAGAACAGGCCTTTAATTCAAGGTGCAATCAGTTTGATGGACAACCTCTCAGTCGAGCGCTGATGAATACGACTGCAGTATTTCATACCTGCTTCTGTTCTGTTTGTGCTCGTCTGCTGCTCCAGAAGTCCACTGGAACACACATCATTAAGATGCTGCTTTAGCATGTCACAACAGGACGGCTGACTGAGAATGAGAGAATGCTAAAGTGTGAACTACCTCATGCTGTACAGTGAGTCTCCATCCAGTGCAATGACACAACTGTGAGATTCCCTGCAGAAAAATAATATACAAACATTTATTATTCACAAAACAAGAGCTAAAGTATCAACTACTAAGAACAAATTTGATTGCAACATTGTTTAAACTGAAATATATGTGTGTGTGTGTGTGTGTGTGTGATGCAGAAACAATCATCACTCAGAAATTGTGAGGAAATTTCTAAAAAAAAGATACGGCAAGTGACACTGAATTATACCGGTGTAGTTGTAGCATCATTGAGATAATATTGTACTGTTTGTTAATAGTTTTTATTTAATTTAGTAATTTTCCTATGCATTTTTGTTAATTTAAAATAACAAACATGCATAGCAAAATTACTAAAACTTTAAAATAAAATAATACAATAATTTATATATACAGTGGTGTGAAAAAGTGTTGGCCCCCTTCCTGATTTTTTATTTTATTGCATGTTTGTCACACTTTAATGTTTCAGATCATCAAACAAATTTAAATATTAATCAAAGATAACACGAGTAAACACAACATGCAGTTTTTGAATTAAGTTTTTTATTATGAAGGAAAAACAAAATCCAAACCCACATGGCCCTGTGTGAAAACGTGTTTGCCCCCTAAACCTAATAACTGTTTGGGCCACCCTTAGCAGCAACAACTGCAATCAAGCGTTTGTGATAACTTGCAAGGAGTCTGTTACAGCGCTGTGGAGGAATTGTGGCCACTCATCTTGGCAGAATTGTAGTAATTCAGCCACATTGGAGGGTTTGAGCATGAACTGCCTTTTTAAGGTCATGCCACAGCATCTCAATAGGATTCAGGTCAGGACTTTGACTAGGCCACTCCAAAGTCTTCATTTTGTTTTTCTTCAGCCATTCAGAGGTGGATTTGCTGGTGTGTTCTGGATCATTGTCCTGCTGCAGAACCCAAGTTCACTTCAGCTTGAGGTCGAGATGGCCGGACATTGTCCTTCAGGATTTTTTGGTAGACAGCTGAATTCATGGTTCCATTTATCACAGCAAGTCTTCCAGGTCCTGAAGCAGCAAAACAGCCCCAGACCATCACACTACCACCACCATATTTTACTGTTGGTATGATGTTCTTTTTCTGAAATGCTGTGTTACTTTTACGCCAGATGTAATGGGACACACACCTTCCAAAAAGTTCAACTTTCGTCTCGTCAGTCCACAGAGTATTTTCCCAAAAGTCTTGGGGATCATCAAGATGTTCTCTGGCAAAACTGAGACGAGCCTTTATGTTCTTTTTGCTCAGCAGCGGTTTTCGTCTTGGAACTCTGCCATGCAGGCCATTTTTGCCCCGTCTCTTTCTTATGGTGGAGTCATGGGGGGGCAAACACTTTTTCACACAGGGCCATGTGGGTTTGGATTTAGTTTTCCCTTCATAAAAAAAAACAACCTTCATTTAAAAACTGCATGTTGTGTTTACTTGTGTTATCTTTGATTCATATTTAAATTTGTTTGATGATCTGAAACATTAAAGTGTGACAAACATGAAAAAAAATAAAAAATCAGGAAGAGGGCCAACACTTTTTCACACCACTGTATGTATATATATATGTATATATATATATATATATATATATATATATATATATATATATATATATATTTTAAGTAAAAAAAAACACTTATGTTCCAATAATCTTTGTTTTATTTACAACTGCAGAACATATTGTTTTTTATTGTGTAGGGTTCTCAATTTAACACGTTAATTTATTTAAATCAACTCAAGTAAATATATAAATAATAAATAAATAAATACATACATTCATACATACATAAATAAATAAATGTGTATATAATTATTCCCTATCACACTTGCAGCCATTATTCCACTGTGAGCTACTGGAAAACATAAATGTAGTCAGGAGACACATGCTGACTAAATGCTGTTTAATATATGCATTTGGCGGGCTGAGAACATATCCGAGGCTTTGTATTGAGCACTTTAGGGAATACACTCCGTTGATCCTAGAGCTCTGCAATTAAATTAGATTTTTTTTAATGATATGCTTTATTCAAATCAGTCCCTGGTGGAGCTCCTAAGACAGGTGACTTATTGACTTAGGAGTTTGTGCATTCAAACATGGCATGAAAATTATGTTAGCGTCAACAGATTTTAGTGATCCACAAACATCTTGAATATACATGTGCTTACCTTTTTGCCTCAAACCGGCACTGGCATGACATCCATTAGCCATGTATGATTGCACTTGTGAGTACATTCAGCTTTTAAAATGAGCTGCAGATCGCTCCTACATCTACTAATCTACAGCTCTACACTTGATCCAGTATTCAGCTAGGAAGCGTGTTTTACAGACTTGTGGTACTATTGTACAGTGATGGAATCTTTCAGTAACAGTATGATGATCACCGATTACCATATCAGTCCATATATGCTGCGAATGCTCTTCATAACCAAGACATATGAGAGAATGAATTCAGGGACTGGATAAATATGAATATTATAAAATGAGTGCCTATTTACACTTAGTGCAAATAGCCCGCGTAGCCTACACTTACTCCGCCCACCAATGTGTGATTGGGATAGTCAACATTATTAAAAACAGCTGGTAACAGATGTAAAGCTTGTGCTGTGGTCTTTTTGACGCAATTCGCCCCGGTTCGCCTTTTGCAGAACTTTTTTTCTTTCTTTTCAAATCTCGTATCACATCGTAAAGGCATTTATTTTCAATAAAAATTAAGGATATAATCAAAAAGTTTAAAATAAAATATCGGGTAGGATTAGGGTAGGTGTAGGGAGGGCTTTATTATAAGGATGGCATCCATTTAATAATTGGAATTAAAATTATAATTTACACTCAATACGTTATTATTGCATACTCTTTTATAATTTACTACAATACTGAAGTGTAGATAATTGCCACCCTTTGCAACAAGTATTATGAATAGCAGAACATGCTGCTATTTAAAAAAGTGTAAATAGAATCTATCGCTATTTACACTTAGTGCAAATAGCCGCTGCCTTATTATAAATTCCCTTGTCATTTGAGGCGTAATAAGGCTTACATGATAAAATGTTGGGAATATGTGTTTACATATGTATGTGTCAAAATTATATGCCATTTATTTGCCAACATTTTCTGCAAATCTGTGTTTTTCAGGTAAGTTGATCCACAAAAGCTTTGGCGCCTGCAATCTAATGCTACAAATCATTGTTATTGTTGTGCATTCTCATTGGTTTGTTGGCCTGTTGGTGATTTCACGAGGAAGCTGTCCCTGACAGATCTGGATTACCGAAAATTACATTGTATTTGATGCAAAAGCTAACCCGAAAAAAAAAAAGATCATAACTGTATATTTTCATGTTTTCTCTACTGAAAATGCATCTCTTTATTATTTTTCTTTTTAAATTGATTTATTTATTTTTGACACAGACAAAGTATGTTGAAAGCACATGCGATTTGACAACATGCTTGAGCAAACTAATCAAAGTGTAAATTTGACACTGACTAATATAAACAATTCTTACAAAACTTGGTTCCATTATGTTAACATTAGTTAGCCTGAACAAGCAAAGAAAAAAACATTTTAATTAAGAACATTTACTAATACATTACAACCGAATTCTGGGAATGTTGGGATGTTTTTTTTTAAAATTTGATTAAAATGAAAACGAAAAGATTTTCAAATCACATGAGCCAATATTTTATTCACAATAGAACAATAAAAATAGATTTAAACTGAGAAAATTTACACTTTTATCCACTAAATGAGCTCATTTCAAATTTAATGCCAACTACAGGTCTCAAAAAAGTTGGCACGGGGGCAACAAAGGGCTGAAAAAGCAAGAAATTTGGACAAGATTCAGCTGGAAGTTCAAGTCAAGTTGAGTTTTATTGTCATTCTGCTACATGTGGGGACATACAGTGGAACGAAATGTCGTGTCTCGCAGGACCACGGTGCTACATAAATACAGACATACAACAATGAAGTAAAACACACTATAAACCTATACACAACTAACCTACTGACAGATTTAACTATAAGCATATTATATATATAAATATTTACCCTATACAAACTAAAAAATAGAAGATAAAAAATACAAACTATACGAATGCTTCACACAAATACTGTACATGTGCAGAGAGAGACATTTGAGTCAAGCAGCTGGTTGGGGAACAGAGCAGGATGATTTGTAGTGCATGAGCATGTAAACATACATATATTGCTGAGTCTTTTGTGGGACTGTGTACACGCAGCAGTGTGTGTAAATAGTGTTGTTTTTGGCGGCCTGTTTTAATTTTAGTTTTAGTCTAGTCTTTGTGTGAAGCTGTCATTTTAGTTTTTATTAGTTTTAGTCACGTTCATACTCTTTTTAGTCTAGTCAAGTTTCAGTCAACTAAAAGTCTGAGCATTTTAGTTTTATTTTAGTCAGAATTATCCATGACTATTTTTGTCTAGTTTTAGTTGACGAAAACTGATAACATTTAGTCTAAAAATTTCATTTGAGACTCTTTTTAGTAATTCTATTTAACCCAGTCAATATATTATAATAGTATAAGTACCTAGTAGCAGTGGCATACCGTGGGGTTTTAGTCAGGGCCTTCTGTAAGCAAGGTTAGTTGTGTATAGGTTTATAGTGTGTTTTACTTCATTGTTGTATGTCTGTATTTATGTAGCACCGTGGTCCTGCGAGGCACGACATTTCGTTCCACTGTATGTCCCCACATGTAGCGGAATGACAATAAAGCTCAACTTGAACTGTAAACATCTTACACATCTCTGTTACAGCTAACGCAGCTATTTGCATATAATGCACATATTATGCTGCACACAGGCTCTCAACAAACAATGACGGCTGATCAACTATTTTAATAGTAGGCTAGATTGGGGTGGGTTAAATGCAGAGTAAATTTCCCTACATGGTCAGTAAAAGTAATCGCCAATACACGGGTCACTATGCACATTCATATCACTCTAAAGTGACGACGCGCCCAAAGCAGCAAAACTGTACAAACTCTGGACATCCACACACCACACCACTCCACAGTATTATCAACACACCACCTACACCTCCATAACAATGTGCATGATACAATACTCATCAAATAATAAAGCACTCCCCTGTCACTTGTAAATAAAGTCCATGGGTCTGTCATTCCATGCCATTTTACTCGATTTAAAAGTAAACACAGCCAACAAAATAACTTGTGCTCGGTGCTAGCTGTTAGCCACTGATAGCACTCATAGTTGCAATCGTTGAAATGGCGCATAAAACCTTTGCTGGCCTTTGTTAGCGAATGCACTTTGGGTGTAGGTCTTCCTTTCTCAGTTATTCTCTTTTGTCTCCAAAAGAGCGCCTTGAAAACAACGATTTTAGTAGATCGGCAACAAGATCTGGTGTAGGCGCCGATGACTGCAGCTGTCATTTTCTTTTCATTTACTTTCATGTTCGTAACTTAGAAATCCCTGATTAAAGGAGCAGTCTAACGCTGGGGGTAGCACTGGACACGTAGCTGGACCCAGAGGGAGGGCTGTCATTGAAAGTCAAAATTTGATTGGCTGATGATTCTGTCACTAATGCTTGTAACAAATCAGATGTGACGTCTTTCAACAAAAGGGTAGCACTATCAGTAGTGCTGGCCTCTGACTTTTTTATGTAGGATATTCCAGTTCAACCTCAACTAAACTAATCATAGGCAATTTAGTGGACATTACACAAATTAAAATGATACCTAAATAATCAATAAAAACATTTTTCACACAATTTAGTTTTTTATAGGGCCAGCAGAGAAGAACCTGCTTCCCCTGACGGCCCACCACTGCGCTAGTAGTATAGACGAAACCAACATTGTCTTTTAGCCAAACCCATTTCAAACAAGGTTATCTTATTATATTATTGTTACCTTATAGACTTAAGAATACATCCATGCCAGACAAGGAAGACGCTCTGATTTGAATTTACAACATTTATTTTACAAACCAAACATGTTAACATATTTGTTGTCGTCTTCTAAATAATGCCGTGAGTGGGGCTTGAGGAAGTGATGTCGCCTGCGTCTGCGCAGTGCAACCTGATGCAGCTCCAGAAGTGACACAGGAAACAGAAATACTGCAAAATATTAATAATAATGCGACTAAACGAGACAAAATAACATTATAACATTTCGTTTCGTCTCGTTTTAGTCAACGAAAATTAAGAGATATTTTAGCATAGTTTTTATTTTGCAAAACACATTTATTCTCATTTTTATTCATCAACAATATTGCATTGTATATTTAATTATCGTCATCATCACATGACCAGCATTTACGTTGCGTCTCGTCTCGTTTTCGTCACGTGATAAAGGTTCGTTGACGACGATATTTAGTCACAATTTTTGTTGACGAAAGTGTCTAGTGCACATAGAGGAGAGTGTGTTACTACAGGTGGTTTGTACAGGCCCATTCACCTGTGTGTAGCACACTTCCAATTGCACAAAAAGGTTCCATACAGTTTTTTTTTGGTGTGGGGTGGGGGGTGGTCCATGTTTCAGGCGGTAGGGGGTTACATAGGGTTTCAGAGGGGGGCAGGGTGGTTTGAGTTCAGGGCTCTCACAGCCTGTGGAAAAAAGCTGTTGAGCAGTCTGGCGGAGCGGGCTCTGATGCTCCGGTACCGTCTTCCTGATGGTAAGAGCTGGAAGAGACTGTGGGAGGGATGGGTAGAGTCCTTCACGATGCTGTTGGTTTTGCTGGAGCATCGTGTAAGGAAAATGTCCAGGATGGAGAGGAGAGGGGCACCGATGATCTTTGCAGCCGTGTTCACTGTCCGCTGGAGGGTCTTGCGGTCAGCAGCACTGCAGTTCCCGTACCAGACTGTGATGCAGCTGGTCAGCACACTCTCAATGGTGCCTCTGTAGAATGTGGTGAGGATGGGTGGAGGGAGACTTGCTCTTTTCAGCCGGCGGAGAAAGTGTAGGCGCTGTTGTGCCTTTTTGGAGAGTGACATGGTGTTGGTGGTCCAGGTGAGATCCTCTGTGATGTGCACCCCCAGGAATTTAGTGCTGCTGACTCTCTCCACAGTCAAGCTGTCGATGGTCAGCGGGGGGTGGTCAACGGAGTTTCTTCTGAAGTCCATCACAACCTCCTTTGTCTTCCCCACATTGAGGGGCAGATTGTTAGTGCCACACCATTCAGCCAGCTGTGCCACTTCCTCTCTGTAGTGTTTCATCGTTGTTGCTGATGAGACCTACCACTGTTGTGTCATCAGCAAACTTGATGATGTGGTTGGAGCTGAACTTGGCAGTGCAGTTGTGGGTCAGCAGTGTGAAGAGCAGCGGGCTGAGCACACACCCTTGTGGGGCACCTGTGCTCAGTGTGGCAGTGCTCGAGGTGTTGTGGCCGACACTGACTGAGGTCTTCCGGTTAGAAAGTCCAGGATCCAATTACAAAGGGAATTGTTAAGGCCCAGCAGGTTTAGTTTATTTATGAGCTGTTGTGGGATTATTGTGTTGAATGCCGAGCTGAAGTCAATGAACAGCATTCTAACATAGGAGTCTTTATTTTCTAGGTGGGTAAGAGCCAGGTGGAGGGTGGAGGAAATTGCATCGTCCGTAGAGCGGTTTGGACGGTATGCAAACTGGAGCGGGTCGAGTGTGTTGGGGAGGCTGGTTTTGATGTTGTGCATGACTAACCTCTCAAAGCACTTCATCATGATTGGAGTCAGTGCTATGGGACGGTAGTCATTTAGACAGGACATATGATTTCTTTGGTACCGGTATGATTGTTGTGGATTTGAGACATGTGGGGACGACTGCCTGACTCAGCGAGGTGTTGAAGATATCTGTTAGGACATCTGTCAGCTGTGCAGCACAGTCTCTCAGAACACGGCCAGGTATGTTGTCAGGACCCGCAGCCTTGCGTGGGTTAATCCTAGATAGGGTCTTCCTTACGTCGGCTGGAGACAGACAGAGCGCCCGGTCGTTGGGAGGTGTGGGCAGTTTTGGTGCCGGTTTGGCAAGTATGAGAAGTGGCCTGTATGCTGGGAATAGCATAACAGAGATGTGGTCCGAGTACCCGAGGTGGGGGCGGGGTACAGCCTTGTAAGCGTTCTTTACTGTTGTATAAACAAAGTGTGTTGTTTCCCCTTTGGGACATATGCACTGTTTATTTTACTGATTAACTAAAGAAAATTCATCCAATCAGAATGGTCAGCTGAGATCACATCTCTTTGTTTACTTTTTTCCCTCTGGCTTAACTCTAGGTGCGCCGCCTCTTTTATATCCAACCCAACCAACCAATGAGAAGAGGGGAGCAAGAAGTCAAAAGTCACAACATTTACAGCATTCCATAATACTCTTTTTTCTTACGTAAAAGAATACATATTAATACACAATACAGACGAGTCCAAATTTGACATTCTTGTTGGAAATCATGGATGCCGTGGCCTCTGGGCTAAAGAGGAGGGAGACCTTCCAGTGTGTTATCAGCATTCAGTTCAAAAGCCAGCATCTCTGATGGTATGGGGGTGCATAAGTGCATACGGTATGGGCAGCTTGCATGTTTTGGAAGGCACTATGAATGCTGAAAGGTATATAAAGGTTTTAGACTAACTTAAGCTCCCTTCCAGATGACGTCTATTTCAGGAAAGGCCTTGTGTATTTCAGCAGGACAATACAAAACCACATACTGCAGCTATTACAACCGCATGGCTTCGTAGTAGAAGAGTCCGAGTTCTGAATTGGCCTGCCTGCAGTCCAGATCTTTCACCTATAGAGAACATTTGGACCATCATTAAACGAAAAATACATCAAAGACGACCACAAACTCTTCAGCAGCTGGAAACCTATATCAGACAAGAATGGGACCAAATTCCAACACCAAAACTCCAGAAACTCATAACCTCGATGCCCAGACGTCTTCAAACTGTTTTGAAAAGAAGAGGAGATACTACACCATGGTAAACATGCCCCCATTCCAACTATTTTGAGACCTGTAGCAGGTAGCTCATTTTGTGCATAAAATTGTTTAAACATTTGTTATGTTTTCTATGTTCTATTGTGAATAAAATATTGGCTCATGTGATTTGAAATTCTTTTAGTTTTCATTTTATTCATATTAAAAAAACAAACAAACAAAAAATACTATAAAAAGTTATATCTGTAAGTACAACACTCATGGCAATTCATAACTATTTTACATTTTGGCAAATTGGCGACTAATTAATGACATTCATAAGTTACATTCACATATTTTGTGCAGTCTTCTTACACTATTTTTATTTTTATTTAGTTTTTCGAAAAATGTTATGTTTCCATATGTATTGTATACTTATGAATTCACACAAAATTGCTCATAAAATAGTTGTGCTTTCTCTTGAGATCGAGTTGGTGGGTTTATTTAGTGAACCTGAGCTAACATGAACTAACAATGAGCCAATGTATTTTTATTAACTAATGTTAACAAAAAAACAATCTGTAACAAATTAATTGTTTGTTAATGGTGGTTAATGCATTAAGTAATGATGGGACCTTATTGTAAAGTGTTACCTTTTTTTCATCATATCATGGTAATAATTTTAGCTCAATCACACATATCTTTTCAAGTCTCACGCGTACAGATGAACACAAACTTGTCTTTCTGACTGCAGCGATCCATCCTGGAGTTTGCAATTACTCTGAGCGCTTGAGGTGCTGGAATCTTGAGGAGATCCAATCTAGTGTCATAATAACTTGGTGATTCAATAAATTGTGATTAAGGACACAAACTTGTGATGTGCTCTTCCCCTCTGACCTGGATGAAGAGATTAGAAACCTCTCTGATTTACTGCAGTTCATACGCCATACACGCCTCAGAGAGGAGCTGCGGCTAACTTCAGTTTCATTACTGATACCAGCGTGCACAAGAAACAACCTGTTGCTATGCTATAAAACATTTAATTATCAAGACCTGCCATGGGGAGAATTTGGTTTGTTCTCATCGGCAAAATAAATATACTGAACTGCTTGTGATTTATATTTAAGGAGTCCCAGATAAGTCTTAACAAAATCAGTGAATATCACAGAAAATCAAGGCTTTACTCTCCACAATTTTCTAAGAATCAATTTTGAGTGTGAATGACTTATGGGAATGGGCTCTTGTTTTCCTGGGGTTTTCTTAATTGTCAAACTCATTCATTGACATCATGGAAATTAATCTTTTTCATTGGACTCCACACATCTCAGTTTACAATGTCATTCTCTCTTTGACACTTTTACACACTGAATTTGTCGAATTTAAAACAATAGCTTGCCCAGCTATTATTTTGTATTCACTCCCTTGGCGTTGCAATCCATTATACTGATTAGTTTTCTGTTGAACAGAAAAGATGAAATTTTGAAAAACCATGTTTATCTGTAAAACATCATAATTGCAGCCCACAAATATGACACATGTGCTATATTCAGTCTTCTGAAGTCATAAGATACCTTTGAAATTTAACTTCTAATCTGATTTAGTTTTTCTTTCACATTTGCATTCAAACCAATTAAAACATGGCAGCTGAAATACTTACAGTGGAGAAAGAGATCTGAGACTCTTATTTGTGATTAAAGGTGTTAAATATGTCGAAACATGTAGTGATGCTGGCTGTTGTTATTTTTATTAAATGTAACCTGACAAAACGAAGCAGTTCACAAATATTTTTATGCCACAATACCCTACAGCAGCGTAACGCACTAGAAAAATGACCTTTCCGTTCACAAACACCCACCGGCGATAAAAGAGCCTAAATGGACAGAAAATAATTAGAAATCCTACACAGGAGATCTGAACTTCCCATTGCACATGACACCAAGACGCATGTTGCCCATTTCATGTCTGGATTTCTCCAGATGCTTGACTCCTAATGAGGCTGGGAAGGTTTGTTTATCGTTCATCACCTCATTGCAGCTTTGTCCAATTTGTTCATGACCTCTGCCTTCCCGGCTCACATGATGATACAGCTCTCCGCTCGCCGGCGAGCTTCAGGTGTGCTTTGCCAAACAGGCTACATATTCCCTGCTGACTTATTAAAAGCATATTTGCATTTCAGATTTGTTTCCAAACTTCACAAGCTTCTTGTTTTGGCCTCTCTCCACCACACGAGCGGCGAGAGAGCATCGCTTAATTACAATACAGAGATTCTCATTCGACACCGAATCACTTTATAGTTTAATACAAACTGCAAATCAGGTGTCGCTTTGAGCCAAAATGTCAGCCTCTAAATGCACTTCACTTTCAAGTCCTGCCGGAGAGTCAGACGCGAGATCAGTTAGCGTTTGTTCCCGGAGGATTAGAACATTCCCATTATCTTTTATCAGGCAATTGTTTCAGATGTGAAAAGCACTAGCTTTAAACTGCAGACTTTTTTTTTTTTTTTTTTTTTACTGAAGCATGACAATTACATAAAACAAGATGTTCTAATATCAGTATGCATCACACGTGTAATATTTAATTTAAATGTGAATATTATAAATTTTTTGCTGTATTTTCAGGACGCTGTCTCAGGAGGTTTTCTTCTGGGTTGTAACAATTTATAAGCTCAAAAGGGAATTGTATATAATATATTACGATTAATTATGATTAATTTACAATTATTTATATCGGCTGACAGTAATAACTGTCGCAGAATTAAATTGCCATCAACTGATCTGTCCGTCCAGTGAACATTCAGTGTAAGTTCGTATCAACTCTAAGAAAAGGTATTTCCTTGGCCACAGAAAATACTTTCCTGTTAATGCATTAGACCATTGTAGCAAGTAATTTGTGCACACAACTTTTATTAACTAAACACTAACGCAAACTAGTCTAACAAATGTCACGAGTCCGGGCCCTGCGCTTCTCCCTGTCGCCACCAGAGGTCACCATCTCCCTTCCTCCCGGACTCATCTCATGTAATCACACACACCTGCCACATCACACACACCTGTCCCATTACACACTCATTACACCCGCAGCTGTTCCCCATTGCCACGGACCATATAGTCACCCCTCTCTCACCACTCTGCCTGGGTTCATTAATTTGTGATTTGCAAATGCGTGGTTGTGTTTTGTTTCTAGTGTCTGCTGTGGTCTGGGATACCTGCACTGTGCTGCCGTTTGTGTATCCCAGTCCTTTTATGTTTTGTCTTTTGTGTCGTGTTGGCCTTTTTGTTGCTTATTAAAAGCACCTTATCTGCACTTGGACCCTGACCTCGTCTTTCCACGGTGCTTTTCACGGCGTCTCGTGACAACAAACAAACATACATACGTACAATCACTCATACATGGGGAAAGGCTAAATGATAGTTGGTGGATGCAGCCATCAGGAAAACCAAAGAATGTAGTTATGGAGAAAGTCATTTAACCACCTGAGTAAAACCATAAGCGCCGTTTATAACGGGGTCTATAACTTATACTAAACCTCTGTTTCGTTTAGTTAAATGTTATACTTGCACTGCCTTTGGTCGGGTCGAGTGTCCGGAATGCAGTCTCCGATGAAAGTCTTAATGGTTTCAAAGTTTTGGACTCCCGATCACGTTCTTCCAGGTTGAAGAGTGATTAATTCCAAAAATGTTCTCAGGTAGAAATATTCTTCCAAGTTTTGAATGGAAAAGAGCTAAGAAAGAGATCATGCTGAGGTCCAAGGAGCTTGGTTGAATGGAAAGACAAGGCCGCAAAGGCCTGGCACAAAAACTTAGAGGGTCAGAAAAAGTTCTAGCTCACATCCTCTTAGGATCTAACAAAACCGCAGACTGCTTGGGCATCTCTGAAGTGGGAGCTTTATCTGCTATAGGTGTCACACCTCTGGGGTGTCAAATACCCAATGGAGTCCTGAATTTTTGGAGGGAAATTTTTATGACCCTTTGTCTCTGAACATGGTAATTTGCATAGGTAATTCGCAAACTTCTAAAGATTCTTACAAAATATATGACACTAATATGTTTCATAGGTATCGACATGTAATATTCACTCTCAATTAGATCATCCGAAGACGAATTGATAGAGACAAAACATGATGCAGCTAAAGTGATATTAACTAGTGATCTATCATAAGCATGCAGAAAAGAGTGTACAATACACAAAAACATATACAAGAACAGTAATAATATACACAATGACCTAAAGATATGTTCATTCAAAGAAGGGTTTTCTATGGATTAAGTAGAGAAGAGTCAATTTTTATGGTGTAATGTGTCTTTCCTAAGAGGCAAAGAAGTGAGTTCCCACATTCCTTTGAGCAATAAAACAAGTCTTATCAGATGGGTTGCCATGAAACCAGGGGCCTGGAGTCGTTGACAGACACACCAGCACCAGTATGTGTATTGGGTGGGGGGTCTGTGATCATTTGTTAATCTAATAACTAATTGATTTGTTAAATCAAATGCAAAATTGTGTGTCTGATTGGTCCAAATGCTACAGGGTGAAATGCCGGCGGTCGGGTGACAGGTGGCACTGCAGCAGAACTATTCATGTTTAACCTGTGCGTTGTCCCAAAGCCACAGGTCTCGACTGAAACTGACAGAGAACCACAACACTGCAGGTGACCTTGTCTTGAAAACTTCAGCGTGATGTGAGAGAGAGTGTAACTCCAGAGGGTTTGATGGAGGTGAGCTCTGAGGTCTAATCTCAATCTCAGCTGTCAACTTCTGCAAAAGCATCTAGATATGAAACCTACACAGACACATGGAATGCTTTTATTTGGGCTTGGGGCACAGAGGGATTCGATTGGTTAGGGATTACCAGGAAAATATTTGACTGACTTCATCTTCTGTATCATGATTTAAGATGTTCCAGTCTGTAGCTGCCTGTCAGAAAACATTTTAAACACTGCATGTAAAGTCTGAAAATATATTTCAAAGTTCAAAAACTGTCTTGATGATCTCTGAGTCTTACCAGTTTGTATTAAACACTAAAGAGATTCACTCGAAAACATACATTCCCTTTCGAGGGAACTTCAAACTACATCCTCTAGGGGGCGCAATGGGGAACGCTGTCAGCGTGACCTGTGTCTGAAGCATACATACAAAAATACCACATGTTGGCCGGCGACAGCCTATGATGTCACTACCGGCACAACTACAGTATAAAGGGGCACCGGGAAAATACGTCATTCTCTTCTTTGTCTTCAGTGACTGTTTTGTTTGAAGCGTGCATTCTAACTTGCAAGAACGTTTTCTACTACTACAATGGCGAGCACTAGTAAGGCGTTTAAGACATGTGTGCATCCGTGTCCTTGTTATTTGACACCTGATGACACACACGATCTTTGCGTCTTTTATTTGGGCGAGGAGCACGCACGCACTGTCCTCGTGGGGGCAATCTGCGTGCACTGTGAGCTTTTTCTATGAGAAAGCTCCGCTCTCGTCTGTCTCTCTTTTTGAGGATGGAGGGACAGCCGTCTGCTTCCCGCGGTTCGAGACCCACTGATGCCAAGGCACGGAGGAGAATGAACTTGTGGGGTTCGCATGCGCATCTGGCTGATGAGTTAAAGAGGGGGCTTTCCGTCTCGCGCTCATTGGCCGCGAGCAAGGGCGAGCCGCGGGATGACGATGACGCGATCTCGCTGACATCATCTGATCCAGCAGCTAGTGCTTTGCTGGGTTATGTATCTCCTGCCCTGTGTATGACGAACTGTTGGAGATTATGGAACGCGACTTGACTTGCCGTGGAAGCGGCGATGAAAAAAAAAAAAAGGGATGTGTGAAAACGGCTATGAGAGGATGCCCCCTGTGGAAGAGACGCCTGCCAGCAGGGTGAGACATCCTCTCTCAAGGCTCCCTCCTTGCCATCTAGGCCCCTTCAGGAGACATCTCAGCAGCCTTCAAAACCTTTATTCCAAGAAGGCCCAGGTCTAAGCCCGAACAACGCAGGGGTCCTGGCCCATCGCAATCTGGGGATCAGAGATGGGCACAGAAGGCTTGTGTTGCAAATCGTGCCCCTCCCCCGCCTGCAGGTAGGGCTAGAGGGAGGCGCGGGCCAAAGAGAGGTAGGCAAGACCTGAGGGAGGTGATCCAGATGAGGCGTTCTCAATGCTCTCGCCCGGACCAGAGTAACACTATGAACACACTTCTCCTCTCTAATTCCCCTGCAACCACCATTAATTTCACCTGACCGAGGTTAGGTGGGAACCTAGGAACCTGCGTTTTAAAAACATTGCAGTCTCTGTGCTGGACTTATGATGTTTTGGTTAAGTTCTATGTTTCATAGAAACTACCTTACTGATGGTCCGGACCCGACTCTTTGGACTTCTTCTCCGGGACTGATCTCATGCACAGGAACCATGGATGGGTGTGTACGATCCAGTTTTACAGTTCACTGGTATTGTTAGCCATTCTTTGCAGTTTCTGGGACCTGTCGTTTTGTGTGTTTTCAACTCTTTCCTTCGACGCAGTGCTGTGAAGACCTCACTCGTCGATACTAGATCTAGGACGAGAGCCCTGTTTCCGGTCTCATACACCTGTATCGTGTGGCCCAGTCGTAGGTTTCCGTGGGAGCCTCCTTGGTCATCAGGTCTCCAGCACTACAATGCCTGGACCTGCGGGTCTTTTAACATCAGTTCTTGGCATAGGGATACCTCCTTTGAGAAAGATGCATGGCTATCTGAGGATGTGCTAGCTCAGGGACTGCTCCCCTTCCGGGGGTTTTTAAGTAGCAATCTTCCTGTGCTAGGGTGTAAGTAGATTCTGAGAGTCCAAGTTCCCTCTCAGGCTGAGAGTTAAGTTCTCCGCTCTCCAGAGTTTGTCATGGTAGAGCTAGCATTGCTCCCCTCACTATCGAGGGTCACCTATGAGCATGCTGATCCCTTCCTGCAGCCTGTGTGCTCCTTGCTGGTCGAGCAGGCATTGCTCCCCTCACCTTAGAGGGTCACCTATGATCATGCTACTCCCTTCTGGGCATATGATTCGTTCTCCTTGTTGGTCGAGCTAGCATTGCTCCCCTCACTATAGAGGGTCACCTATGAGCATGCTGCTCGCTTCCTGCACCCTATGCTCTCGTGGATGGTCGAGCTGGTGTTGCTCCCCTCACCTTAGAGGGTCACCTATGAGCATGCTGCTCCCTTCTGAGCGTTTTATGTGCTCTCCTTGTTGGTCGAGCTGGCATTGCTCCCCTCACCTTAGAGGGTCACCTATGAGCATGCTGCTCCCTTCTGAGCATCTGAGTTCCCTCTCATGCTGAAAGTTAAGTTCTCCGCTCTCCAGAGCTCTGCCATGGTAGAGCTAGCTTTTCTCAACTCAGCATTGAGGGTCACCTATGAGCATGCTGCTCCCTCCCCAGCATCTGAAAGGACGGTGTTTACAAATCCATGTTATGGTAAGTGCGCACGCTAGTCTCTGTGCACTTTCTGAAAGCCACATTGTGGTAAGACCGCACACCAAGTGTTTTGCGGTCTTTCTAAAATCCTGTACGGTATGGGTTACGCGCTGTGGCTTCGTGCTCATTCTTTGAGTCAGACAGGCCCCGGTTTCACCTTGGGCCCCACTCTACCTATGTATGTGCTGAGTTCCCTCTCATGCTGAGAGTTTAGTTCTCCGCTCTCCAGAGCTCAGCCATGGTAGAGCTAGCATTACTCCCCTCACTATAGAGGGTCACCTATGAGCATGCTGCTTCCTCCCGAGCATCTGGAAATAATTCAGCTCTGTGAGTCAGCAACTTCAGTTTGTTAGGCCTCTCTCTGCCTCCCTGTAAAGTTGCTCTCCTTGTTGGTTGAGCTGGCATTGCTCCTCTCAAATTAGAGGGTCACCTATGAGCATGCCGCTCCCTTCTGAGCATCTGAGTTCCCTCTCATGCTGAGAGTTAAGTTCTCCGCTCTCCAGAGCTCTGCCATGGTATAGCTAGCTTTGCTCAAATCAGCATTGAGGGTCACCTATGAGCATGCTGCTCCCTCCCCAGCATCTGAAAGGACGGTGTTTACAAATCCATGTTATGGTAAATGCGCACGCTAGTCTCTGTGCACTTTCTGAAAGCCACGTTGTGGTAAGATCGCACACCGTGTTTTGCGGTCTTTCTAAAATCCTGTACGGTATGGGTTACGCGCTGCAGCTTCGTGCCCATTCTTTGAGTCGGTCAGGCCCCGGTTTCACCTTGGGCACCAATCTACCTATGTATCCCCAGTGATACTACATGAACAGGGTGTTGCTACCAAGGATCTGTTGAGACAGTTCCTTCAGCGAGCTCTTGCAGAGCAAGCAGTAGCCCCTGGGTGACAGGCCAAGACTTAGTTACTATCCTAGGCACTTGGTCGTATCCCCTTAAAGGGAATCTCTTCTTCTGATTCCAAGCCTTTGAGATCTACCCTGTGTCCAGGAAGCCCGGCCCCTAACAGGTAAGTTCTGGGGTATGCAGCTGAACCATGGTTACATATGTAACCTGAGACGTTCTTTCATCTTTGACTCATCCTTATGTCCATCCAAACCCATAAGATATAAAATAACCTTCGACTGCAGATTTCTAACATAACGAGGATCTTCAGAGCAGCAGCACAAACTAGTGATGGAAGAAGTAAACCTTTCTGAAATTTTCCATCAGATGGTTCGCTAAATTATTCACTATTTCGAAGCACTCGAAATGCCACACAGATGTTTGATTGAAAGCATAATATTATAAATATACCAGTAACTAACAAATCAGTATGAAATGCTATTAAATATGAATTGTCTATAATATAATGTATTATTTTATTAATTTGCAGATCGTTTTGTTTTACACAGGGCTTGACTATTACCTACAACTACAGATGTGTCATTAAAAATGTCTACAAATGTTTAAAACTGAACAATTTTTTGTAAAACCAGACACGGTTCATGGTTTCACCTTTAGAGCGACAAACAATTGAAATTTTAAAACATTTAGAATGTTTGATTTAAAAGCCTCGTTTGCTGAAATCATGTGACTGTCAATTTGACAAAGTGGTACTTCAAAACATTTCACACATTTGACTCTGAACTGGGGAGCGTGCTTTGATCTCTTAAAGTTACAGTCTTCCATAGTGTTTTCCTAGTTCATTGAATTCATCTCTGAAAATCAAGGACAATTTGAGTCCTTATGATTCTTCCTGTAAACTATTCTCAAATTACTTCTGCTCACAAATGCACAGTTTAAGCAACTAACAGCTTATTATCTGGATACCAGTTTGGTTTGAGTATACCTTAGGAATTTAATTTAGGCTTATGACAATTCTGACCGTTTTCCTGCCCATTTCACATAATAAACTCCAGCACACGCTGAGAGATTAAGACGTACATTCATCCACATGGTTCCTCTAAATCAAGTTTTATTTAACTATCAGTGGCCTGGGCCGCATGTGTTTCAAATGATCATTAAAACGTTACGAGATCTGCTTTTGTAGACAGAATCATGAAGTCAAGCTGTTTTCAGATCATCTGAAATTTACAAGATCTGATATAATGACACAGCTCTCAGGTCTTGGAATTAACCTTTGCTCTGATGAGGAACTCCTCGTCCTCGTCTGTTCACCAGCTCATTTTAACAGCTTTGGTGGGTCAGCAGCTGGTTAAGAACCTCTACATCCTATTAAATGACCCGTCTCACAACCCTGCAGACATCAGCCATGTTAAAAAGTTCACAAGGACCTCTTTGTTGAAGGTGACTCATATGAGGCACTGTAATTACGGTGAAGGGTTTTGTTGAAGTCGATGTAGATTAATGAGTGGACACAAACTGAAAGCACACTTCAGTGCAGTACACTTAAATTGACGTAGTACAGAAGTACACACGAGTGTGTTGTTAGAGTGCAAAAGCTTGTGTCTGAAAAAGCACAAAATAGGGTACAACACAGCTGAAGTGTGGTAAAAGACTCTTTATGATGAAGACCCTAGCAGGGTTCCTCAAATCTTTCCCTGGAGGTCCAATCTGCTGCAGAGTTTAGCTCCAACCCTGATCAAACTCACCTACCTGTGATTTTCTATTGATCTTGAAGACTAGCATGCTCAGGTGTGTTTGATTAGGGTTAGAGCTAAACTCTGCAGGAGTGGGCCAGATTTGAGGATCCATGCCCTACAGGAACAAAGGCAAAACATTCTCACTCCCAACTCGTCACAACTTGGACTCACTATTTTAAGTTTTAATACACTGGGTTTCCCTTTGGCATTATTTTCAATGTGCATTGAAAACCATTGCAGAACCTTTTGGTGTCAATGCAACTGTTATTATGTCATAATATTTTTGCGTATGGTTTTCATTTTAAACATTTCTAAGCACCTAACCCAACCCCTAAACCTAACCATTTTTCAATATAAAACAGTATAAAATTCAGGACATAAAATGCAGATATAATTATAGTAACAAATTATTCAAAAATTACAAATATTCCAAGACTTCCAATCCAACGGTTGATATATGTAAGCAAAAGTGATCATAGTTTCCATCTGCCCTAAAACTCAAATTCAAAAATCACTGCGTTATGTCAGGTTTTATTGTGAAATGTCATTGGCTCTTGTGTGTCTCGTGACCGATTACTGTATGTCATGCTAATGTTCAGTTTAATCTTTTGAATGGGTATGGCTGTGGAAACAGAGCAGGAACATTTTCAGTGATTAAACCCGTAACTTCACTGTGTTCCTCACATAAAGATATCATATGGCTTCAGAGGATTTGGAATACAACACACGATATACGAACATAAGTTTTTTATAATACTTTTAAACTTCAATGCCTGTGACTACTTTCATCTGCCTGTTATGTGTTTTATATTGTTGAGAAGTGCTTAGGTTTAGGGTAGGGGTGGGTTAGGTGATCAAAATTATGTAATTAAAATATTTCCACTTTTACAAATGCATGCAAATAATTAATTGTGACTGGATCTGATGTATAAGGCAAACAATTGAAAGCAAATAGAGTTCCCTGCACATTGAAAAATGAGACTAACGGGTTACAGGGCATTAAAAAGTGATGCCAAGGGCTCCTGACCAAACATCCAGTTAATAAGTTTTTAAACTACATATTCATGTAGCTAATGGGAATCACTCGAAGCATGCCATAGAGTACAGCCAAAATGAGCCAATATATCTAGATCAAATGAGGTTAAAAAATTATTCAAAATTCTGGTTCTGAAGATGCTAGAATTAAGTTGAAATCAGAATTCCTGTGGCTCAGATGAAGATCACCTAAAATTTATTTTTAATTCCTGAATTATTCTGTATGTTTCATAAAAGTCTCTCATAAACCACACTGTGTAGAGACAAAACACACAATAAAACACTACCTTTATTTGCCAGGCAACAAAGATACAACTCAATCTAGTGCAATAACCTAGAAGCTGAAGTTTTTTCATAGCTTTCTTCGCCTCGGTATCCATCAAAAAACAGCAGTCGGATGTGCTTACCTAGCAACATAACTTTGCGCACCTTTGACAGAATCATCAGGATTTCATACACAGCGCGAGAGCGTACGTTCCTTCATAATGATAGCCACCATTCTTTCATAAGTCAGAGAGACTCGTTAATTTATCCTCCTCTAACCCCCACTGAAAGACATTCACACTTCAGCCTCATTCCTTGGGCATTTCTACCATCTGATATGACAAGCCATAAATCAGCTGCGGTGGGCTGACATGTTAGCGGCGAGCCCCCGGTACGAGGCGGCCAGCGGAGATTTCTCGCTCAGATAACAACTTGCTGTGGAAACCTTTTATTCACAGTGAATCATCCAGGAATTTGTGGGCTCAATAAATCATTCAGTCAGTAGGCGGTATGGCAACTCTGACAATTTTTCCATTTTGATGATGAACGTATTGGTGGTAAAAGGGAATGAAGTATACACTTACATTTGCATTTATTTTCTTGGCCGATACTTTCTTACCAAACTGTGGTTGAGCATATAGATTCAAAACAAAGAGTTGTTTATGTGTGTTCAACTTAGAAAAAGGTCAAAAGCTTGTAGCACAGGTATTGTAGCAGTTGGTGTTTTGTTTTTTAGGGCTGCACCATGATAGCACTTGCATGTTGTTGCTCTTTTTGTTGGTTTTGATTGCTTCTATTGTCCTCATTTGTAAGTTGCTTTGGATAAAGTGTCTGCTAAATGACTAAATAAATAAATAAATTATGAATTGTTTTTCAAACGTGATTTCTGTTTTAGTCAATTTATTAAGCATAACCGTCAGTGATAATATAGTTTCATTATAATTTGACATTTGCATTATCTTGCATTGGTAACAAGCCGCCACAAGTTTTCTTTCTTTCTTTTTTTTTCAATTGCCAGATGTCAAGAGCTTAGATCCCCCCATCTGAGCTTTTTTAATAAATCGATACATTTTCTGCCCAGTGGTTTACATAATCTTCCCAACCTGGCAAACACACACATGCTCTCTCTGCTTTATGAAAAAAAAGAAGAAAAAAAACCCCCTGATGATCCGAAAACACTGGCAAACAAATAAATTGGAGTTTAGCAAGCTCTAATGAATATATTCTGCTCAAGTAAAACGTAATGCACAGTTTGTTTTCTTTCAGACTGGCTGTATTACGACAAAATTTGTGAGCATTTGTAAATTTGTGGGCTCTCTTGATTTGTGCTTATGTGAAAATGCAACAATTTTGATGAAATGTATAAATAAATAAATAAATAAATGGGACAATACAATTAAAATGACAATAATTAAGATTAATAATTATATTTTTTGAGCAAACCAAAATTAACGATTAAATAATGCTACAATCATGCTTTATTCACGCTATCATGCAGCCTGATTTGTTTTAGTTGAATTTCAACCCCTAGAAATACCCATTTTAGAGCTTTTCCCTTTTCCCTATATATAAATTACAAACTGCATGCGTTCACTTTGTTGGTCAGATATCTCCTCCTCGATGCTCATTAACACTCCCTTTGGACAGCTAGAAATCTACACGAGTGGTTAATGTGAGTTGGAGGAACTCTGTATGAGCAAGTAGAGTTGAAGGTCCAGCCTACAGAATCTCAAAGGACCACTGATCACTCTTTTAGGGATGAATCAACCTGCACACATGAGGCTCTTATGATCCTAAACTACTCTTGAAGCCACGTCAGACATTACTTCACCTAACATTGAACTAAGCGCGAGAGCTTCATGTTGGGATTGATCGAATCTCACTTAAGGCCTATTCCTATTCCTAGGAGACGAGCAGTAACTGGGTAATTTGAACAACCTTTGTGCTCCATTAAATAATTAGGCCAGACTAAGAGCACAGCCCTGGAGATCCTCTGCCATGATCAACAGTCTGAGATGGGACCCTCTGGGAATTATTGCCCAGGAACCCCAAGGTTGAATGAGCAAAGTCATCCAGACACGATGGCAAGATGGAAAACAATTTGAGACGGTGCAGACTTAACTTCTGCAGAACGGACCAACGAGAGGAAGTCAGTCTGTACTGCTTTTGGAAATATTTAGGCCACTGATAAATGGCATCAGAGTTCAGTTGTGTTCAGATCCAGACTAAAGCAAAGATCTACAGTGGATATTCCTGAAACTGAATCGCCATACAGAGTAATGACTCCAGAAAATTTGATCCTTTGATGGAAAGGAAATTTGGAAATTTTCCAAAGAACATTTAGACAGTTATTCTGCATATGACTTAAAGAAGATTCTCCATATTTTAATAAATTCACAGTCCTATATATCTCCACATTTAATGCTCCAGTTTAATGTAAATTCTAATAAACAAAATAGATTTTAAATAACATCAAGTACAACCAAGGTTAAAGCTGCCAATTCCAGTACCTTTGTTGTTTAACACTGTGAGGATTTATAGCCAATCAACAGTATATTAAAATATGTGTTTATCATCATTTAATAAGCAAACTGTAAATTATAAATTATAGAACATGATTCATTTTACAACACCATTTTATTTCAATAAACTTACAACAATCATCCCATTAACCCTTAATAACATATGTCTCATTTAGCTGTGGCTTCAATAATCTCAAAATGTTTTATTTTTTCTGTCATCACTTGATTTGTTCTTGTTTAAATTGTCAGTTTTTTTTTTTTTTTATATCATATCATCAGTAGATCATCCGGCAAACAATAATATTGGAAACAATTCCAATAATCAGCCATCTTCAACTAATCCTGTCTGCTTTCCCACAAAGTTCTTCCCCTAAATGATCTAATGTGCATTCCCTGAACAACAGATCTGAACCCATTCAGCCTCCACTGACTGTAAAACACAGCCAAGCCGAGCGGCCAAACACAAGTAAATATGCTTGAAAATCAATACGTATCTGGCACCACAAGAAAGAGCGGTGCCTGGAGTCTGCATCTCCATTTATTACTGCTGATTTATTTATTTTACACAGACACTATCACTGCAGACTGACCTCTTATGGGGGAAGAAAAAATGCCTTGTTCAGCAAATTAGCCATTGTTTTCGTCCCCGCTTATTTGTTGGCAGTACATAACAGTCCTCTGACAATGAATGGAAAATAGATATTTTACCAAGGTCTCAGAGGAAACATAGAGTGAATTGGTTGAATCAAGTCTATCCATCCAACTCTTGTCAGTTTGTCTCTTAATCGACGGAGCTGCATGGCAGGTCTCCCTACCGCACGGCCAGGACCCCTCTGAGAGGTTGTCTGCTCCAGATAATGACACATCTCTGCGATCCAGCGGGATGATGGAGCTGGAGTGCTGAATTGGTCCATCCTCAGAGCTGCTGTGTCTTCATCTGAAGCTCAGTCACTTCCCTTGAGTCGTCGAGACAAATCAAATACTGGTTTCATGAAAGCATTAATGATCTGAGGATGACATTCATCTTAATTCCAAGCCAATATAAATAATAAAATATTTTACTTCCAAATAAATTAGTTATTTTTAGAGAGCAAAAAAAGCAAGAATTGTCTTTGACATACTCCAATACAAAAGTAAAATTCAATTGGCAAGGAAATATATTCTGAATGAGTAATTATCCTCACACACCTGCAGGTAATAGATAAGTGTGTAGTATAAATATCTCGCAGGAGAAGGTGCCTTAGTGCACTTAAACATTATCTTGCTGAGCGAGGAGATATTCAGTCCTATTCATTTTAATAGAGATGGCTTCCTATGTCTTGACAAATGTTTATCTCCAAGTCAGTGGCACAGCAATGTATGCCAACATATGGTATATGTATTTACACCGGACTGGTAAAAAATAAATAAATAAAAAGGTTATTAATCATTTCATTACTTGTACATCTACATGTGTAATGTAATGTAAGGGAAACAGGTCAATTTAGCGCAAAGGAAATCATTTAAGATTTTATAGGGATTTTGAACAGACTCACTCACTGAACGAGCCGTATAACATCAACTCTGCACTGGATATTAAAAGCCAAAATAGCACAGTAACAAGATCGGCAGATTAAGACATTAACTTGTAAGCACAAAACACAAGATACTTCTCTTTTCAATATAAATAAGACTTTGTTTATAAATCTAAGACATGTAAACTAATCTAACACATGAACACATGCATTCACACGTTGCAGAAAGAGAGAAAGTGAGGAAAGGATGAGTTTAGAGAATGAAAATGTGAAATCCCAAGTTTACAGCAATATGTGCTATTGCATCGACCTGAACAACCATCAATCACTTATTTAACCCTCGCATTGAGTTTTTTTCCCATGTGTTGTTATAGATGTGTTGATAAACATTGATTATGAAATAAAAACTATTATTATTGTATGAATAAATACTAAATTACTAAATATGCATTATTCATGTTATGGATGATTGTTACAACCCCTTGGCTCAAGGAGCAGCAACATAAATGGAGAGTCCATACAACAATCAAATTTGCACATAAGTATTTTAATTATAAAACAGACACAACTACATTTAAAGTAACAGAAAAAAAAACTACAAATAAAAAAACCACAACATCAAGCCTTGGACTGGAGAGGAGGAAAAGTCAGCATGTCCACCAAGCCGCGACACCAGCAGAGACCAAACCCAGTTGTTCCCTTTCCACTCCCCGAGGGTGAAAAAGACAGCATCTTAAAAGCAGCATGGTTAATCAACCAATTCTCCACACCTGCGACACAATTAACCTGGAGACACAAAAAGTGTTACCTAGAGACACCTGCTGGACAAAATAAAGTACCACAGCCCCTTGGATCATCACAATGATACTACTACTACTACTACTACTAATAATAATAATCTATTTTTATCCATCTTTGTTTTGTTCAGGAATCAATATATTATCTGACACACAAATGAAATCACCATCTCAGTGTTATTTTAGCATAATTGAAATACTATTACCATTTATTATCAATATTTCGATTTTTTGGTTTGTATATTTCCTGCTTTTATTTTAATTTTAGATCAAGTTTCAGCAATTTTGTTGTGTTTTTGTCATTTTTAAAAATCACTTTGCTTTTTAAAATGCCCATGTAGTTTTTATTCATTTTTGTTTCAGTTACATCAAGGTAAACTAAAATAGGAAGTTGCCTTGGTAACTAGCTGGAAATGAGTATTAGTATTTTTTTTTCTGTTTTATTTTATTTCATTGAACATGTACTTCAAGTGACAATTGTTTTTTTTAATGGATTTAAAGGGCACCTATTATGCCCCTTTTTACAAGATGTAATATTGGTCTTCGGTGTCTGCAGATTGTGTCTGTGAAGTTTCAGCTCAAAATACTCCACAGATCATTTATGATAACAGCTGGAAAATGTCATTTTTGGGGTGTGTCTAAAAAACAGCTGTTTTGGTGTGTATCACTTTAAATGCAAAAGAGCTGCATATTCCCACCTCGTCTCCAGAAGAGGCCGCTGCGTATACGTCTCTGCTTTGCATACATACACCTAATAAACAGCCGGCAGAAGCATTCTTCGATGGGTTCAAATGGAGCCTTACACAGAGCATCCAGAACCACTGCCAGGTCCCATGACGGAACCTTGGTGCGCTGTACTGGTCTTAGCCTCCATGTGCCATGGAGGAAACGTGTAACTAACGGGTGTCTTCCCACTGACTGACCACCCTGAAAGGCATGGTAAGCAGCTATGGCCGCCACTTAAACCTTTCGAGTGGAGGGGGATAACCCTGTGGAAAATCGCTCCTGCAGAGACTCCAGCACTGAACCAACCGGGCAGTTAACTGGGTCTAGCAGTCGCTGTCCACACCAAGAAGTGAAAAGTTTCCACTTCAAGGAGTACAGTTTCCTTGTGGCGGGAGCTCTGGACTGAAGTATGGTCTCAACAACCTCGGTTGAGAGACCGGATGCTAAGAGCTGTGCCCCCTCAGTGGCCACGCCCACAACTTCCATAACGCCAGGCGGGGGTGAATAATGGTGCCTCCCGCCTGAGGAAGGAGGTCCCTCCTGATCGGAATCTCCAGTGGAGAGCCGTCGAGGAGAGCCACAAGGTCTGCGAACCATACTCGGGCCAGCCAGAATGGGGCTACTAGCAATAGACTGATCCCGTCCCGGCGAACTCTCTCCACAGCTCCCGGGAGCAGAGCAATCAGGGGAAATGCGTACAGATGAAGCCTCGGCCACGTCTGCACCATTGCATCCAACCCAAGCGGAGCTGGATGCGTGAGGGAGAACCAGAGTGGACAGTGTGTTGTTTCTTGCGACACAAATAGATCCTCTTCCGCCTGGCCGAACTCTTCCCAAAGGAGCTTCACCACCTCGGGGTGGAGTCACCACTCCCCGGGCCTCAGCCCTTGTCTCGACAGGATGTCTGCTCCCTGATTGTGGTGCCCAGGGATATACACTGCTCTGAGAGAGAGGAGGTTTCCCTGAACCCACAGGAGGACCTGGTGCGCCAGCCTGTAGAGGGGACGCGAACGCAGACCCCCCCTACTGATTTATGTAGGAGACCACCGAAGTGTTGTCTGTATGGACAAGCACATGGTGCCCCCTTAGGTCTGGAAGGAAGTGTTTTAGAGCTCGAAACACAGCCAACATCTCTAGGCAGTTGATGTGCCACAAAAGATAATGGCCTTCCAACAGACCTCAGGCCGAGCGGCCACTCATGACCGCCCCCCCAACCCGTGAGGGAGGCGTCCGTCATTAGCATTACGCGATGACATGGAGCCCCCAACGACGGGCCTTGAGACAGGAACCAAGGTTTCTTCCACATGTCTAAGGCATGTAAGCATCGCTGCGTGACCTTGATTGTGCGAAGCGGGTTACCCCTCGGGGAAAACCCCTTGGCCCTGAGCCACCACTGCAAGGGTCTCATGTACAGCAGGCCAAAAGGTATCACATTGGACGCAGCTGCCATTAGACCTAACAGTCTCTGAAACTGTTTGACAGTGAGTGACTGGCCTTCCCTCACTCCTCTCACAGCTACGAGAACTGCTTCGATATGAGCAGGAGACAACTGTGCCCACATCGCCCAGATAAGTGGTTCTCTGTAGTGGAGAAAACACACTGTTCTTGGCGTTCAACCGTAACCCCAGCTCTCACATATGGGCGAGGATGACATCTCGATGCAGAACCGCCATCTGCTCTGACTGAGCTAAAATCAACCGATCGTCGATGTAATTCAATATGCAAATATCCTGGAGTCGCAACGGAGCCTAGGCAGCATCCACACACTTCATGAAAGTGCGGGGTGAGAATGATAGGACAAACGGAAGAACTCGATATTGGTATGCTTCGCCCCCGAAAGTAAACCTCAGGAACTTCCTGTGTTTAGGAAGGATGGAGACATGGAAGTATGCATCCTTGAGATCTATCGTGACAAACCAGTCCTCGGACCTGATCTGAGACACGATCTGTTTGATAGTGAGCATCTTGAACCGAAATCGTCTGATGGCCCGGGTTGCGACGCTCTGTTTCTGGGTCTGGCGGTATTAGGAGCTGGACGGCTGGGACTGCTCCCGCTCAGCAGTCCCAAAGACCTGGGAACGGCATGGGAGGAAGCGCTGAAATGCCGCCGCCTGCTTCTTCGCTCCTGAAACCTCTCGACAACAGTATCTACTGTGTTGCTGAAGAGGTCAGAGGGCGATAGCGGGGCATCCAGCAGGAAGAATCTGTCATTATCTTGTAACTCAGACAGATTCAAACACAGGTGTCGTTCCGTGGCCACAAGCGCTGCCATGGAACGGCCGATAGCTCTGCCCATTTCCTTGGTGGCCCGAAGCGACAGATCTGTGGCCCAATGCAGTTCAGCGACCACATCGGAATCCCTCTTCCCCCTATCATCAAGGACTTTTAGCAGGTCGGCCTGGTACGCTTGCAACACCGCCATAGTGTGCAAACACGCACAGACCTGACCTGTCGCCGTATAAGCTTTCCCAATCAGGTTAGATGTCAGCTTAACTGGCCTGGTGGGAAGCTTCGGGGCCTTCAGGGACGATGCTGAGGACGGTGAGAGATAGCTCGCAAGCCTCTGCTCTACCGCTGGCATCGTCGCATATCACTTCTCATTCAACCCCGAAATGTTAGAGTAATTCGACACAGTGGGGCTGAAGAGTCGGGACAAATATGGCTTCTCCCACGATCTCGTAACTTCAGTATGGAGATCGGGGAAAAAAGGAAAGCCCCATTGTGAAGGTTGTGATCTGCGATCTGCCCAGTGGGATCTCAAGCCTTTCATCGAAGACAGCCAGGCGGAAGCGGAGCACACAGAGCGGAAGAAGCTCACAATCATGACAGGCAGCCCCCAAACAGACTACGCACAAATCGTAACGTCGTCCTCTCGCCACATTCTTTGATTTACACTTTGGCATTTTCTTTCAACAGCGTTTCACTGACTGACTGAGTGCTTTGCATACATTCACACACACACACACACCACAGATACGCCCGCTGAAGAGCAGAAGCTAACGTGCGCTTGCCGGATGCGGCTTTATGCTTCCTGGTTGCTCACGTCACCCCGCTTGTGACGTCTCGTTCGCTATTGGACTGATTTCACACATGCTTCAGTACAGTGTCTTGCCTAGGGCACTCCCAAAGCGCTCGACGCTGCTCAAGTTCCTGAAGGGGAACAGCGTGATGTTACAGAGTTTATGGGAACTAATCTCACAAGCGCTGTGCTGATTAACCTGTTAGCCTGCACCAGAGCGACCTCGCACTGAACGCTCTTTGTTTGCATGTGTCATTGTTTTCTAATAGAATAAATGAAACGGGACAAAGTTAATCTTGTCAAACTCTATATCATTCTGAGGGTCTAAGCCTCAAGCATCGACGACAGATCGCTGTTTTTCGATGGAAAGCTTATAAGGAATGAGTGGCACAAATTTGCTACATTTGTGTAAGCAGTACACATCCAAACACGCAGAGTAAAAAAGCCGTACGTACCTTTATCATTGTAATAACGAGCCACAAACGCGTCCACTGCTGAAATCCCAGTTTAGTTAGAGAGGTAAGGGTCCACAGAAAAACATCCCAGCGAGCACTTTTAGTCCAGCGAAACAATAACGTTGTAATAAGGATGAATATTCCTTTGTTTACGTTTCATTTCTTCAGAGAGTTATTGTTCGCGTCCGTTATGGAATAAATTACGCTCAAAAACAGCGTCTTGGTGGTAAAAAAACAAAACGATTTTGTAGAATACGGTCTTACAAACATAATGAGACCGTCTACGGAAAAAAAAGTCTCAGAAAAGCGGAATATAGATTATTTGAATTTGGCGCTCCCTCCTGCCGGCAGTGACGCTTCTGTGACGCACGCTGTCATCTGAGCGGGGCGTAACTTAGCGATCTGCTTTATCCATAAAAAACTGTTTTTTTTTTCTTCTACATTTTTTATATGTGTGTGTGTGTATTGTGTGGGGAATGTGGCCGTGTCTGCATGATTATAATCTGTATGGACGCACATCAGCGTGTTTATTAGCGACTCTATGACGGCTATCATTGTGATTCATTGATCAGCTATTATTGATTATATGGCCCATCTGTTTGATTATAATCTGAATGGAAGCACATCAGCGTGTGTTTACTGACTCTATGACCATGTCTGGCAATATCACTTCACGTCTGGCAGTGATATTTATCATTGTAATAACGAATAACGAAGAATACTTCAGTATACATACTATATACAAAGCATTTTTTTCTATTTTTTTTCCTTTTTTATTACTCCAATAATTATTTTTGTATTTTTTAGTGCTCAAATAAATCTGTCTATTATTTTATAATTGAAAAACTATGCAGGAACATGTATAATGACTAAAATAGCTTGTATAATTCTGCAATCCATTTGGTGGTTATTTTTCCTCAAACAGGGGGGTGGGGGGACTATAAATAGTTTCAGAAAAAATATTGCAGGAATCTCATTTTTCATGGTATCTTCTTCAAATTTGAAATATGAACTGATGAGACACATGGCTTTCGATCCATTACTTTTCTGGATTGCTCCAGGACTTATTTCATGTATTTGTATATGAAATAAAAAAACATTCAGTGTGGAAAAATATTTTTCAAGGCACGTCAGTGTCTATAACTTTTTATCTTTTTGAGCATTATCAACTCTGGATGATAGATAGTAAAGCCCAGAGTCTCTTCTTTCCAAAGATACCTAATTTGTTTGTGTAAGCACACTTTGTCACAAACTGTTACCATTTTAATTCAGGTAGGTTATTTTCACCTGCGAGGCCCTAAATGGGGTTGAAGGTTAAAGTGTTAAGTAAAATATTTTGATAACGTATACACACAAATACGGTTAAAATGTAAGCTAAGCACTATAACGAAATGACATTCACAAAAGAGTCTGGAGTGAAACGATTTGCACAGACATGAAAGTATTTATGTAGATTTTTGAAGCGCATTACCTCGAAAAACAGAAGTAATCCGCTGCGTCCTCAGCAGCTCAGATGTTGGGAGAAAATGCAGACTCTTATGTTTAGTCTTACATCCAAACGCAGAACACCAGGATTACTCACGAGACATTGTTGACGTTACTGCTGAAGTGCGGAGAAAATGGAGGTCAGCGCACAACTAAATAACTCGCTGAGGGTGGAAACTACGGTAATTCTGGACTGTCAGTCAGCAGCCATGGGCGGGGCCTAAGCAATGTGATGTCACATTGCATAGAGAATCAACATGGCAGTCCTAGTGAGACTGATTTGGTTTAATGAGGGTTAAAAAATAAGGAGTGGGTGAATTTTTATAATTTTAGGGTGGTTGTGTTCACACACTGCCAACACACATTTATGTTCAAACAACATATAAAAGTGGATTTTGCATAAAGGTGCCCTTTAATGGTTTTATTTTTTGTTTCATTGTTAGTTAACTATAATAAACCTGCAATAGCTTTAATTAACAGTAATTCCCTTTTATTATTTTACATTTGACATTTTTATTATTATTATTATTATTTTCCTAAGCATCTTGTCTGGGGCAAAGATCCCCAATCTGACGGTCTGAATACATTACAGACCTGCTGACCTGTTTATTCACAATCACCATTTGAGTTCAGGGATTAAATAGGTGTGTCATGCATTAGAAAGCGTATCTTCTCAGTTCATCATTCTTTGACATTCAATTACGTAGTGCAGAGTGAAAAACAATATATACTGGCAAAGGGACGATAGATAAGAGCAGAGAACTTGTTGTTTGATGGGTGTGTCGCAGCAGACAGATTCACTGAACTGTAAGATGTGTTTTTGTCAGTATACTTTTATTCCAGCGGAGCGTTTGCAGCAAAGAGCGATCAAAACTGACATAAGCGGCCACCGAAGGGGAACAAATGCAAGCATGAAAGTTGTCATTTCTTGTTTTGACTACTGAAATGCAATATGAGGACAATATTCCAGCGATTGTTTCTAACAGTCATGGAGGAGGCCATAAGTGCTTGTTGGTTTCACACTGAGAGCGTGTCAGATTGCTGCTGTAATTCAAACGCAGATAACTGCCTCTCACTGAGTTGATAGCCGGAGCATCATCACACTCCTGACCTTTGCTTTATGTGTCGTCTCCATTTTGCAGAGGAAAAGCATTTATGTTTGAATTACATTGTAAACAAAGCATTTGATTTCAGGCTAATTGAGTTTTAATAGCAAGATTTGCATTATCAGACGCTTTGCCTCCTGCTGTTTGCTCTAGCCTTTAGCGTAACCAGAATTACTAAAACATTACTTTGCCAATGAGAAATCTTGACCCTAAAGTATTTCTTTAGGATTGAAGCTTTATATTACCATCAGCATCAACCGGGTGCATTTCTATCTTTCACAGGCCCCCTAGCAAAAAAAAAAAAAAAAAGGTTCCCATATTTTATGCTCTTCTTTTTGATACTTTTATGGATGTAAATGGTATTTTTCAGTCGTTCACAAGCTGCATATGCAATAAGAAGCTACTTCGTCTTTGACAGACAATAGAAGACATTTGCAAGTTTTGTTTTCTACAGCATATTGTAGGTACATATCCACCTCATCTAGTGCTCTTTTTGTTTTCTGTTTAATTAAAGATCCTGTTTCTATTTCAGGGTGAGAAACCATTGCAACGATTCAATAAATGAGTGAACTGTCCAAATGAATCAAACTGAACTGTGAACAGAGTCAGAGCTTGGTGCAAACCTGTTTGATCGATCAGGGGTGTGTTACCCGTACAATGACGTAACTTGCTGATTAACCACCTTAGTACGATGCATTGCTGTGGAAACAAACTAACTTGTCATGGCTGTTTCATGAAATGGTTGCATCTCCGTCGTTTGAACCACATTTGTTCAACAATATAATTTTAATAATAATCAATTTGTTACATTTATATAGTGCTTTTCTGGGTACTCAAAGCGCTTTACATGGAAGGGGGGAATCTCCTCAACCAATGTGCTGCATCCACCTTCATGTAATATAGGGCCATTGTTAATGACGTCACACACATGTGGTGGAGTAATAATTTCTGTTATTTAACTGATTAGATATCTCTAAGATGCTGCTGTATTGAACATAGCACCTGATGATTAATTTATTTTCTTTTGCTTTATTTGATGATTGATTCATCGCGGGTTCCCTCTTGCATCATACTCCGGGGTTCCCATAGGCATTTATGCACATACGCACTCTTCAAAAATGGCGCTTATAAAGGACGTGCTAATATACATTGATTTAAATGCATTTATATTGAGATAGAATGGAAGATATAGATTGTATTGCATGTCAGCTTGCTTATTGTGCCCAAGAGCATATTTATTTATGCCCATATGTCTTACTAACAAGAAACTCTGCTTCTAACCACAGATCGAGAGCTGTAGTTCCAACCAAGTAAGTTTGCAACGCTGTTTGTGAATGTTCATATGAACTATGGTTTCGGGAAACACTGAATCGTTGAACTAAGTTGGAAATGACGGAACGTGTGACCATAGTTGGCTAATAATGCTTTTGGGAAACGCCCCCCAGATCAATTGGATGAATTTGGCATCAATAGTTCTGCTGATAGAAAAACCATGACATGATTGTTTACATATTATGAGAAACAGAGTCTTAGGTTAGTATAAGGTCACCTTCATTGACATATAATGATTTATCAGTAATATTTTACTGGGACATAGCTTGTGCTACAGTAAAATAGGTTTAGCAACAACACTGGCATCAACTTTGTGTTAGTGTCCATATATGTGATGTCTGAATGCATCCATGTTCATGAAACAGCTGTTGAACAAGATCCTGATGATATACTGAAACAATTATGGTGAACTGTGATCAATCTCCTCAAGTGCACATGCTACAGATAAAACTCTTCTTCACCATTTTGCTATATGATGGTATGTAATAGTCAAAGAATCAATATGGACTTTTTAATCTGCAATCATATTATTTCTCAGTCATATGCACCTTTCGCTGTACTGTAAGTCTGCCATTCTTGATTTCATATAACAGTGTGCCATGCCAATTAAATTATGTCTTATGGCACAAAGCAAATAGTCCTTTGTTCCCTGAGGACAATCAGCAGTTGAGTTGTCGCTCACTCGCTCCACAGCTCTTATCTGACACACACTAGTAACACGTGTCACACAGATTAGCCTCCCAAATGGACCAGCATCACTTAATTAACCGCAGCACTGAGATCAGCGTCTCAGGAGGAGAGGAGGACAGAATGGGATGGATAAACAGCATCCGTGGATCTTTGTAATTCTGAATGAACTGCTCTGGCAGTCTGTCTGATAGAAATGACGCAGAAATAACCTGATGGTTCGAACATGCACAGAATGATAAAGCTGAGTGATTCCTGAGTAACTGGGATGAAGATTCAACATGTACCGTGAACAGGAGCTGCACACCAATCTCTGACTGTAACAGTCATAATATAATGCTGAAAAAATCAGTTTGGACCAGCTTGAGTTCTGAAATGGTCTTAAACAGACTAGATGGGTAGAGCTGGGTAGATTACTTACAAACTGTATTCCGTTAGTGATTAAAAATTACATGACAAAAATTGTAGTCAGTAACAATCCATTACATTACACATTTTAGATAATATAATCAGGCTACTTTTTGATTGCTTTAAGATTACTTTTGACATAATGTGTTTATCACTTTTATTTCCATTGGATAATCTTTTACAATATTGAATGAAAAAAAAAAATCCATTCATTGTTATTAACATAATAATTAAGTCATAAAATTTAAAACTACAATAAATAATTTGCTTGTTGAAATAAACATTTTCAAAAGTTGAAATATTTTATTTGTTTACCTGCGTCTCATGTGACTATTATCCAGCGTCAGAGAACCGTGAACATGCAAATGTGTTCATTATTAACTTTACTTTAAAATCTCAGGGTTTATTTCAAGTAATATATTAGGTGAATATATTTTTTGTCAGCGGACAAAAAAGTTTAGTAATCCCTACTGTAGAATATCAGAGACTGAATCAGACAAATTTAAGATGCATCAGAACATTGAAACCTGAGGAGCTGGAATTCAGAGAGGCCCCGAGGAAACAGGACAATGTCATAAATTAGATTCTGGCACCACTAGTCTGAAGTAAGCAAGCTAACCAACTGTTTCACAGAACAGCTTACAACCTTGAGAGAAAAGAACACTTATTGATAATTCAAATTCAGGAAGGAGACCGTCAAATTTGGGGCAAGTAATCAGGATTTATGGTCAAATAGATGGCTATCACATGGGTTCCACGCTGAATTCACGACCTTCCTTAGACTGACTACCCCCACACATAGAAGACAAAGAACCCGACTGAAATTCCTTGGTTCACAAAGACTGTCTGCTTCCATATGCCCCCAAAATCATCTTAAAATACTTTCATTTTCAATTTTTAATGAAACTAATCATTTCTATGCATAACTGCATATTATATATGTAACCCACACATTTGACTATCCTTGTTTTAATCACTCATTGTGTATGTCTTGCTTCTAAGAAGTATTGAATAGCTTAAGCCTTAAAGGGTAATATTCATGTTTGGTATGTATGAGTTTGAAAATCCAAGCTTTAAATGTTTCTTCCAATCAATTCTTTGTCAAATGCATCATAGTGTTGTTATAGAAATCATGTTCAAAAGTATACTTTGCAAGAGCCTGTAAAGTTCGGACCTCTGACTGAACAGATTTTGATTTATTAGTGGGGTGGAGAAACAACGCAATACCCCGAGAAAGGACAGTATCTAATTGGTCAAGACGTCCAGATGGGACGGTCTGAAAGCCGAGTTTAAAAACTCAGGACACCATCTAACTCTCTCGTCTTCTTAAAAATGCTCTCTTGGCTCCCTTGGTCCTCTCCCTTCTCCTCTTCTTCTCTCTTGCCACAGCGTTTTGACGCTGCTCTTTGAGCGTGCTCTGGCCCACATGCCCAAGACCTCACTTCAAAGACTACTGAACTCTCAACCAATCAGACACTTCGGGGAACTCCCCCCATCTGCAACCATGACAAGACACAAAGGAAACCCCTTAACACAGACAAAGCAAGCAAGTAACACCTCCAGGTTCTAATTGAATTGGTGTATTTAATATAAATTTTAGCCTCATTGAGAAACTCAAAGCGAGGGTTAAATAAGTGATTGATGGTTGTTCAGGTCGATGCAATTGAACATATTGCTATAAACTTGGGATTTCACATTTTCATTCTCTTAAACTCATCCTTTCCTCACTTTCTCTCTTTCTGCAACGTGTGAATGTGTGAATGCTTGTGTTCATGTGTTAGATTAGTTTATGTCTTAGGTTTATATAAATAAAATCTGATTTATATTGAAAAGAGAAGTATCTTGTGTTTTCTGCTCACAAGTTAATGTCTTAATCTGCCGATCCTGTTACTGTGCTGTTAAATAGTGTCATCACTATATTTTGGATTTTAATATCCAGTGCAGAGTTTGTTATACGGCTCGTTCAGTGAATCGCCGTAACACTGATTCTGTTCAAATCCCTATAAAATCATAAATGATTCCCTTTGAGCTAAATTAAACTATTTCTTAATAATTACATATTAATATTACATTTTATTACATTACCCTACATTACATGTAAATAAGAAATAACACAAATTTGTGCATTTCAATGTGTTTGAAAGACAAAAGCCTCCCAAATTACATATTAATACATGATTAAATAACCTAATTAGTGCTACTTCAAATAAAACTTAATGGCTTCATCAGTAGACGTTGCAGTGTTTAAATGATGAGAAAAAACTTCTTAAAACTGAGATGATTTTTGTAAATCCAGTGGTCAAATGGGACTTTCAGTTTTCTGTATAATTACACCTGACTAGTGACTGGTCTTTGTGTGAATGTCCACACAACTGGAAGATTTTCTGAATGCATGTAAGTGGTGAGCTATTTTAGAAAGTAACATTTAAAAGATGTAAAAGAAGAATTAGGAAGAATAAAAAATATGAATAATTTATTGCTAGTGTGTGAAAAATATGTAATAATGCAATCAATAAAAATTTAACTGTAGTCTGATTACGAGAAAATGTAATAAAATCTAATTGCAAGTACTTCATTTAATGTAATACAGGTTACATGTAATCAGTTACTACCCAGTACTGTTAGATGGTCACAGCTTCTACTTCACTAGTCATGCTGGGCATAAACATACTGACGAACGTTTTAAGGCACCACAGTGTTTTGTTTTTTGAGGAAATTAACTGACGGTTTACTTACTCATAGTTGTCTCTGCATATTCAGCACAAAAATGACACAAATCACCTAAAAGGGGTGTATTCATTCATTCGGAATCTGTACTTTTCAGACTATAACCACGTTAAATAGCATAATCTCAGGAAGCAGCTCTTTGTTTGGGTCTGCAGTATGAGTCTGTCCATAATAAGGTTTGCGCTCCCTAGTTGTCTCGTTATTTACCTCTGTGCCCTTTCACATGCATGTACTTAATGTTACTCTTCCCCAGATGTAATTTGTTATCACTCGTTGATTAATATACAACACCCTGGACTTGTTTTCCTTACGTTCTCATATGAGTTGCTTGGGATTTGCTTTAAAGAGACATTCCATGTGGGACAAACCTGCAGACCATTAATCTTTTTATACAAGTGCTACCTAAGCAGGGTGGTAATTGGATAACTCACTGTGTCTTGTGAAAACAGAACATCCATAATATCTATTATCTCAAGATTACTCTTCCGGGATTTTCGTTTTTTTTCTTATGCATAGAGCCGGACGCGTGCATCTATCTTCTCAGTGCACCTAAACTCGTCTTTAATAAGCAGTTTAGGTGGGGGTGCTAAAGCTTCTCTCCCTGCCAAGGATGATATAAACTGAATACCTAATTGGCTAATTAACCTGAGCCTCTGCAGGGGTTTCATTTGTCTCCATGCTCTTCCCATAATAAAATGTGCTTTAGACTGCCTACATAATTGCATCAACTCTGAGAAATATATAAATAAGCATCTGTTGTAAATTCACTTCTCAAAGTGACTGAAATGACACCTTGTTTTTCTCTCTCCTGACGGGCGTATCATGCATGTTAAGAGCTTGTTTTTGGATGCGAGCTACACTCCGGTGGATTTATGCTGGGCTCGTAAGAGGTCTGTTTTGCGGCCTGTTTTTTTCTGGGACAGACTCACTTTCAATAAATCTCAGTGTGAAATAAGTGAGGTAACACTGAACCCCTCAGGTAAATGGTGCAGGAACCACTAGCGACAGTTTCAAAGGCTGTTAACCTTTCGGTTTTCATTTGGACTCTGATAGCTATGTGGAAGTCACCTTTGGCAAAGAAAAGATGGAAAGGTACCAAGCATTCCCTGATTTCATGTCAAAATCATTATTCTCACCCTCCGGTCATCTTTCATTAGGACGCATTTCAACTGAACTGGATATAACCAGGGTGGCCAGATCAATTTACCCAGCCCAAGGGATTGCTCAAAACTCGTCCAAATGTATAACAAAACCTCTCAAAATAGTATTTATGTGAATACAACAATTTGTCGCCGTAGAACTATAAAACAAAAGTTAGAATTTGCAGTCATGATAATATTAAGCAATTAAAAAAAAAAAAAACTACAATCACTTGCGCTTCTAAATCCTGGAAGCAGTGTCTCCTGCAGCATCTTTAAGAATTTAAGAACATTTGTGTCCATGAAAATGCAAAACAGTTGCATCAGGGGGACAACAAAGTTATGATGTTACTGTATTTACAAACAAACAAACAAATAAATAAATATCCAGGCCACCAAGACAACATTATTCTAAATGTCTCCGAGATGGTTGGAATAGGTCTAATACTTCATAGAGAAGGCAATTTGTTGTATTATTATATTTGCAAACGTAACTATAAGAAATTATGCGATCAAGAAGTCATGGTAGCATGTTATTTGGTAGCATGTTCACTCATCAAAATTGAACTTCACAAATTTCAATTAAATTTTTAAGTTCTACAGGATGTCAGCTTAATATAATGTTAGTTGAAATTACTTGTAAAGCCAATTTGATTATACTTGGGCAACAGCTGAAATTAATTTTTAAGTTGTAGTATGTGGGATTATTATTATTATGTGGGAGTGTTGCATACTATATAAAAATGTTCTGCAGATTTAAGAGGAACAACAACAAAAATAAATAAATACAGTTTTGCTAACATTACAAAGAAATGACATAATATCATATTACAAGGAAACTATCAAATGACAGACAGGGTTAGTTTAGTCATCAGTACTGAAGCTTCAGTTGTGGTGGGAGGATTTGTATGTAGGTGGCATAGAAATTGCACATAATACACAGTCATACAAATAATAACACAAAATCGTTATATTGAATTATTGCGCATGATAAAATAAACTTGATATGAATAGCTTGCTAGAATTTGTAGGCTACTCATTTTTCGTTGACTGAATTCAGTATATTTATTTTGAAAGAATGCAATTATGTATAAACTATGGTTGAATATATGTTTAGTCATGTATTCAAATCACCTTTATTGTCATACCACCAAAACACAGAAGTGTAGTGGTTTGTGAGAGTCTTTGGTGCATACTCCAAACAGTGCACTTAAAATATACAAAATTTACAGCATAATACAAAATATATACACATACCTGTAATACAAAATTTGCATATACACGTATACAGAATTTATGCAATACAGTATGTACGTTTGCCTGCAAAACCACCTCTGGCTCTGCTCACCTTTACCTAAATTCATTACTTCAGACGTATGCGCCTCTAGAAGCTTGCTTTCTTCAAGTGAACGACGCATTACTGTCCATCCTAAAGAGGCACAAAATCACTTTCACAGACTTTTACATTAAATGTTCCCCCCTGGTGCCCAACTCAATCCGAGCAGCCGAGTCCTTCTCCATCTTCAAGAATCGGCTAAAAACACATCTCTTCCATCTTTATTTGACCCTCTAACTCCAGCACTCTCTATTCTAATTCTATTCTTTAAAAAAAAAAAACATGCCACTATTTATTTATTGTACAATTAACAAAAGCAAAAAGGCCTCTAACACTAGCTCGCTATATTCTTTTTCTATTCTGTTTTCTTTTTATTGATTATTTAATAAAAACAAATAAAACAAACTTGCTACGTGTATGTGTTAAGCTAAATGAGACTTGTTGTAGCACTTGCATATTATTGCTCTTTTGTTGATTTTGATTGCTTCTATTGTCGCTTTGGATAAAGGTGTCTGCTAAAAGACTAAATGTAAAATGTAAATTAATGTATACAGTATATACAAATATAACGTTACTATCACAGTTTCTGTGATCAGCATTGTCTTATTCTTATTGATGCTATTTTTCGTTGGATGGAAAAATCCATAATGCAGGTGGAGCAGAATCTGCACACCCTGAGAAAACTCTAGTTAAGGTGCTCAACAAAGGTCAAACGAGGAGAAGCATTGTGGAAAATAATACTATACCATAATCACAGACCTTCTGTCCGCATGGGATTCGATTTCTCAGAGGACCGCTGAGCTGGCCGAAACCTGGAATTTCTCCCTGTGGTTTTCTGAAGTTAAAGGTAAAATCACAGACAGGCTCGATTCACATGGGATTAAAATCACGAAGTACGTCTGTGAACGATAAATTCCCCCAATCTCCTCTGGGAAAATGAGCCACATCCGAATAGGGCTTTTTTATACCACATCAAAATAGTTTCAGAGCTCAGGGTGTTTAGAAGCAGGTGTATAATTTTCTCCAGAGAAGTTATATAACAAGCTATTGATATCTTCCAGTTTAGTAGTTAGTGGTTAGAAAACTGGGTGAGTTTTTGAGTAATTTCACTCAGGGCTCTTTTTTTTTTTGTGAGTCATTGGTTCATTAAGCAAACTAAACAGGACACGCAGCATGGAAAGGCATGTTTTCCAGCCATTATTTTACCACCCCAGAGCCTCTGGTGTTCTGACTGCTAACTACAACTCATATTTGTGAAATTTTAGTTGCACCATTAAGCAATCGAATTTCATCATTATAAATGTTTATGAAATCCACCCAAATGATTGCGAGCCAGCTCATATTTTGTCCACCCACCTCAGCACAATTCAATCAGAACCATCAAATCAAGGCCAAATGACCTGGAGGATCAAAGGCGATACAAGCAAGTGTACAACATTTCAATTGGAAGTACAATAAAAAGCGTGCAAGAGTCACAACCTGAAGTTCATTGCACTTTTTGACCTTGTTTACTGTTGAACTCAAGTGAAGTCTTGTGGCAAGTGAAATGGATGGAAAGTTATAATTTTTCCAGTGTTGCGCAAGGCCTTGAAGGTACTTTATACTTTACCAAAGATGATAGAAATAATACACTGTGTATTGTTCTCCGAGTTGAGGTTGATGAGGAAGCACAACAATATTGCTAACAATCCCACAAAGGACGGTGTCAGCCTGCTGTCACATCCGAACACTGTACGAGCGCCAAATCGAAGGATGTCCTGAGGACAGGAACAGTTGGCAGGTTACACACTGCTAGACAGGAATGGGTTAGGTCTTGGGGGGACCAGCATTGTAAATGATACCTAGTTATTAGGGCCATTCTGGAACATCAGCAAGCTGTTGTGTCCAACTGCCTCATTACCCTGGTGGTATCTCAGGCTCAAGTTGCAACAAGGACCATAAAACTAGAAAGTGCTGGTGCCAGGTTTCTTCACAGTTTCTTGCCCTCTGTCGACTTTCACGTGATGACTTGTGGGCAGATGGATAGAGAATAACACATGTGAGCGCTCCCTGATCATATACGCGCCGCCATCAGCAGATGTGCCAAGCAGGCTGCTGGAAACACACCCAAACCCCCTGCATTCATGTGTTTCTGCTGCACTCGAGGCTGAACCTAACTAAGTTAACACTGCAAATGTCTCATACCGGGTAAGTGCTTAATTGTTCAATTCATAGCGCTTGACCTTGCTTGAATTTAATTAATTAGAGCGGTAGGAAGGTTAATTAGAACTGTGAGATGCTCGTGCATCACAGAAAACTGCTTGTCTTTATTCACCCTGTCAGGTGCTGCACAAAAGGCTTGTCATAGATTGGATTTGTACACTATTAATATTTTGGGTATTTGGGTACTTTGTGTGGCACTGAGACTACAGAGGTAACCAGTGAATAGAAATAACCACTAAATGTTTCTCTGGTAATAGTGTGCTTGTGAGTTAGCCAAGATGTTAAAATGTTTTCTGAAGATTTCCCGTTCTGCCATTGGTTGGACAAACAGACAGTCGCACCCTAAACGTACGCATTTCAGTTGCGTTAGCGTTGCTGGGTTGGGTTGGGTTGGTCGAGCCTCAGAGTTAGACTTTTTAGGAGAATTAACTTGCAAATAGTATACATAGTATGCTATGTTGGCAGTAGGGAATTGGAGTTGACACTGAAAAACATGGAAAAAACTAATCTAATGAAACTGTAAAAACTTTAATAAATATATTATCAGCTCAAATATAGTACATCAATTTTGTGTTTTTGTACAACATTTAAAACCGCTTTATGGTGTACAAAAACAAGGAGATGTTGATTGGTGCACCATGCTTGCATGTTATTTCAACCTGAGAAAAGAATTGATCTATTAAGCACATTGAAGATCACAGATTTTAGTATCACAGCCTTACAATATTACCTCTGTTATTCACAAGGATATAAAATTGCTAATCATTTAGAGCATAATACATTTATGAAATAATGTCTTGTTCTTAAAATATCCTGTTTTTCATGTTTGCCACATTGTGCTTACAAGAAACAGGCCTATTCTGGTCATTTGGTCATTCTGGGCTACACCTCAAAATATATCAGCCCATATCTAAATCCTTTTGATAGCTTTTTCAGTCATTTCAATTTCATAATGATCGTGCAGTGAAAGTTATTATCCCCTGAAATTTGATTGGCTGTTGACAGTCATATTTGTTGACTAATACAATAAAATTTAAATTTAATAGCTCATTTTGAAGCAACTTAGTGTGTATCTTGAGAAAGACCAGTTGTTTATGCATATCAAGTTTTCACAATGTTGGATACTGTATTGAGCATATATATGCCAATTAGTCAAATGCCTGCAGATTGAACCAATGGCCAACCAGGAGTTAAAAAAAACAATGTTTTTCAGAAATTAAAAAATTCAAAAGTGTCCCATGCTTAAAGGGGTCATATGATATTGCTAAAAAGAGCATTATTTTGTGTGTTTGATGTAATGCAATGTGTTTATGTGGTTTAAGGTAAAAAAAAAAACAAACATTATTTTCCACATACTGTACATTATTGCTGCTCCTCTATGCCCCGCCTTTCTGAAATGCGTCGATTTTTTACAAAGCTCATCGTTCTGAGAAGCAAGGCATGCTCTGATTGGTCAGCTATCCAGTGTGTTGTTATGCCCCTCACCGTATTGTAATGCCGTGTCCTTGTGCGACGAGGCAAAAACAATAAAACCCATTATAAACGAGGCATTTGGTGCATCCAGTGGGGACATAATTACTGATTATAATGACTTATACTGTGTTTTTACTCTTTGCGTTGCATCGCACTGCGTAAACATTACCATGCCTGCATTTATGATCGGAGAAAGGACAAACAACAAGCACTCTACACTACTCAAAACTCGCATTTGAATCGTCAGTGGCAAATTCTTTAAATATGAAAACATACTTACAGGCTGTGAGTCAGAAGCGCCAGACTGTCCTTGCAAAGTTGGAATTGCCCCACTTTATAGAAACAGCCTTTGAGCACAGCTGGCAGGCTACTCCCAGGTTCAGGAAATAGTGCTCCGTAAAATGCGCTGCACACACTCTAATATTTGTGTTGAATTGTTCTGGAACAGTGTTGTAAATACAACTTAACCACTGATTTCTAGTTGTGTCCTCTTTTGGAAGCCCAAACAAAGTAGTTTCACTTTCACATTGAAATACAGTGTCTCCAGGATGTGGCGCCGGCGGCAGCAACAATAATACAGCCAGAATAAGTTCTGCCTTCTTTCTTTGTGTTTACGTTTGGGCGGTGTTTTGAAAATCTTCCCACACCATGATGTAGACATGTGGGGGCATGTTTGAATGAGGAGGTTTAGGGGGGTGTGGTCGAGTCTTAATTTTATAAAGAATATCTCTTTGGTTTTGAGACTTTAGTCTTTCAAACTTCAGGGATCTCATCTATGCACAGACAGCTTGTAAAAAGAGAAATTAACACTTGAAATCGCATCATATGACCCCTTTAACATAAGGGGTCATATGATGCGCCACCTAGTGCCTGACACTGCACGTGGGGAGTCTGAGTAATGGGAGGATTGGGAACCAACTTTGAGACCTCTACGACAGATGGATGGTCTGTGATGCCCACAAACTTTTAGGGCTGAAAAATAATAATTGGCTCAACAGTACAAATGCAGTGGGGTTCCAGTACCTTCAGAGTTTACATGTTTGCATGTCGTTGTTTGATTTTTATCATGTTTCTACAGATGGGTGGGATTCTACATTTTTGAATACAAGCCATATATGAGAGATTAACTCTAAGCTCCAGGGCCCATGTAACTTGTGCTTGCAACTTCAAGGCTGATATGAGACTGTGTTCATATTTCCCCAGAGCACACGGTTCCAGCATCTCAGACCTCCTGGAATCTATGAACTGCATATATTCCTCTCCCGCTGATTTAAGGAATCATTCACTATGTGCAATGCTGAGCTCTGTGATTTTCCATCCTCTCAATGCCAGTAATTGACAGGCAAGACTGAAGGTAGAATGACTGTGTCTTGCTGTATTATGGCAGGTGTGTGTTGAGCACCAAAAATAAAGCAGGCGAAAACAGCAGCTCGTACTGAATTTTTGATTTACATGTTTGCTCTAGTTTTAAGATGTTTGTTGTTTTGTACTGAGTTGTTGCCCAGGTTAAAAAAATAAAATAAATAAAAAACTATACTTCCATGATGCACTTAAATTGCTCTATTTTTGCGCACTTATTTTGCACTCAATATATTAATATTGATTCTACTTCTTAACCCCTTAAGCACAGGGGCATTTTAAGTGTGTCTAATGCTTACTAAATTTACACAAAATATATTTCTGTATGCATGAAAATATGCAGGATATATTAAGCATGAACACACTGTATATCTGTATATCTAATACAAATAACAATACAAGCTTCTAATACTATAAACACTTGGAAATACTTTTTCACATCTTTATGTCCATACGCATTATCTAAACTGTTTCTGAGACATGCATAACTCTTTAACAAATACACTGTTGAGTCATGTACATTAGCACTAATAAAACCGGTATTATCTGACACATGACAATCACAAAACCACAGTGAGTAAGACCATATTCTTGATTGTGAATCCAGGAGGATCTGTTTTTCTGATGTACCTGTCATCACAGCAGGGAAAGTCAAGGGCATAGTATGTTTCATAGTATGTGTAAAATCCCTCACCTGAGTTCATGGACAACAGAGGGCACATGCTGGGCTGACTACTGGACTGTTACAGCAATCATGCCATTGCTAGACCTCGCCAATATATGGCTAATTGCTTGCTGTTATGCTGGAAGAAAAGAAGAAAGAGGTGGAGAAAAACTGCCTCTTAGAATAGATGGAGAGATTGGCAGGAAGAAGCGGTTTGTCTTCCCACACCTGCACCCGTGAATGATCCTTGATGACGGTATTTCACAGCGCTGGAGGAGACTGTATGAATGTGGCTTTTTCTTTGTTTAGATGACACGGAAAATCAATAGTTGCTTGTCCTCACTGGAGCACGTCAGCTGTTTTGAAGTCATCATGTTTGACAGGCAAATGTCCCAAGTAAATAAGATATTGTCAAAGTGCAGTTTCAGGAAACAGCTCAAACAGTCATTTTCACTGCGAAATTCAGATTGCCCGAATGAAACAGCCTCTGTGCATGAGGGTGGCATAAAATTACAGTGGAAATTGTCTCCCTGTGTGCCATCAAAACTGAATTACTATTGCGACACTGTGCTATTTATAATATCCTCCTGAGACGCCCCCCCCAAAATCTTTGTGAATTTAGTATTGTTTCATGTCATTACATTGTTTAGAGCATTAGAAAAAAATGGAAAATTAACATTTTTGAAAAATTATATTTTATTCATGTTTTATTCTATGTCCTCTGTAGAGGACACTAGAACTAAGTTTTTCTAAAAATAAAATGCCATGAATAGACATCAAAAAGGCAAAAACAATGGGATTTTTTTTTTAAATCAATATAGGTTTCAGGATTTTTTTTCTTCTAAACTTTAAGGATGATTCTCAACTATGTTATAAAATATATAACAAAATTATTTGATATACCATTTTGTTTTATGAAATATGTGTGTAAAAATGTCCATAAACTGGTTTTCCCAATAAACACAGTGTATCTATACTGCTGATTTCCACGGTTGTGCTGGTCAATATACTTGAAGCACAAACTTTGGACTGATGAAGGTAGATAGTCAAAACATATCCTATTTAACTTCTGCTTTGTCTTAATAAAAAAATTAAATAAAATAGAGTGCAGACCAACTTTTGCAATCTTCAGAGTTTGAAATATATAAATAAACATATTGACACTGAGAAAAGACTGCTTTCAGTCACACTGCAGAAAAATCTCTTCATAACAGAAGTCATGCACTTTAGCATAAGAAACCTTCGTTCTTTTTCTTGATTTTCCTTCAAGCCCATTTTAGAGTATGATCACGTATAGCTTGTGAGTAAAAAAACCCTGACTGCTGTGTTGTATGGAAGAAATACATCACAGATCCCGAGCTTCCACATCTAGATACCGGAGCCTGCGGGATATGGCAGGATTACAAACTGGGGAGAGTTAAGTTTGACAAACTGCTCCTAATAACACATAACTCATCATTTATTATCTTCATGGTGACGTGTATGCAGTCATTGTGTGTAATGTAGTCCACTGTATTTCATTGTGTGCATAACACAGCTCTTTCTAATTATCACACTTCCTGTTTGAAGGATGAGTCTGTTTGGGTCTCATAAATTCAACATCTTCAGCATCATTCACTGCTGTCATCTGCTTCATCATTATGTCATCTTCATCACTACCAGCAGCATCATCATCAGAATCTGCGTCATCAGCACTTTCATTATCACACAAAGGACCTGTAGGACAGATCTGTGTGTCATTCTGGGTTACGACATCAGGTTTTTTTTTTTTTTTTTTTTTCGGCCTGTCAGTAACACAGATAACACATGACAGTACGTATGTGTAGCTATGCTATCATCATTCACAGCCTTTTTTTTTTTTTTATATTTTTTTTTATATATTTTTTTATTTTTTTAATTAATTAATTAAATTTTATATACCCTTTTATTTAACCATACTATGACCGACAAGACCAGGGGACAGAGAAAACAAGAGAGAGAAAGAAAAAAAAAAAAAAATAAATAAAAATAATAATAATAATAAAAAAAAAATAATAATAATTATAATGATAATAATAAAAATAATAATAATAATAATAAAAAAAAAAAGGAATTAGAAAACAAAACAAACAAACAAAAAAAATTGTGGATAAAGTCAACAGAGAAGGGGGATAGAGAGGAAAAAAATAAAAAATTAAAAAAAAAGACAATTTGCTTCGATACCTGCTGACAAAAAGAGAAAACAACAGAAGACACAACAGAAGACACAACATCAGAGAAACTGCAGCAACAACCAACATCTGTATGAATCACAATAAATTCTAAATGTTAAATGTTATTGAGCAACACGCATAACTAATATTACAAAATAAGTTTTGAAGCAACAGCAGATCAGAACAATGTGTGTCTGTGAGCACCCGTTTTTACACCAATGTGAATGCTTGAGTGTACACCTGTGTGTGTGAGCGCGCTTGTGTTCATAAGGTTCCTCCATGTAAATGTTTAATAGTGTGTGTGTGGGGAACAACAGCCCCATCCCGCAAGGCATGAAGCAGGCATGGAAGAGACCCAGGCCCCAAACATCCGGAGGCCCCCCAGGGCACGGGACCCCCAGGGGAACCACCGCAGGGACAACTGCGGCCCCCACCCAGAAAAGGGCAGAGGAGAGCCCGAAGGTGGGACATCCGACAGCCACAGTATAGACACCCCAGGGTGCCGTGGCGGCAAGCCCGCAGGCTCCGCCGGCAGCCGACCACACCAGGGCAGACCGAGCCCTGGGCCCGGAGATCCAAGGGCCCCCCACCCCCCAACCGGGGCCCAGCAAGGCCAGTAGGGCCAGGCCCCGCCAAGCGACCGCCGAGAGTGGGCCAGCGCTCACCCGAGCATCCTGCCCCGGCGCGAGAAACCACCAACGCACCGGCGGCATCCTCCACCGGCAGGGCATGGTGGTGGGGTGGGGGTCGACTGAGATGATGAGTGAGGTGGAGTCTAAGGCCCGACCTGACATATAGACGTAGACGAACAAGCACACATATACACAAGCATACGTTCCCACCCTCATGCACGCAACGAATATTCTCACCCTCGCCCCACATGTAGACACACAAAAATGGACATGGTACCCACACTCACACTCCCTATATGCACTCTATACTCCTAGATCCAGGCACCACCACCCCCAGAGGGGTAATCAGCGCCCGATCCCGGAGCTGAACCCCCTTCGCTCTGGCGTGGGGACAGGAAGACCACCCCGGTCCCCGCAGCAGCAGAGAAGACCACCAGCCCAGACCCCGACCGGGCGGCCAGCTCATCCTCACAGCCCCCGGCCCCGGACAGAGAACAGAGAACAGGGGTGTGAGATAAAAGAAAAAAAAAAAAAGACCCCATGCTTCACCTCACCCGCTCAAATGTAGTGTTGGTGTGTGTTGTTCTAAGGTGCTTTAAAACAGGGGAGGGGCACCCTCCACAAGCTTGTGTCAGCTCGTCCCCTCCCTAGAGCCCTCAATGTCTATGTGCAACTTAAAATTGAGAAGTAGGCACTGGCACCAGAGGGAAGGCTGAATGAACAGACCGCCCTCCGGATGCCATTCAGTGTGCCCACCCCCAAGGCCCTATATGTATGTGTCATGTGACAGTAAGTAATGAGAATGTCTAACCTGTAATGTGTGATTGAGATGCAGGTGGCCACGAGGAGACAGAGGAGTACCACCTCCCCCGCATCCCAGCGACACACCCGCACCTCAAAACCCTACCTATGTGTTGGTGTGATGGAGCGGGAGAAGTGAAGCCTTAGGGATGGGGAGGAAAGCATCAGAGGGGGCAAAATACCCCCCCCTTTGGAGCCAGCTCCCCCGCTGACCCCCATAGGCACCCCCATTACCCCAAATCTGCCCAGGGCGGGGGGCCCAGGCCCATCCAGACCAGGGCCCATGGCAGCCCGGGGCGGCCCACCAGACCCCACAGCAGAGGAAAAACTACCCCACCCCATCACTCATTCAACTCCCAGACTACATAAGACAATAAGACACCCAGGTTAAGCCCGTATTTCATTGTGTGCATAACACAGCTCTTTCTAATTATCACACTTCCTGTTTGAAGGATGAGTCTGTTTGGGTCTCATAAATTCAACATCTTCAGCATCATTCACTGCTGTCATCTGCTTCATCATTATGTCATCTTCATCACTACCAGCAGCATCATCATCAGAATCTGCGTCATCAGCACTTTCATTATCACACAAAGGACCTGTAGGACAGATCTGTGTGTCATTCTGGGTTACGACATCAGGTTCTAAAGGTCAAATGAATAACGATGAACTAATGAAGAGTCATCAGAAAAGCCGTGCTGGGCTCTGTCTACCCTCAGCACGTCACACATCAAATGAGCAGAGCAGCTGAGGATCTTCATTTAACTGATGCATCTGTCACAGTAGTGCTGAGGCTCCTTAATATTAAAAGATTATCTCACAAACCACCACCAATAGATTTATGAACCACATGCAGCTCTGCTATTATTTCCACTGTTTCTGCACAAAGGCCATGTGGTGAGTCTGTTGAGGAATTGAGGGCACTTTGCCGTGTAGGAAAGCACTAATTCCTCCATTTGATGTAATTATAGAGTCTAGAAGACAGGCCTGTTAGATTTATATGCACGTCCTGACACATGAATCCTATGACATGTACTAAAAGGGGCATTTGTCATTGCGCTGATGCAAATGTATGCAACACACTGCCTATATCACAGTAATTACAGCCGTCCCGTGATTCACGCTCGCTGTGTCGCCTCCAGTGGTTCAGTGACTGTGGCTGTCAACCGCATCTTTTTTCTTCTACTTTTTGCTCTATTTATTTTTCTTGGCAGTGTTGTAACTTTGACAGAGTAATTAATTGTTAAATAGGTTGCTTGTAACTATGCATAAATAGGGAGTAGTAGATTATAAATTGTATGTATAGGAAGAAGGTTTATTTCTGTAATACACTTTTTCCCTGGTGCTTTATTTATGAGGTATTACAGTAATATTTGCGTTCTTTGTGTGGCCTCTGCAGCAATGAAAATCAAGGCAATCTATGCGTCAGAATTCATATGCTCTATGTATTTTTTACTGCAATGATCTAAAAATGGGTGTAATTGCTGTTCCTTAACAAACTTTATGAGAAATTCCAATTGGAGAAAATCCAGAGGACTAATGAGGAGTTTTCCGTCTCGACACGCCTCCGTGTTTTCATCTTGCTCCAGCACGGAACTGAGGGCGGAAACTTTGTCCCTTTCCACATGATTTATTAGAGCTCCATATTCTTTTAATTACACCGCTGGATGTTTTAAAGATTTGTAAAACCATTAGAAAAATCAATACTTTGCTTTTAGGTGATGAATTAATTAATGGAGGGTGAAGTTTACCCAGGATGCAGTAATAGTCACTGACTGGGGCGGTTTAGATTAGCAGTCAAATTATAGAAGTGATATGAAGCCAAACTATGAACTATTTAAGGAAGAGTTTCACCTTTACTGAAATGCACTTTGAGTTCAGTATTGCTCTTATACAGACTTAATCTCCTCTCTAACCCATAACCACATCATTTCGTTCTTGCTTGACACCTCTGTTCATTACGGAAGTTCTAAGCGGCCATGCATTATAATTTTTCTGTCTTGTTTTCTCGTGATCTCGACATAACGAAAGTTGTTTTCTCGTGATCTCGACTTAATTTTCTCTGTGTATTCGGCGTGAGAAAATGCTATAGAAGCAGCATCATCGCAGCATCATGGATGATCGTATTCGCTTTTACTTTGATCAGGGACTCACTCAAACTGAAATAGCTCTGTGTCTGTCAGTGATTGCCGACTTATAAGTGTTCGACACTTGAGAAGGAGGCTGTCGGGTCTGCAACTTTATCGTCGAAGACAATATAGCGACCCTGATTTTCTCACGATAGCTACAATTACGTCGTGAGAAAACAGTTTTTGCGTTGAGATCAACAACTTTCGTTATGTCGTGATCACGAGAAAACAAGACAGAAAAATTATAATAATGCATGGTCGCTTAGAACTTCTGTAGTTCATTTTTTTTACCCTTTAACATCTCGCCTCTCTCTTCATGAAGGCTGCAAAGCAGTGAGCAATACTGTCTGCATAATATAATTGACGGTGATTTAATGCAATATAGATGTGATTTAATTCGGAGCAGCATTAATTTGCCATTCAGTCAGAAGGGGACAGTGAGGATGCTGTGTTTGTCATGGACATTTGAAGACACACAAGGACAATGAGTGAAACTCCAGCACAGTGTCTCTTTTACACACAAGACTCTCTATTATTATGGTCAGTGATTCTTCTAAGGTGATGGAATTCCTCTAAGGTCCCTTTTGGGATAAATACTAGTAGATCAGTAATTCATACAACAATGAATGAATGAATGAATGAATGAATGAATGAATGAATGAATGAATGAATGAATGAATGAATGAATGAATGAATGAATGAATGAATGAATGAATGAATGAATGAATGAATGAATGAATGAATGAATGAATGAATGAAGGGGCAGTCGTGGCCTAATGGATAGAGAGTTGGACTTGTAACCCGAAGGTCGTGGGTTCGAATCTCAGGTCCGGCAGGGATTGCCTACACTCTCTCCAACCTCAATACCACGACTGAGGTGAGACCCTTGAGCAAGGCACCGAACCCCTCAACTGCTCCCCGGGCGCCGCATCAATGGCTGCCCACTGCTCCGGGTGTGTTCACTACTGTGTGTACATCTGGATGGGTTAAATGCAGAGCACTTCCCTTTCCCCCTTCCCCTTTTGGGGAAGTCGTGGCCTAATGGTTAGAGAGTCAGACTCGTAATCCAAAGGTTGCGGGTTCTATTCAAATATATGCACGTCACGGCAGGAATTGTAGGTGGGGGGAGTGAATGTCCAGCGCTCTCTCCACCCTCAATACCACGACTGAGGTGCCCTTGAGCAAGGCACCGAACCCCCAACTGCTCCCCGGGCGCTGCAGCATAAAATGGCTGCCCACTGCTCCGGGTGTGTGTTCACAGTGTGTGTGTGTGTTCACTGCTGTGTGTGTGCACGTTGGATGGGTTAAATGCAAAGCACGAATTCCGAGTATGGGTCACCATACTTGGCTGAATGTCACTTCACTTCACTTTATTGTGTGTATTTGAAGGCATTTCTGTCTTCATCTATGCTGACGGCTCGCTGCGGGACACTAAACACTGCCAAGTCGGTCTTGACAGTCGCTGCAGCACGGACTCATGTTGCTTCCATGATAGATGTCTAAAATATAAAGAGAAGGAGAAGCCTAAAACAGCCGCGTCTGAACTACAACGTGAATATTGGCCTGAAGCCCGGCTCTGTGGATATAAAAAAAGTCAGAGCCTGACTTTAAATTAAATAAAATAAAATTGGGGGCTAAAAGTGTGTTGTAACGCAAGCGTTACTGAACATGTACTGAGTAAAATATTACTGAAAATTGATTAGTAATGCCTTACATTACTGCGTTACAGCAAAAAGCAATACGTTACTGTAATGCATTACTTTTGTAACGCGTTATTCCCAACACTGTATGTCTCATATATATATATATATATATATATATATATATATATATATATATGGGGTGTGCAGCGGAGCCATTATTTGTATCTGTGACAATCTCAAAATTATTTGTATCTGTATTCAGATGGATCCGGAAGTGGGCGTGGCTTAAACTGGAAGTCCGTCAAATTACGTGAAAATAGCATTTTAAATGCAAATCTGTTCGATTCGTAGTTTTCATTTAACAAATATGCCTTGTATATGTAAAGAAATTATAATTTTTATTATAATTATAACTTTGCAAATATTTTCAGTTTAAAACTACAGAAAATGTTGATCAAAAAAGAAAAATAACTTTATTCTCCTTGTTTTCCAGTGAAACTGTGTACAAATTTGTCAAGAGACAAGCATCCACAATCTTAAATAAGAGCACTAGTAGAAAACAAAGAAATGGAAAGAAAGTGTTCAGTAGCTACTCATAGCAGAATGACAATAAAGCTTGCTTGAACTTGAAGTAACTTGGAGACAATGTATTGCTGGAGTCTGTGATTATTTACGAGTATTTTATCAACAGAGCACAACAAATCATTTGGACCCTCCAAAAGCCTTGACCAAACCTCACTTTTCTTCGTCTTGTATAATTAAATGTAATGCCATTCACAAAAAAAAAAAACTGTGCTTTTTTAACATTTGGATTTCGAAAAGGTTTGAAGTTAGGACCGTTTTTAGGATATTTTTGCGAGTTAGTTGATATAACTCCAGACAAAGCTCTGATTTCTGAGAGACGTGCATAGACCCCTACACGGCTATTGATTTGCGCTCATTTTATTCATATAGGCTAGTTTACACTCATTCACTTTATACATCCAGGCCCATAGCCAGCTATGAGGTCCAGACCTCCGTAAATATTTCATGTTCAAAAATAAAATTTGAAAACATATGAAAAATTATTTAAAATCATGTCGCTGAATAAATTCATGTGGCTGACTCGTAGCAGCTGAGTGAACGAGCCATGTTGCCAGATCTAGTTATTAGCGTTGCTGGACTTGTTTTAATACTAAATGTAACAGAGTTAATAAAGTAATTAGGGCATTAATAAACTGGGAAGTTGAAGGTTGAGATTAAAGATTCTGTATCCTACATGTGATTGTGTCTGCCGAATATTTTTTTCTGTTATTCGGATGAATTCGTTATTTGTTTTGAAGCCATTATCCGTGCCTTTCCGAATAAGGTATTCGGCTTCGGGCACATATTCAGAATATATATATTCTCGACTTTCTATGCTGGTTGTAAGACATGGCTGTGGCCGTAAGGTAAAACAGTGATTAATACAGAACATGGACCACTGAATTAGCTCACCATGATGCCAGGAGATGTTCGGGTCATGGATAGATAGCCAGGGGTGTCCGAGGATGACTTCATGTCTAGAGGAGTTAACAACATACAGGATAATGGATTCTTGAAGAAACGGTCCAACATTCAGCGTAAGAGTTTGTTGAGCGATTCCTTTTCCAATAAGTGCATCATCGATGACTTTGATCTTAATCAGGGGAGTGCAAGGTTGAGTGGGAAGATTGTACTTTTCGCTTATGTTTTTACTGATTAAATTAAGAGCAGCCCCAGAATTGATCATCACTCTTAATTCAAGAGATATTTTCAGTATTAATGGTAACTGGATCAAGAATGATTTATTACTTAGCAGAGAAAAATGTTCTATATTAACCCTCTGAGCCATTTGGGACTTGTGTGGGCATGCTGTGGTGGCCTGCTTCACCACAGTAGAAGCATAATCGGAGCTGTCAACGTCTCGTCCTTTCTTCATAAGATAATCTTGAAACACTGAGTTGCATGGGTTCGCTGCTAGACTTAGACTTGACTGAGGGTAAACTCAGGGATGGAATTAGCGGTTCGTGACGAAACCCCTCGGTTGCATCTCCGTTTGGGTGCTTGTCTCATCAGGTTGTCTATTTTAAATTGCGAGCGTTACAAAGTCTGAAAATGATTGATCATCCCCTTTACAAGCTAGTTCAAGGTTGATACTTTGTTGGAATATAGCCTTCAATGAAACGTTGTTAAATCCGCTTTGAGCGGCGAGCATTCTGATTATGCTATGGAGTTCAGTGGCAGTGCGAAAGTCTTGTGAAATGTGGAGGAGCGGAGTCGCTACAGTTTTGCCCCCAGCAGGATATTCAAACACTTCTTGGAATTGTTGAATGAAGTAATCAACAGAGGTTCTGAACCGTGAGTCTGTGTCCCAAACTGCAGCTGCCCAGTCAATAGTTTTATCGGTCAATAAATTCATTACAAATGCACACTTCTTCCCTTTCAGATTCAAACTTATCCCCTTGATGATCTAAGTAGATTCTCACTTGACGAATGAAGCCTCTACACTGCTCAGTGGATCCATCAAACTTATCAGGAAGAGCAAAGCTTACCGTCTTCGGTGTTGGTGAGGGGAGCGATCGGATGTAATCTGACTGAAGATTAGAGAGTTGTTCCTGGTAACCCTCCAGCAAATCATTTTGATAGGCAAACGCCGCTTGCAGGTTTGAAACTTCCGCTGGATTCATAGGAGGCGAAGCATTCTGTAATGAAGCCGCTGAGGCTGAATTAGAATCCATTAGCAGAAGTTTATTAAGCAGATTTTCAGCAGACAGAAACGTGAATTCAGGCAGAGGGTCAATACCAGCATAACAGTCCGATCAGTCGACATCCACAGGGTTAATCCAATAGACAAAGATGAGTAGGCAAGCAAAAGGTTCAAACACAAACATGGAGTTAGTCAGGCAGTCAAAGCAGAGGGTTTTTCATAATGAGGTCAACAGACAGAATCATACACAGAATAGGCAAACAGAATACTAGAGAAATGCTTGGTAAGGCAGGAATACTGGCAATACTTCGCACAGGCCCTAAGGCTAACATGCTTATAAATGCTACAAACAGGAAATGACTAGAGAAGCAGAGGGAGTGGAGCACAGTCAGTACTTGGGTGAGGGCTCCCTCTGCTGGTTTGGCATTACAATATATATATATATATATATATATATGTATATATATATATATATATGTATATATGTATATATATATATATATATATATATATATATATATATATATATGAATGAATGAATGAATGAATGCTATGTAAAAGCATTAACTATTTGAATTCACATGATCTATTTATTACCTAAATAATTTCAACTTGCACCTCAAGTTTTAGAAAGAAGAAAAGGAATTTTAATGTTATTAAAGTTATTAGAGTTTAACCAAAATTACTTCATACAGTCCTTTATCATGACTTGCATTGCAAAAGCCAGCACAAACATTGCCAAAAACAACGTCTAATGTCTTTTCTAGTGATCACATTCCCCCAAAATAATTAAGACACTAGCAAGGGTTTAATTTGAACATTAGGTCTGAAAAGATTGTGTTTGTCTTTTAATCTCGCCTAAAGTCAACCTAATAAAACATTGATCCACTTATCTGATCTCCAGTGATTAAATCAGGATGAAAAGGTTTCGCTCTGACACAACAGCAGCAGCAGAGGTAATGGGAAAGCAATGGCTGCCATCTACACACATACATTTGGATAAAAAAGGCAGGAATTAATGATGCCCTCCACATGAATATTAGCGTGTGGGACATTACTGTAACAAATAGAGTCATTTCTCCCCTTCCCACTTAACCTTCCCTACTAGCCACATGCTTCATGAGGCCAAGGTGCAAAACATGGTAACCCATCAGTGTCTGCAGAAGCAGGACCAGGCTTTCTCTGAGTCTCTGTACTCTGAGAGTAACGGTCCCCATTATTCATGACCAAACAACAGAGGTCATCCGAGTGTGTTTTGTGTGAGATGTTACTCGCTTTCACACACTTTTTCCATGTCTTGTGTTTTCTAAATTGGAGGTCAGCAGTAAAAGCATCAGGATAACTCCAGCAGTGAAGGCAGCACGGCTTTGACTTTTGGTTTGTCCTCTGGGCAGACAAACACAGAATATTTACTAGTGGGAGTGATGGGAAGCATAAGAGGACAGTTAAACAGTATGGGGAAATATTTATAAAGCAGATGAATGTGAATATGTTTGTGTCTACCCGTGGTTTTATATCTGTCACCTTGACTGGAACCTAATATGTGATACGAGTGTGCCAATTGACATCTGTCATAAAGCATGAATGAAGTGAATTGAGGTCACTCCTCTACTATACAAGAGTCAAAGGTTGATTATACTGTCAATCAAAGTCAACAACTGTCTTAAATTTCATGTGGCTAATTAATGATCTGCCTTCAGGGCAAACATGTAAAAGAAAGAGATGGATGGATGGATGGATGGATAGATAATGGGCATCAGTCACTTCACTGAAGCCTTGCCGGCAAAAAAACAAACAAAAAACTTTTTTTCCATCGGTTTTCAAATCCACTTCATTTCAATATCACAGCATCATTGTCTGTCAAAAAATAACGTGCACAATACACTTTAGTATTTACGAGAAGCTTAGTTCAGAGAGTATACACATTTCCTAGGAAAAAACCCCCAAAACAATACTGTATGTCATTGGATGTAATCTCTTTCTGAGAAGAAGGAGAAAATGGCTTCAACATGCGGTCTGTCAGAGATGATACCGTGCATAATATATAATACCCACAATTATAAATAATAAATGCCAATCCAATTGAAAAATGCTCAAACCACACAGTCTGATTCTGACATTCTTTATATTAATAATTTTGTATTCTTGAATGTTTTTTTTTTCCTTCATTGAATTTTTTTCATAATTATGGCAATAGCTAAACCGGTGATCTTGAGATGAGTCCCTGTAGTCCAATTTGACTTTCATATACTGATATATAAATTTGTAAACTTGACAGGTGATTTTAATAAAATCTTGCAAAGTTGAAGAAGTTCAATCTTCTCAGTTGTTTAAAAGATTGAGACAATTATCAATGTTTGATGAAATATTCTTTAATTTTTCTAATAAAAGAAGATACAGTTTTAAGTTTTGTTACATTTAATTACCCCTTATTGACAGACAGACAGACGGATAGATGGATAGATAGACAGATTTCTGTGACCTCTGTGTAAGATAATGTGCTGTTTTATTTGCTGATTTAAACACGCTGTCTTTCATTAACATATATATTAAATTTTCATCTGGTCTCTGTTTCCTGTGTGAACTCAAGCCTCTGCCGTGTGTCACAGGAGCTCAGCGCCGCTTTCTTGGGCTGGTGATAACCGTTTCTCATTTCCCTGTCCTGACAGAAGGCAGTTTGGAGCCGACGGGACAGAGGTCACACCTCTGATGCAAGACTCCCTTTAAAATGTTACTTGCTAAAACATTTGCTTGTTGAGTATTTATTTTTCTTGGCATCTCTTAAAGGACAAACAGCACATCCAGTATGGCACAGAAGAGTGGCGTGACTCTCCAAAGGAATATAATTTGTTTTGTTTGATTTCTGACTATAATAGGATAGTGAATTTCAGGAAGGCAAGCTCTCGAGGCCTTCTGCTCGCAGATGTACCATCATAAGAAATTATATTAGATGTGAAAGTTCACTGAAAAATGAATGATTTTCTCTGAGGGCTGAACTGCTGGACCAACACGACTGCCAGTCACCTTGTGAGTTCAAGGACTCAGAGAGATATGGAAATATTTGCCACGGGATTGAACAGTTCTTGTTGGCTTATGCTCAAATTGCCAGGCCTGACCTTTCACCTTCCTGGTAAAAATACATCCACAGGATTGGAGAAGGGTGGAAGCGGGGGAATATGTTTGCGATCCCCCAGCAACAGCTCTATCATTCAAATTCTTATCAGAGAAAAGTGTGAATAATGTTCTGCTGTGACATTAACCTGATAAACATGACATTGGTCCACTGAGGCTGAACACAAAGGTAACGTCCAGGATCTTTCTGCTTATTTGTAAAGTAAGACACAATGTAGCTTCTTAAAATCAATCAACAGTTTCATCATTTTAAACTATTAAACATAAATTGAACCTATTGTAGCACGATTAAAGATGAACATTCGTCAATTTTGATTAACTTTTGACTCTGTCATGAAACTTTTGAGCATGTCATGAAAACAAACAAATATCCATTGTATTTTCTAAATTTTACTAATATTGTTGCAGAATCAACGGGGAAATCGCGTGGCGGCAGGACATGCATTTACATCAGTGAGAGGTGGTGTACAGATGTAACTGTGTTAAAGAAGATGTGCTGTTCAGATCTAGAAACGCTCTTTATTAACTGCAAGCCGTTCTATTCGCTGCGGGAGTTCTGCTCGTTCATTCTCGTGAGTGTCTACATTCCACCGCAAGCGCACGTGAGCACAGCCTTACAGAAACTCGCTGATCTGATCACAGACACAGAACAACAACACCCAGACTCCGTTTTAATCATTCTCAGGGACTTTAATAAAGCAAATCTCTCCCGTGAACTGCCAAAATACAGACAGCATATCACATGTCCCACCAGAGACAGTAATATATTGGATCACTGTTACACAGCGATAAAGGACGCATATCACTCGGTTCCACGGACAGCTTTAGGACTCTCTGATCACTGTTTGATTCATCTTATTCCATCCTACAGGCAGAAACTTAAATCTGTTAAACCTGTATTAAGAACTGTTAAAAGATGGACTAATGAAACAGAGTGGGATCTACAAGCCTGTTTCCCTCTCACTGATTGGACTGTTTTTGAAGCTGCTGCCACCGATCTGGATGAGCTCACAGAGACTGTAACATCTTATATCAGTTTCTGTGAGGATATGTGCATTCCTACCAGGACTCATTTAACCTACAACAATGACAAACCATGGTTCACTGCAAAACTCAGACAGCTCCGTCAGGCCAAAGATGATGCTTACAGAAAAGGGGATAAAGTCTTGTATAAACAGGCCAAATATACACTGGAAAAGGAGATCAGAGTGGCAAAGAGGAATTATTCTGACAAGCTAAGGAACAAATTCTCTTCCAGTGATCCTGCTTCAGTGTGGAAAGGTATGAAAGATATCACCATTTACAAGTCACCATCCCCCAGCGCTCTGGAGAATCAACAACTGGCAGACAATTTGAATGACTTTTACTGTAGGTTTGAAAAAAACAACCCACACCCGCTCTGACCACCTCTCCACACAACCATTCACACCTCCAGCAACCCCCCTCTCCCCCACACCTACAATTCAAAACAGTGAAGATGACGTGTGCCAGGTCTTCAGTAAGAACAAAAGAGGAAAGCACCAGGCCCAGACGGTGTGTCACCAGCCTGCCTAAAAATCTGTGCTGACCAGCTGGCCCCCATCTTCACACAGATCTTCAACAGATCACTGGAGCTGTGTGAAGTCCCCTCATGCTTCAAACGCTCCACCATCATCCCCATACCAAAGAAACCCAAAATTACTGGACTTAATGACTACAGACCTGTGGCTCTAACGTCTGTGGCCATGAAATCATTTGAAAAACTGGTTTTGGCTTATCTGAAGGACATCACTGGACCCTTACTGGACCCCCTGCAGTTTGCCTACAGAGCAAACAGGTCTGTGGATGATGCAGTCAACATGGGACTGCACTTCATCCTGCAGCATCTGAACAGACCAGGGACTTATGTGAGGATCCTGTTTGTGGACTTCAGCTCCGCTTTTAACACCATCATCACAGACACTCTTCAGAATAAACTGTCTCAGCTCTCCGTCCCCACATCCGTCTGTCAGTGGATCACCAGCTTCCTGACAGACAGACAGCAGTTAGTAAAGCTTGGTAAATTCACATCCAGCACCCGCACCATCAGCACTGGAGCTCCTCAGGGCTGTGTTCTCTCCCCACTGCTCTTCTCCCTCTACACCAACGACTGCACCTTTAAAGACCCCTCAGTCAAGCTCCTGAAGTTTGCAGACGACACCACACTGATCAGCCTCATCCAGGAAGGTGACGAGTCTGCTTACAGACAGGAGGTTAAGGAGCTGGCTGTATGGTGCAGTCTTAACAACCTGGAGCTCAACACGCTCAAAACAGTGGAAATGATTGTGGATTTCAGGAGAAACCCCCCTGCACGCCCCCCACTCACCATCATGAACAGCACTGTTTTACACAGACAAATTCTGAACTTTAATAACAGGTCGCAAATATTGCAATACTAATTTAAAATAAGTGTAAAATAATACTAATCACATAATACTTTGTTTAAACTCCTGAGGATGACGGTCGATATTTTCAATATTAGGCACCTCATTTCACTGACTGTTTGTTAAAGTAGAAAAAAAAAAAAAAACACATTGATAATGTATATTTATTGAAACAATATAAGATGTACTTTCTGTTCTTTTTTCTTAATTACTGATAAACTCAAATATCATTTGATATCATTCAGTGACACTTAGTCTCTATGTTAGTCATCTATGTGCGTATCGTCAGCGTATAGGTGAAATGAAACTCCATATTTGGAAAAGATGGAAACCAATGGCAGTAAGTATAGAGAGAATAATGTTGGTGCAAGAATAGATCCCTGCGGGACACCACAAGAAAGATGAGCAATTGAGGAAGTGTATTTTCCCATACAAACAGAGAACGTCCTATTAGTTAAAAAAGACCGGATCCAATTCAGAACGGTACCATGAAAGCCTAAAAGATTTTCCAGACGGGAGATAAGAGTAGAATGATCAACCATGTCAAACACACAGAGCAGTCACACTTGTGAAATGAACTGGACTTTGGGGGTAAATCGTGCTCAAGCACGGATCAGATCCTCTTGTGTGAATACATCCTAAATCTAAGTGAATAGCAGATAGCACACCACAACTATAACCATAACAGCACAAAAAAAATGATGAATGATAAAAACATTGACAGCCAATCTGAATCATTTCTGCTATAAAGAGCTTGAGTGACAGATGACACAACTGCATTGTATACTTAGAATACAGTAATATAATTATCTTCATAATTATCGTTCTTGGTGTAAACAGGCCTTAATAGTGTTACTTCACTGGATGGCCCATTTCCCATGTATTTTGTGTATTTTCAAAATTTATGGAGGTGTTTAGTTTTCCCTCTGATGGCTGTATGGAGCAGGATATGTCTCATGAATCAGCCCATTATACTATGTGTTTAATAATATGTTATTTACTGTTTATTTGTTTATTTGTATTTTTATTTGAAATACTTTTTGATGTATTTGTGCCCATCTCTGGAACATCGGTAAAACAGTCCGTGTGACAGCAGTGGTACGAAGCTACGAGAATACTTTTTTGTGCACACAGAAAACAAAAATAGCAACTTTATTCAACAACTCTTCTACTCCTCATCCCGTCTGCGACAGTGTGCCGCCATTGTGGAGAGAGTATCATGACGCATACACGTGCTCTCCTATAAATGTAAACAATGCATAATTCTCAAATTTCAAAATTCTTACATTTCATTAATACTTTCACTTAAAGGTATAGTTTGACCAAAAATGAAAATTCTGTCATCATTTACTCACCCTCAAGTTGTTCTAAACCTTTATGGAATGTCTTTGTTCTGCCGAACACAAAGGAATATGTTCTGAAGAATGTTGGAAACAGTGCAGTTCTATCAACCTCTTTATTACACTGCTGGTTTCCTGTATCAACTAGTTCAAACGTTTCATTCATGTGTGCTCCAGCTGTATGACCCCATCTAGAATTATTCGAGATATGATCGTAAGATCATATTTAGGATGGTTTCTGCGCAACATTTTATAAATGAGGCCCCCTTGTCTTTATGAATGGACCACTGAATCATTGACTCAAACGATCAATTCAAAAATGCTGAATCATTCAGTAACGAAACACTGTGGTTCAGAGATGCGTGACTGTGCTTGCTGTGATCTTTTTTTTGGAATTATTTTCATTAACCAAATCGAGCAAAAACAGTCAACATTGACTATATTTAACTCTTGTATAAAATCTATGTAAAATTTGCAATCGTGGGTTTCAGGGAAAACTTCATTCTCTTGGTCGTGTCATGTTGCTATATGTTATAAATATAAAAACTTAATTTTACTGCAGTATGTTTCTTCTATGTGCAGATGGGTTCATTTATTTGATTTCTCCAAGAGGTTGTTTCACATACAGACAGACTATGTGAGCCTCAACTGGCGCATCCTTGTTACTGTAGATTATCCATTATCAATTGCTGTTTATCCTGAAAGTGATAAAATCAGAATCAAACTGCAGTGCTTCCTGAAATAGTTGTTTTAATCACATTAGTTGTCCAGCCAGGCTAGTAAAATTGTATTTCACTTGCTCCTTCCAAAAATCCACTTGTCCCACACAAGCATTAATGTCAAGCTCTGTTACTGTAGGCTGCAGTATATAAAATTCAACCCTCCAAAGTGGCTACTGGGAGTGACCGTATTACCCGCCACTGCTGAAATCCAACCCCATTTGGCAGGTGAAAAAAAATCAAGCCCTGGTGCCTGGTGTCAGCAAGCTGGGTCTCCATCAGAGTTTATGGGTCTTAGCAGGACAATGACTTAAACATACTTCAAAAAGCACTGAAATTTGTTTAAGACAATGTGTTCGGGTGTCTGAACTGGCCAGCAATGAGTTGTAGTAGAAATTCCTCTACACACCTGACTTAACCAGGGGCATCTCTGGTGACACTCAAAAGCGAGTCTGGTATACTAGTGCATTTTAGTGCATCTCTGGCAACACCCTGCTAAGTCAGAAGACATCATGCCCTTTTGAACATTATCACTTGTGTTAGTGATTTTTGATTCTTCATAGGTGCAATTCAGCAATAGTTTATTGAAATTGAATGTCTTTACAAGATTGACTATATTTTGTAATTGCTAGATATTGAGCACACACAATTTCTTCAGACACTGTAGCCGTTGGCATCTTTTTTTAAAGACATATTGTCACGGTTCAGGGTGCCTTCTCGGCTCCTCGTGCTGTCTGTGTTGTCCTGTTATGTTCGGTAGCTTGTGGTCTGGGCAATCAGTGCTGATCGTGCAGCAGGAGAGCACGGATCACGAGCTGACTCTCCCCCACCTGTTGCTCATTCCCCCACTCCCATATATGTCCCTGTTTTTCTGTTCCTCGTTGTGAGTAGATTGTTTTGTCCTTGCTCGTGTTGTATATGAGAATCTCACTTCTCTATTTTGACCCTCTGTTCCCTTGTGCTACAGGACTCGTAGCACGGAGATCCAGCAGCCTGTGTGGTCCGCAGATGCTGCCGGCCAGCTCTGGAATCTTCGCTTCCTTAAGCCGCTGTTATATATTTTTAATGTTATTTTGTGTTTTGGTGGCGAAAATAAAAGTTTCTCCTGCTCTACTCTGCATCTGAATCCTCTATTACTCACACCGTGACAGAATCTACTCCCCACATTATGGATTCAGCAGAGGAAAGGGAGTTGCGCCGAGTCCTCTCGCAGCAAGGCATTCTACTGGGTCGGGAGCAGGAAGAGCTGGAGGCTTCTCGTCATGTCTATGCGGAGGTTTCGCTCCAACTTAGCCAGCTGGTGGAACGGCTGGACAAGCTACAGGTCAGCTCTTCGGCGGCTCGGGCTGCTGCACCTGCTCTTGGCCCGGAAGGAGCAGTTCCTCGCCACGCGGCTTAATCCGCCCGCTCCGTACTCGGGTGAGCCCAACTCATGCCGGTCATTTTTGTCCCAATGCTCACTCATCTTCGCTCTTCGACAAAAAGTTGTTCTAGCCCATGGATAAGCCGGGCTTTACTTTTAAATTACTACATCAAAAAAAAATATATATTTTGGTGTAAAGCACAGTATTCAAAATCTGAGACCGAGTGGATTGCCTTTAGGCAACATCGAAATAGGTGTATAAATAGTACGGTAACAGAACTAGAAAATAAACATCTGTTACCACAAGGACCTGTTTCACTTAAGAATGAAGATATTGTTGTTACAGATAAAGCAAAAATAGCAGATCTTTTAAATAAATGTTTTATTAGAGCAAGTAATTTATTTGGAAATGATGTTCCTAGACAGTATATAAATAAAATTAGACATATAAGAGACATTCAATCTATTTTACCTTTTAGTTTTTCTTTACAATTAGTTCTGGCATGAATTACGCAAACTTAACTCAAAGAACCTGCTGGTCAGATGCCTTAGATCATTTCTTTTTCAAAGTAGGTGCATCAATTATATCTGAACCCTTAACATATATTTTTAATCTATCTATAACTACAGCTGAAATAGCTAACATTGGAAAGTAGCCATTGTATCTCCTTTCTATAAGAGTGGTGATAAAATGGATCCAAATTCATAGTCCAATTTCAGTTTTGCCCTGTGTTGCAAAGGTGATGGGGAAATTAATCAATACACAATTGATAGGGTTCCTTAATACAAATAACATCTTATTTAAAGTTCAGTCTGGTTTTCGTTCTTCGTTTAGTTGTACTACAGCAGTTGTAAAAGTTATGAATGATATCTATAATGCATTAGAAACGCAACAACTTTGTGCAGCAATTTTTATTGACCTTGCTAAAGCTTTCGATACAGTTGACCATTCTATTTTGTGATCCAGATTATGTAGTATTGGTGTGTCTAATTCAACTCTATCTTGGTGTCAGGGAATAGGCTGGATTCAGATGCGGGTACAACAGAGGCTTTATTGAACAGAAAATAACAAGCGTGGAGCGCTTCCGGAGACAGCTTGCGTGGATCAGGAATTCCTACCGCACCGAAGGGTGGATAGCGGCGGCTGGAGCGTGCCTCAACTGAGCTGGCAGAGACCCAGGTACGGCGGCAGCCGGAGAGAGTCCACGGATAACTTGAATGCACACAGATAGAAGCAGGATAACACACTAGCAGCTACGAGCACTGGAGCCTGAACGGGACAAGACAAGACAGGTAAGCGATACACACTCAAGACAGTCAGAGCAATGGGAAATACCATAACAGTCTGACAAAAGACAGAGTAACAAGGGGAGCTATAAAGGGGAAGCTAATGAGATGACTAGAACCTGGTGTGAATGCAAGATGAGCTAACGAGCAGAGAAACAAGGAGGGCGGGGAAACAATCACGCTGACAATGCGCACGTGGCGAGCTGTCAAAACAACGCCACGTGCACAACACATGAACACAGAGACAGCAAAGAACAGGTGATCAGACCCGAGACTCGACAGTACCCCCCCTCCCAGGAGCGCCACCAGGCGCCCCAGGAGGAGGCCTACCTCGTCGCCGACGGAAGTCCTCGATCAACGAACGGTCCAAAACATCCCGGGACGGCACCCAGCATCTCTCCTCTGGACCATAACCCTCCCAGTCCACGAGATACTGAAACCCTCTTCCGCGGCGCCGCTCGTCTAGTAATCTCCTAACCGTATAGGTAGGGGAGCCATCCACAAGACGAGGGGGCGGGGGGGTGGGGCGATCACCATCAGGGTTAAGGGGGGAAGAAAACACAGGTTTAACCCTAGAGACATGAAACACAGGGTGAACCCGACCAAGTGCGGGAGGGAGCTTGAGCCTGATAGCCACCGGATTAACCACCTTGGTGATTCGGTACGGCCCAATGAATCTGGGTGCCAGCTTGCGAGAAGGCGCCCGGAGAGGCAGATCCTTGGTAGAAAGCCATACCCGTTGACCGCACACATAGGTAGGAGGAGAGGACCGGCGGCGATCGGCTGCTGCCTTGGTTCGTCCAGAGGTTCGGACCAAAACCCCTCTGACTTTCTCCCAGGTGTGGCGGCAGCGCTGAACGAAAGCCAGAGCGGACGGAACCGCAGCATCGGGTTCCTGTGATGGGAACAGAGGCGGTTTATAACCCACAGAGCACTCAAAAGGGGACATACCTGAAGCCGCCACTGGAAGGGAGTTACGAGCATATTCTATCCAGGAGAGCTGTTGGCACCAGGATCTCGGATTGTTGGATGTCAGACAGCGGAGCATTCTTTCGAGATCCTGGTTGGCCCGCTCGCATTGCCCATTGGTCTGAGGATGGAAACCAGAAGACAGACTCGCAGAGGCCCCGATCTGTCAACAAAACTCTCTCCAAAACCGGGAGGCGAACTGAGGACCCCTATCTGAGACCACGTCAACCGGCAATCCGTGGAGCCGGAAGACGTGGTCCACGATCAGTTGAGCGGTCTCCCGGGCGGAGGGCAATTTGGGCAGGGGAATAAAATGAACCGCCTTGGAAAAGCGATCCACCACAGTGAGAATAACAGTGTTACCCTTCGATGGGGGAAGCCCAGAGACAAAATCAAGGGCTATGTGTGACCATGGGCGGGAAGGGACGGGAAGGGGATGGAGCAGACCATCAGGAGGGCGATTCACCGGCTTACATTGGGCGCATGTGGGGCAGGCCAACACAAACTGTCTGACATCTGCGGCCAGTGTGGGCCACCAGAAGCGTTGACGGATGGCAAACAACGTTCTCCGAATCCCTGGATGGCAGACCAGCCTGGACGTATGACCCCACTGAAGGACCTCAGGGCGCAGCGCAGCCGGCACCGGCAACCTACCCGCCGGGCACCCTCCTGGCACTTGCACCCCTCGACCGGCCTCCTCTACTCGCCGCTCGATACCCCAAGAAAGAGCCCCGACCACCACCCCATCAGTAAGGATGGCTTCGGCCGTAAGCTCCCCCTCTGGGGGCCCGAACAGGCGCGAGAGAGCGTCGGGCTTGACATTTTTGGACCCCGGCCGGTATGAGAGGGTGAAGTTAAATCGGCCAAAGAAGAGCGCCCAGCGGGCCTGACGCGAGCTCAGCCTCTTGGCCGAACGGATGTATTCAAGATTCTTATGATCCGTCCAGACCAAGAAGAGCTGCGCCGACCCCTCCAACCAGTGACGCCACTCACCCAAGGCCAATCGCACCGCCAGCAGTTCTCTATTGCCGATGTCGTAGTTACGTTCTGCAGGGCTGAGGCGGCGAGAGAAAAATGCACACGGGTGCACCTTCCCGTCACGGAGGGAGCGCTGAGATAGAACTGCGCCAACCCCGACATCCGACGCGTCAACCTCGACAATGAACTGGGATTCAGGATCTGGAACCAACAGAACAGGTGCAGAGACAAAACGGGACTTCAATGTGTCAAAGGCTACCTGCGCATCCTGGTTCCACCTGAAGGAAGTCTTGGTGGAGGTCAAGGCCGTGAGAGGTGAAGCAATCTGCCCAAAGTTCCTGATGTAGCGCCGATAGAAGTTGGCAAAACCCAAGAACCGCTGCAGAGCCTTACGGGAGTCGGGGACTGGCCACTTGGCGACAGCCTCTATCTTAGCAGGGTCAGGTTTGATCCCCCTGGTAGAAATGATATGGCCAAGGAACGTAACGGACTCGGCGTGGAATTCGCACTTCTCCGCCTTGACGAACAACTGGTTTTCTAACAGACGCTGGAGGACCCGTCTAACGTGCTGAGTGTGTAATTGGAGAGAAGGGGAGAAAATCAGAATATCATCCAAATACACAAAGACGAACTGATTAATCATGTCACCCAGAACGCTACTGACGAGACCCTGGAAAACAGCTGGAGCATTGGTAAGACCGAACGGAAGAACCAAATACTCGTAGTGCCCCGAGGGGGTGTTGAATGCCGTCTTCCACTCATCCCCCTCCCGAATGCGCACCAGATGGTAGGCATTGCGGAGGTCTAATTTGGTGAAGACCCGGGCTCCCTGCAACAATTCAAAGGCAAAAGACATGAGGGGTAGGGGGTACCTATTCTTTACCGTAATGTCATTCAAACCTCTGTAATCGATACAAGGGCGTAGGGAGCCGTCCTTCTTCTGAACGAAGAAAAATCCAGCACCGGCGGGAGAGGAGGAATGGCGGATGAGCCCAGCCTGGAGTGATTCATGAATATACCTGTCCATGGCCTCTCTTTCAGCGCCAGAAAGGGAATATAGACGACCCTTGGGCGGAGAAGTACCCGGGAGAAGGTCTATGGCGCAGTCGTAGGGACGATGCGGAGGTAGCGAGGTGGCCCGGGACCTACTGAAAACCGCACGCAGATCGCCATACTCCGCCGGGACACCGGTCAAGTCAGAGGGATCCACCTGTGAAACACAAGACACAGAAACAGCAGGAAAAGCAGCACCCAAACATGACACATGACAAGACTGACTCCAGGCTAAAATAGAGCTATTGACCCAATCAATATGTGGGTTGTGTTTCAGCAACCATGGATGTCCTAAAATTAACGGGGCCTTGGGGGAGTCAATAATTAACAGTTCAATCTGTTCATAATGGTTGCCAGAGAGGGAAAGGCTTACGCATGGTGTGACGTGGGTGATCGTGGTGAGGGGACTGCCTGCTAATGACCACGCCGTAATGGGCTTGGCCAGGGGAATGGTCGGGATGTTCCACTTCAGAGCCGAGGCAGAATCCAGGAAATTCCCCTCAGCCCCTGAATCCAGAAGGGCGTGGCCGGAGTGAGAACCTCCCTGGAATGAGAGTAGAAATGGAAGCTGAGTGTGTGTAGTGGGAGAGTTTGAACAGGGAAAGGCGCCCACCAGGACTCTCCGCTTCACTGGTGGGCCTTGGCTTTTAACGGGCATTGAAGTACGAAGTGGCCACCCTTGCCGCAGTACAGGCATAATCCTTGAGCAAGACGCTCCTGTCTCTGCTGCGGCGTAAGCCGTAGGCGACCTAATTGCATGGGCTCAACCTCAGCTGACTGAGGACTCGCTGCATCGAACGAAGAGGACTCCAGGTGGCGCCACGGTGTGGTGGGTAGACGACGTTGGCGGTGACGGTCGAGACGGGACTCCACCCGGAGCGCGAGATTAATCACGTTATCCAGCCCTCGAGGGAGATCCACAGCAGCTAGTTCGTCGGCGATGGCAAAATTCAGACCCTCGAGAAAACGCGCGCGCTGCGCGCCCTCATTCCAGCAGCACGCTGCCGCTAGAGTCTGAAACTGTATGGCATAGTCGGTGACAGAGCATTTCCTCTGGGACAATGAAGATAGCTGAGCCGCCGCCTCATCTCCCTGGGCTGATCGGTCAAACAGCTTCGCCATCTCCTGATGAAACTCCGCAAAAGAAGCACAGCAGGGAGCCTGCGATCTCCACACGGCAATTCCCCATTCGCGGGCGCGACCTGAGAGAAGAGTGAGGACGTAAGCGACCTTCGCCTCTTCAGTGGCGTAACGGCGAGGCTGCAGTGAAAATACCAGTGAACACTGGGAGAGAAAGGCTTGACAGGCGTTGGGATCGCCATCGTAAACCGGTGGATTATTGGCATGGGGTTCAGGCTCCAGAGGAGTAACAGCGCGGAGTACGGGACCCCGGTCAGCCGCCTCTCGCTGAAGATCATCGACCCGCGTGAGGAGCTCAGCGACTCGGGCATTGAGAGCGTCAACCTCCTGCGCTGTGGCGTTGAGCTGTGTATCATGTTGCCCCACTAAAACCCCTTGCTGCACGAGGGCGGAACGAAGCGGATCCGATCCCGCTGAATCCATCGTTGGTCAGACTGTTCTGTCAGGGAATAGGCTGGATTCAGATGCGGGTACAACAGAGGCTTTATTGAACAGAAAATAACGAGCGTGGAGCGCTTCCGGAGACAGCTTGCGTGGATCAGGAATTCCTACCGCACCGAAGGGTGGATAGCGGCGGCTGGAGCGTGCCTCAACTGAGCTGGCAGAGACCCAGGTACGGCGGCAGCCGGAGAGAGTCCACGGATAACTTGAATGCACACAGATAGAAGCAGGATAACACACTAGCAGCTACGAGCACTGGAGCCTGAACGGGACAAGACAAGACAGATAAGCGATACACACTCAAGACAGTCAGAGCAATGGGAAATACCATAACAGTCTGACAAAAGACAGAGTAACAAGGGGAGCTATAAAGGGGAAGCTAATGAGATGACTAGAACCTGGTGTGAATGCAAGATGAGCTAACGAGCAGAGAAACAAGGAGGGCGGGGAAACAATCACGCTGACAATGCGCACGTGGCGAGCTGTCAAAACAACGCCACGTGCACAACACATGAACACAGAGACAGCAAAGAACAGGTGATCAGACCCGAGACCCGACACTTGGTTTTCTAACTATTTATTTAACATATCCTAATATGTAAAGACTGATAAACAATTATCCGTACCATTAACTTTTAATAAAGGGGTCCTTCAGGGCTCTGTGTTAGCATCAACCCTGTTCTCAATCTACATTAATATTTCCCAGGTTATCTGTGGTCAGAAAACCTATATGCGGATGATACTATTCTTTATGTTGTGGGATCATTATATGATGAAGCTTTAAAACAAGCACAGGATAGTTTTAATAAAATTCAAGAGGCTTTTAATGACTTGAATCTAGTTTTAAATGGCACAAAAACAAAAGTAATGTGGTTTGGGAAAAAACAGCAAAATAATAAAGACATTATAACTCTTAATGGGGCAATAATTGAGGTAGTATCTTCGTATTAATATCTAGTAATCTGGCTTGATAGTTCCTTGACATTTACTACCCACATAACTAATCCAGAAGAAAGTTAAATCTAGACTTAATTTTTTGTTTCAAAATAGATCTGTGTTTACCACATCAGCCAAGAAACATCTTTGTTGAAACTACTATTTTGCCCTTCGATTATGGTAATGTGATAGAAATGCACATAAAGGCGTTCTGGAGAAATTAGACGTGTTGTATCATGCAGCAATTAGATTGATCACTAATGAACCTTACAGAACGCATCATTGTGAATTATACTACCTTTTGAATTGGGCATAATTGAATATAAGACGAGAACCCTTGCTGGGTTTATTACCTGAATATCTTCAAAAGTTGTTGAAACCTCATCTTAATACATATACAACTAGATCATCTAATTATATTTCCTTGGCTATTCCTAGAAAGAAAACTACTTATGGTCATTCCTCTTTTGAATTTGCTGCTTCAAATGATTGGAATATGCTACAAAAGTTATTGAAATTAGAGACAAATATTCCAATAGTCGCATTTAAAAAATGACTAGTGAGTGCTTTGACCTCGACCTGTAAATGTTTTAACTGAGATTTGAACCCTTTTTTTTTTGTGAATTATGTATTGTGATATGTTTGTATGTCTCAGGAGATATTAATTCTCCTGCCAGGCTGTTATTATAAATACGAACTTGTTCTTAATGAACTTGCCTGGTTAAATAAATAAAAACATAAAAAGTATCACAAATACAAAGAAATTTGGCCCCAAACATGCCTACTGAACAGCAGTGCTCAATGTACATAATGTACACAGATTACAGATCTTGTCCTGAACATGTATGTCAAGCTGTGTGTGTGAGAGAGAGAGAGAGAGAGAGAGTACACATTTCAGCTTATGAATGTTATTTTTATTTTTATTTTATTTGTCTGTTGTGTGTGTTGCACATTTTGATGCCTTGATGACAGGGCTCCCATATAAAGCACTGTGGCTTCCCCACTCAAATTCCGACGCAGTGTGTTTTCCATGGTGGGTTTGATCAAAGCCAAAACTAGGAACAGTTTAACTCAGGATGGAACACTATTATCTATCATGACAGTGCTTTATGTGGGAGTCCTCTACCCCTGTCATCAGGCATCAAAATGTGCAACAAACATTTACAACAGAAAAAAAGAAACATAAGCTGAAATGTGTACTTTCTCTCTCTCTCTCTCTCTCTCTCTCTCTCACACACACACACACAGCTTACATGTTCAGGGTAAGTACTGTAATCCTACTGTATGTGTACAGTATGTACATTGAGTACTGCTGTTCAGTTGGCTCGTTCGGGGCAAAATTTATTTTTATTTTTGATACATTTATATTTTTAAATGCATAAATCTTTTTATATTATTATATTTATTAGATTTGTCTTGCATCAGATTTACCAGATGTTGTCATTTCTATTTGTGCTGGTCAATTATGGACAATAGGTAAAATTGAACTTGGGTGCTGTAAATATTGGAGTTGCTCCTCCCCTTTGAGTGACTCCTCCCCTAATTTCACTCCAAACTTGAGAGCCCTGTTCTCCTGTACGTGTACATAGTATACAGAATTTGGTCCTCCATTGCATCTTAATGCGTTAAGCGTTTTGTTTAGTTTTCTATGGGAAAACCCTTGCCTTGCAATTAAAAAGCGTTTGTATTTACATTCTGGGTGCGTTTACTCACACTTATATTATGCATGTATAAGTGCATATTAATCTTATAAGTAATAATTTATATAATCTTTGTGTTCTGATGAGGATGAAACACATCTTGAGGCCTGAGGTTAAGCAAACTGTCGTCACATATTGGATCGTTGATTATGAAAATTGAAAATATCCTGGACATTTACAACCCTAGGTAGTAATATGATGCAGCAAAGTCAAAGTAAATTATATACATTTACTTTCTATAAATTTAGCTAAAATCACATGGTGGACCAAAACATCACTGTCAAGCTTTCCTGCTCCTCTTCCAGATCATTGTCTCTGTGGAACATAGGCTGAAATGTGTGAATGTAATACAAAGTATTAAAACATGTTTTTTGGTTTCAGGCCATGTGGAAAGACTGTGGAGATCTACAGTAGATAAGCTTGGCAATTCAGGTGTGGAACCTGTCAACTTTTGTTATTATTATTATTATTATTATTAATATTATTTCAAGCTGTAATCAGCATAGACAAGTCTTCTAATGTCATATGGTAGCACAACAAATTCTGTATTTTCTTTTCATGCAGCTGTTTCTTTCTTCATTTCTTTTTTAAATGTCCTCCTTTGTCTATAATTTTCAGTTCCTATGTGGTAAGGGGTTAATAAATAAACCAAGGACCATTTAAAACAGGGGTGTCAAACTCCGTTCCTGGAGGGCCACAGCCCTGCACAGTTCAGACTTAACCCTAATTAAACACCCCTGATCCAGCTAATCGAGTCATTTAAGCTTATTTGAAAACTACATGGTATGTGTGTTGGAGCAGGGTTGAAACTAAACTCTGCATGGCTGCGGCCCTCCAGGAACTGAGCTTGACACCCCTGCTTTAACAACAAAATCAATCTAAAACAGCTGCATGAAAAAGATGTCTGTGAATTTTATTGTATGAGGGGAAGCACTTATAAAGGAATCTACATTATGTATTGTAACAACAATCATTGTCATTTTAAGCAGAAGCAAAAGTTTATAGTGAAACCGTAGTGCTTTTTCATTAACTAGAACCATATGGATTACCTTTATGCTTTCTACATAAAAGTATGGGATACCCAGCCCTACCCAAATGTGAAAATTCTGATTATCCCAAAATTTAAAGGCACTGACCAAATTGCCTCGAAACCATTGAGTATCAAAAAATGTCTTGTTGTTCGATACCAAATGTAATATTTTGACGTCAGTGACACAATAAGCATGGAGAATGCTTGATGTGCCCAAATCAAGTGCTGGTGATTGGCTGTGGCGAGGCATCAAGGGGGTTAAGTGTTTGAAAAATTCAGGAACCAGTATCGAAGTCAAGGTATTGTTATTGATAGAGAATATTTTTGAATGTTTACATTATTTTTGGGGTTAACTTGGACCAAGAAAACATGTAATTTGGGCTTAGAGTTAAAAATAATTTATCCTTTAAGTATGTTATTTTTTCATATGAAAACAAACATTGTATCAATAAAACACTTCATCAGACAATTGTATTAATTTAATAAAAATGAATGAGTCATGTTCAACTTCTGCTTTCTCCCACAGAACAGCCTCCTGGACAGTAACCAGTCTGGTTTTAAAAGAGGCCACTCAGCTGAGACCGCCCTGCTCTTGGTTATTAAAGCTCTGTGACTGGCAAGAGCAGCTTCTAAGTCATCTGTACTCATTTTGCTGGATCTGTCTGCAGCTTTTGGCACAGTTATCCACCTGATTGTCCTGTCAACCCTCTTGACAAAGGGTGTCTCAGGAACTGCACTCCAGTGGTTCAAGTCTTAACTCTCAGGTAGGTCCTTTAGTGCTCGATTGCGTTTATCGTACAGATCACCGCCGTGTAGATAATCCGTGCTGTTTTCTCTGTCACGTGTATTTGGATTTAATATTAATATATATTTCATCTGTATTGTATTACAGTTTCACAATATTCTCTTTGGAAATGAATCATCTGTGTCCTGGAGTTTCTTGGGAGTGTTTAAGCTGAATGGAGCATAGTCCATGACAAACATCATAAAGAACTTTACAGCCATGACTGAAGAGGAACAAATAAAGATAATACTAGGAGAGGGACAGACAGCAGCACTGGCTGCGAGATACGTGTGTGTGTGTGTGCCACAGTCTGAGAGACAGCAGGTGAACGTGTGTAATGTGTGTGTGTGTGTGTAATGTGTGTATTATGTCTGACCTCAGTGTGTTTCCCTACTGTCCACCACAGTGACCCTCAGCCTGTATGTTATATGTTAAACACTGTGGTATGAAATATTCACACAAGTTCTTATTTGTTACACTGTGTATTTAAGTTTATATTGTTATAATGTTTTAATTGTATTATTTTGATATTTTCATTGTTATTATATTTCTCTATATATATTTCAAGCTTTGGCAATACTGTATTTTTTTCAGTCATGCCAATAAAGCAATATTGAATTGAATTGAATTGAATTGATGTTTTTGACATATGTACATGGCACAAAAACATTTCTTCTATTTATCAGCAAATAACTACTTAGGATTTAATCAAAGTGGCCACATGCATTGTAAAGTTCAGACTCTAATCTTTCAAATGACACCAGGCTCACTCAGACTGAATTCATCATGTGTGTGATAAGGAATGAAGGTGGTGCTATTTTACTGCCACGTTCATTTCAGCTGGAAACTGCAGTGAAATGTTTTAATATTATATATAGGTTTATTTGTGCAGTTTCACATAGACAGAGTCACATATTCCCACTGATCCTGGACTGGATTAAACAGTGCATCAGTCACTCATTCACCTAAAGCAGGGGTCACCAAACGTTTTAAGGTCAAGATGCCCGACCTCAGCATTTATGAAGGACAAGATCTACCTATTGAAGAAATGATAGAAAAAGACAGTCCAGATTATACTTCCAATCTGATGTCTTTTATTTAGTAGTTTAATTAGTGATACACCGATCACGATTTTTCAAGGCCAATTCAGATTCGGTTTGTTTATTTATTTATTTATTTATAGCTAATTGGCTGATTCTTATGGAGGACCAAACCTGCATAAATTAAATATGAATAAATGAATGAATGAATAAATATATTAATGAATAAATAGATAGATAGATAAATGTGATAATAGGAAAATAAATGAATAAACGACTTGATAAAATAAATATGATTAATTTTTAATAAAATTAAACCCCTCCCCCCTTTAATTTATTTTCTGCTTTTATACATTTTTAAACACTTTAACTTTTATTTTTTTCACTAATTCTTTTTTAATGTATTTTTATACTATTTATACATTTATTTTTAGATGTATTTATAGATTTATGCATTCATTTTTTTAGAATGATTTATTCCCACGTGCATTTATTTATTTATTCATTTATCTTTACTTTTCTGTGTGTAACATGTAAATGAGGGAGGTGGTGCTTGTGTAGCTTCAGTGCATCATTGGTTGAGAGCTCACGCGGCGCATCGTCAGGTCAGCTAAGCGATAGAGATGAGAGTTTTCAAAGAAAATAGCGGCAAGTAGTAATTCATTGTCCAGTTTTCTACGGGATGTGGCAGATCAGCTGGAGAGTTGTAAGTTATTTTCACCGAACGTTATTCGCATTAGTGCTGAAAAAGTTGACTGTTCCTTTAAGGTTTCTATTTTTACTTAGCTTTAAATGCACATAAGGGCGTTGCACGTCCTGTGTGAGAAGGGTCAGTCAAATGCTCCAAATATGAAAGAGAACACAGAAAAACTGCCAAAAAAGTCAAATTTGTACAAAAAACATTCAAAGCTTGTGGCATATTTTAACACATGCCTAGGAGAAGATGCAGATGCCGATCACAGCATAGGTGGGTCATATGCTAGCAGTAGCCAGATACAGTAGTCTATAATTAATCAAATAATTCACTCCTTTTTCATCTTAACATATTGAGCTTTACACAATTTTCTCCGTGGCGGTTCTAGTGTTAATAAAATGGAATGACACAGGGAAAGAGTATTGAACTACTGAAATGTATTTAATACTTTGTACAAAAGCATTTGTTGGTGATGAGAGCTTCAAGACGCCTCCTGCAGGAGAAACTAGTGGCATGCGTTGCTCAGGTGGGATTTAGTCTTCAAATCTCGAAGGTTCTGTGGGTCTCTTTTATGAACTCTGATCTTTATTTATTATTTTCTATTGGATTGAAGTCCGGTGATTGGCTGGCCGTTCTAGCAGCTTTATTTTCATTCACTGAAACCAATCGAGAGTTTGCTTGGCTGTGTTTGGGATCATTGTCATCCTTGTTTCATCTTCATCATCCTGGTACTGCAGGTGTTGGGACTTAAGCAGCTAATATTAATTTCCACTGACGAGGGGCAGGATTGCTTTCTAAATACTGATAGATTTCAGCTGGTGTCTTGGATTTCCATGTCTTTTTGCACCTCGCTTTCTTCATGTGTTCAATACTTTTTCCCTGCGTCAAAAATCGCCATCATGATGCTTTGGTGTTGTAAGCGGTTGGCATAGTTTTGTTATGTAGTTGCAAAGGTGTTTTGAGTGGTTTTTATTTATTTACCCTGTGGTTGCTTGTATGTTCTGCCTGATTCAGGCATGTGATCAGCTAGAGACAAAAACGAAGGGAAATCTGACCATGCCCCATGCCACACCCCCAGCACTTATAATTAAAAATATATATATTTTAGCACAAACATGAGGTGCGAGCGGTCGCGGGAATGGCACGTCAAGGTTTTTTTTTTTGAGCAACTGGGATGGTGCCCTCTCAGGACAAAATGCGTACTCTTCGTATAGGGAGCAGCGGAACTGATTTCCAGCTTATCAAAATTTGTAAACAAACTCAGCCTTCAGAAGCTGCTGTAAAAGTGTTAATGCTAAATGTTTTGTTCCAGCTGAACATTTAATGTATGCAAGTGCATTTATAGGCATATACATATATATGTCAACAACAGCTCTGTAGGGGTATTACATTTTATAATATTAATACGTAATTTAAAGAAATAGTTTAATTTAGCTCAAAGGGAATCATTTATGATTTTATATGGATTTGAACAGAATCAGTGTTACGGCGATTCACTGAACGAGCCGTATAACAAACTCTGCACTGGATATTAAAATCCCAAATATAGTGAAAACACTATTTAACAGCACAGTAACGAAATCGGCAGATTAAGGCATTAACTTGTGAGCAGAAAACACAAGATACTTCTCTTTTAAAATATAAATCAGATTTTATTTATATAAACCTAAGACATAAACTAATCTAACACATGAACACAAGCATTCACACATTCACACGTTGCAGAAAGAGAGAAAGTGAGGAAAGGATGAGTTTAAGAGAATGGAAATGTGAAATCCCAAGTTTACAGCAATATGTTCAATTGCATCGACCTGAACAACCATCAATCACTTATTTAACCCTCACTTTGAGTTTCTCAATGAGGCTAAAATTTATATTAAATACACCAATTAGAACCTGTTAGAATCTGGAGGTGTGTGTTTCTTGCTTTGCCTGTGTAACGGGGTTGTGTCCTCGTTGCAGACAGGGGGTTTCCCGAAGTATCTGATTGGCTGGAAGTTCAGTAGTCTTTGAAGTGACGTCTCTTGGGCGTTGGCTTGCTGGAAGTTGAAGCAAGTGCAGTCGAAGCTGGACTTTGTATCAAACTTACATTAACACACGAAACTCCACGGAAAGAAAAGAACTAAAGTAAAAGAATAAAAATAAAAGGATGTAACGAGACTAAGTTGTTCTGTTCTCATTATGGCACGTGGGCCAGAAGAGAGAGACAAGGGTTGGAGAGCAGGGGTAAGAGCGTAAAAAGTAAGAGAGAGGGAGGAGAAAGCGGACAAGAGTTTTAAACTCGCTTCTGGACACATCCCCTCTGGATGTCTTGACCAATTAGATACTGTCCTTGCTTGGGGTGTTGGTCTGTTTCTCCACCAAATCATAAATCAACTTGTTATCCGTTCAGTCAGAGGTCCAAACTTTACAGGCTTTGGCAAAGTATACCTTTTTGAACATGATTTCATAATAAGACTATGATGCATTTGACAAAGAATTGATTGGAAGAAACATTCACAGCATGAATTTTCAAGCTCATACATACTAAATATGCAATATTTCCCTTTAAGGCTCGAGCTATTCAATACTTATTGAAAAGACATACATATTATTTGATTAAACCATGATATGTGGTTTACAACATAATATGAGGTTCTGCATAAAAATGTCCTTTTAGGATGATTTTATGTGCATATGAAAAAGAAAGTCTTTGTTTAGTTCTATGGAGAACGAAGGCATGTTCTTTAGACGAAGGAATGTTGGTTGGACTGTCTTCTATGTGGAGACACGCCCAAAAGAGTCTGTAGCTAATGATTTTCTATCACAGGTTTACATGTGAACATCAGTCTTGATTACTTGCAACAAATTTGACAGTCTCCTTCTTGAATGGGAATTATCAATAAGTGTTTCTTTTTCCTCAGTGTTGCAAGTTGTTTGGTGAAAGAGGCTTGTTAAGTCAGGAGTTGCTTGCTCCAAACTAGATTTATGACGTCCTGTTCCTTAAGGCCTCTCTGCATTCCAGCTCCTCAGGTTTCAGTGTTCTGATGCATCTTAAAATTGTCTGATTCAGTCTCTGATATCCTACAGCTCGGTCATGACAAACAGTAATGCTCTATCAGGGCTACCAGCACTATACTAAGCTTAGGATTGGCTTCCGGTTTGGGCGGCAACATTGTTTAAACACAAACGCATTCTCGACCAGCTCGAGGTGATTTCATACAACTAAATGAGTAGAGACTGTTTTATGGCAAGTTTGAATAAATAATCACCAAATTTTGAGGTTTATTGAAAACGGTACACGCAGCAAACCAGATAGATGTAATGTGAGCAACTGAGAGAAGAGTTTGTGGCTGTGCTGCGTCAGACAAGCACGAGAATAGCGGCACTTGAGACTCTGGTACTCTCGCTGGATGAAGCAGAAAGTGGGCATTCAGATGATGTGAGTACTCTGCAGCGAGAGGTGGCGAAACGTAAACAAGGTGTCACTGTGCTAGAATCACAAAATGAGGATCTAAAGACCAGATCTCGCCGCTGTAATTTACGAGAGATGGGAGGAAGGAAAGCATATTCCCGACTTCATATCTGAGCTGCTTAAGGACTCGTTACTGCTGGATAAGGCCCCCGTAATAGATCGAGCTCACAGAACTCTGAGATCGAGACCAGAAGACAATCAAGCGGCAAGAGCAATTATAGTGAAATTTCACTAATTTCAGGAGATGGAATTATTGCTTAAGAAAGCCGTGCAGAGAAGGGAGATTGTCACACCGGATGGAGACAAAATACATCTTCAGCCTGACTATACCCAAAAGGTCATGAGACAGTGGTCAGCCTTCAACGAGGTACGTGGTCTACTCAGACGCTCTGAGGGTGTACGCTACAGCCTGTTCTGCTGGCTATGGACTTTGTGAGAGACACTCTGAAGCCTTAACGCAAATGATATGACCTGCAGCAAATTAATGTATGGTGATTTAAACAAAAACTTTTGGTTATACCTATATCGTTTGGAATTTGATTGCTTCTTATTGGTTATGACACTCAGAAGAAACCAACATCTTTTCTCTGAAGAAACAGTCAGTTGACAGTAATACATTCCAGAGATACATTCTTTTTTGTCTCTAGAATTTAAGATGTCCCTGTTAATAAGAGAAATGCAGTTTGTGATAATGTTATTTTATTATGTTTTTATTTTTATTTTATATTCATTTATTGTTCATTCATTTATTCAATTATAATGATTTATAATTAAATTAGATTTTTTTTTTTTTTTTTTTTATCTAACCAGATAGCTTACTTTTTTTAAACCAACCGCATGCCTGGTATGACTTACTGTAACCTCTGGGAGACAAGGCCTTTTTAAGAGGGAAAATCATTTCATGTAGTGTGGGTATGAGGGAAAAATCTAATTATTTCAAGGATAATTGATATAGATCAAGAGCATTCTAGATCCCCTACCACTACTCTATATAAGGAGAGAGGAATGTTACAGTCAGAATTATTATATCTGAGATCTAAACAGCAAGAATTTGAGTATGGTGAAAAGGCTAGCAAGTTGCTTTCACATCCGTTGAGACACAACTGACGCTAAATACATATCTGAAATTCAGATGACACATGGAGCAACCCCAGATTAGCAAGCAGTTAAAACAAATAAATAAAAAAAGTATAAATATATAAATGAGGAGTTATATACATCAGAGCCATGAGTCAGGGTGAATATAACATTTTTTAGTTTTTTGTTTTTTGTTACACAAGAAATCCCTACTATCAGTGACCAATATAAAGTCAGTCTTGAACAATCCATATCAACAGTGGAGATTATTCAAGCTAATAAACAAACGAAATGCAGAAAAGCACCTGGTCCCGATGGATTTATAATTGAATTGTAATTGGATTTATTTATGGTCTGGAAGCCGCTCCTTTGGGGGTTTGCAATGTCATGAATCTTGGCCATGAACTTCCATTCGTTCTCCACCAGAGGTCACCCGCTCACCTTGACTATTGCACTACACTACTGGCACTTCACCATTGGACTACAGTTCCCATCATCCATTGCACTGATGACACACACAGCTGATTTCACTGATCACACAATCACACATGCTTTATAAGCCTTGGACATCCTTCCTTCCATGGCCGAGTATTGTTTAGCATATATCCTAGCTATAGCTACTCTACAGAGCCGTCTCAGGTGTTATAGTCTTGCCTGGTTAGTTTTCTCGTGTTTGATACCTGCCCGTGTTATCTGGATTATCTCCCTTGCCTTGCCCCTGTTGGATATTGTTCGCCGATTGTCGACCCACGCTTGCCCTAGGATTACTCTTTGTCTTGTTGTTCCTGTTTGCCACTGAATGAACCTTGCTTGTTTTGTAAGCACACCTTTGAATAAAGCTTGCAAATGGATCCGCACGTCTCACGTCTCATTCGCCCCGTAACACCATTATACATCAAGACCAGACAAGATTCATAGCTGTGCAGCAACTCTCAAGTAATCTACAAAGACTATTTAATATACTCTATTCACAAGGCAGCTCACGCCTGCCAGAGGTGCAGTTCTCATTATAAGCGCATTAAGCCTTTGACCACATTGAATATGAGAATTTTTCAAAGCCCTGAGAAATTTAGGTTTTGGATCTTGTTTTTGCACCTGCATTAGTATACTCTATGGACATCCAACTGATTGTATAAGAACCAACAGGATCATATGAGATTATTTCTGTTTATACAGGGGTAGAGGAAAGGTCTGCCCCCTGAAAACAAACCACCAACAAATATATCAAGTGAGCAGAAAGTGTAATGGCATATTTAAATTTAGAGAAACTCAAATATTCATTGCAAGGCTTCATTAACAAATTGTATTTATTTATTTATATTTTGGAGGGTTTGGAGACCTTTCCTTTTGTATTTTGAAGACAGATTCATTCCAAACATTAATTGCAACCTGAAACGTATTAATCACTGCGCTAATGATTCAATCCTAAAATCTTAAGTATTTGTGTATTGTGATCATAAAATATATTTCCCTTCACGTCAGTGTATTGACATTACATGTTTCTCAAAGCAATGAGTAGCTGGCCACATTACTTGTGGATCTGTATAGTGCTATGTATTTCTCATGGACATGCATCAGTATTGGACACTTTGGAAGTGAGTTGGCTTGGGTTTGGATGGTATATTCTTTTACAAATAACAAAGTCCTTACTACCTGATCTACTTATTTATGAAACGCACCACCTGCAAAATAACGGCCCGCAGCGAGCAACACCTGAAGCGAGACACAGCTAGAGCGTGACACCTGCTGAGCTGCATAATGCGTAATCCATACAAATACATCACAAGTTTGAAATAACCTGATTTCTCCCAATGAATGGCTGTTGTACACCTCAAACACAGGGCTGGAAGAGCTTCCTTAGTATGGGGCAGAGCAGATGTATTAAACCAAGCCAGCATTCAGCCTGCAGAAAAACTGAGTATTTCCCCTGTGAATTAAGTACATTTGGTATCATTATGACACGCATACCTTCACGCTGTCAGCACAGAGTGAGGCACAGACCCACAATACAGAGCCGAGCAGGCTGCAGTCTTGTAAGGGTTCAGTTTGGGCAGCAGCCTGGTGTGTGTGAAATGTCAACAGAAACACAATTACTTCCACCAGGACACCCCATTTCCTCACAGATGCTGGACTTTACCTTTATCTGTAGGGATGAGGCTTTGGCTTGCCAGATACTGGCTCTACAGATATCCTTTGGTGAAAGACTACAGCCCAGAGCCTGCGTTTATTGCAGTGTTATTGGCTGCTAAATGCTTCAGTTATCATTGGTCACTTCTGTACACTCCTGCCTTATTGGCATCGATGGTTCCATGAAGAAAATTTAACATCCATGAAATATTTCCATTGCAGAAACGGTGCATTATAGTGGAGAAGGGTCCTTTAAATTATTAAAATGTTCTTCACACTAAGACAAAAATGGTTAAACGTTTCAGGAATGCCATCCATGTAATAATCTGGCAATCACTCTTGAAATTACAATGATTAACACAGAAAAAAAAAAACTTGTATTTTGGGAAGTTCTCGTAAGGCAGCAGAAGAATAGTTTTTAATACTGAGGAATGTAAATGCCACATCAGTTGTGCCTCTCTGAACGTTAACACAGATGTAAGAAAGAAAAAACAATGCCATTGCCAATATAGAAATATATGCATGGAAAAAGATAGACAACGAAAACGTTGACGACATTACTAGATTCTGTGGTTAGATTTTGAGTGAACACACTGCTTGAGTCAATGCAACAATTTTTTAACTTTACCCCTTTGCTAATCCGAACTCACTCCATTGTAGAGTGTTTATTAAAGACAAAAAAATGGATGACATACCTAAAAAAACAAAAAACAATCATCATCAAAACAGATTTTTGAGTAAAGTATATTCAATAGAATTAATTAATAGAAGTTTAATAATAGTAACAGAGGTTCAGAGCAAACCCAGCAACAATACAGCTCTGTCGCTCAAACACAGTAATAACCAGCCATCATGTGATGATCAGACATGCTGTTATTCTTCACTAAGTTACAGTCTCCCCTCATACAGAGTCCAAGGTCATCCCAAAACCTTTTCTCCACAGTCCCTCATATGTTTCCTCATGCACCCTAGTGGTTTGCTGATGTAAACTAGTCAAACTGACAACACGATTAATAAATAACAGCCCTGACATTAAATGACTGATTCTGAAGGAGGCTGTATCTCACACGCTTCAGACATTGTCAGGAGATCAGCGATGGCAGCCCTCGGTGGGAGTCACAGGTGAACCTTCATTGCTGTACTTTAATCTGCATCCAGAGGTGGAAGATCTTGTACTTTAAGCAATGAGAATCATTAATCTGGCCTCTTTCGGCTCCTCCTGGAGATATTCCTCATGACAGTGAGTTATGGCCTGCTCCAGAGCCGAGGAGGGAAGCCTTCTGTCTTACCAGTGGAGACGTCCCCTTCAGACTATTGATCAGCACAGAGGATACAGAGAGTGCAGGGCTCATGGGAACCGACGATCAAAACAAAGCACCACATAAATTATAATGTAGCATTCTTTAACAACCTCTCTCCACAAAAGCCTGTCTTAATATTAAAGATACAGTCACACACAGATTATAACCTGATATAATGCTTAACAAGTGCATTGATTGGTTGCATGAAACCTGATATGTTTATACAGGTATTTATATTTTATTGCACATTAATTACTTTTAAGCACTGGTGTGTCAGGGAGACTGGGGCTAGCTGTCACACAGGGCTGCAAGTGTTTGTGTGTGTGTGTGTGTGTGTGTGTGTTGATTTCAAGTTTCTAGATATTACCATTTGTGAATTTATCTCTCCAAATTACGATTCCAATATTATCAGGTTTCTGTAATAGCTGTTGGGAAAAAACTGACCACAAGAAAACACTGGCTTGCATTCTCACGAGTCACTTTAATCAAATACTTTTTATATATCGATACATTTCACTATAAATGGGAGAAACTGCAAAGTGCAATACCATGGTTCTCGTAAAGAAAGTCCTGCCTACTAAATAAAAGAACCAACCACAATTGTTAAAGTCAGCGGGTCACAGATGCTCTGGTTCCCATGAAACCAATCAGTCTCTTGAATGCAATTTCATCATGATGACCCTAACTGTAATTCCCATACATCTCCAGCCTCCATACTGTATACCTGGGATTGCCTGCATTCAAAACAGTTCTGGAGCATTGTGAAAATGCACTTTAACAGCCAGCTGTGGGTGAAGAACTTTCCTCTGAAGCCAAGTGGTTTGAACAAGTCAGTGTACTGGCAGCCAAATGGTAAAAACATCATACATCATGCAAATAAACTGATTTCATGTGCATACAATATTAACTAATGCAAAACTCCACATCTGCCTTGCACATTAAAGGTTTATGTGAGTTTATTCACATTTAAAGCATTTCTATTCAATATTTATCATTCACACTTTTAAAATGTGCATCAAAATAGTTGGATGGAAATCCACTTTATATTGCTTTGTAAAAAGTTGACACAAAACATCAATGTATAACCAAAAGAAGAAGAAGAAGAAAAGGTAACACTTCAATATAGGGACCAATTCTGACTATTAACTAGTTGCTTATTAGCATGCCTACTATTAACAAATTGGCTGTTTATTGGTACTTATAAAGCACATATTCTGCAAGACCATATTCTACATCCCTAATCCAACACAAAACATAAACTTAACAACTACCTTACTAACTATTAATAAGCAGAAAATTAGGAGTTTATTGAGGCAAACGTTGTAGTTAATTATTTGTAAATGGCGACAACTGGACCTTAAAACAAAGTGGCATTAAATAAAAAAATTAACTGAGCAATGACAAATGTTCATTGGCATTTAGTCAAGACCAAAAATAATATATGTCTGTAGAAAGTGATGGAAAAAAGCAAAAACAACAACTTTAATATTTAGTGACAACGATCCCTGTTCTCCACTTTAATGTTTGTTAATGAGTTTTGATGGAAAGCTATTTTTCAAATGTGTACAGATTTTTATTTATTTATTTTATTCAGTTTGATTTACCTGCTATTGCGTATGAGGAATGATTTTTTTGTGCCAGAGTTGAGTTTGAGCTGAAAAAGCAAAGTGTTCGTAGATTAAGATTCAAACAAAAACACATCAGTAGTGAATTGTGACGCTCAAGTGAAGCATCATACATCATGCTAAAACTACATCTAGATTTCCATAGCCTCCATGCTCACATTCAGCCAGGAAGAGAGAAAAATAGAGCAGGAACATGATTCTTATGTTGTATCCTCGATTATTCCAGCTCTGGGCGATATGTTTTAATAATGAGCCGCTTCTCTCGCAGAAGTCTGCAGCTTGCCAGTAATGCCTGTTTCACATGTCAGCTTGGGCTGCTTTAATCTCAAGCTCATTACAGAGGAGCGGGGCGAGCAGAACACAACACAAGCCCGTGGCGTTGAATTACTTTTCCACAGACCCACACACTCGTCAGGACCCCTGAGATGCAGCAGCCACACACACGGCCCGCTTCAAGCTTACTGGGCTTCTTTATTGAGTTTGTTTCCCATGCCGAGGGAGAAAATTTACCGGCAGGTCAAAACAGGGTTGAAGAGAAGAACTGCATCTTTTTCCCTTCCTTCATCCGTGCAATTTATAGCATGAACTATGGGGTTTTAGTGCTTGTAAATTGCGAGGGTCTCCTGTAGCGTAAACCTGAGTGCGAGACCTACAGTTCACAGTAGAGCTTCACAATGGTTATCTGAGAGCGGATGCATGAGCAGCTGAACAGATTATTGCAGAAATCCCATGATTTTACTGACGTTTTATCTCCTGCCATCTTCACTGCTTAATAAATAAGGACTGAGAGACCGCTGTCATCATGTATCGTACACAGTCAGCGCTCTTGGAGGCCTTTGGCTGCTCATTTGCATGAATCGCTCAGGCAGATAATGACACGGGACGTTTCCTCCGGCCCGAGCAATGACTGTGGCAGATGATTCCATTACATTTGCCCAACCTGGATTCATTCCATCACAACACGAGAATCCCCCATCTACAGATTTACTTAAACCGGGATTAAATTAGACGCAGCTTCTCCAGGTGACGGTGGATATATTGGATTAGGCTTGAAGTGCATCTCATGCAGACTCACGCATGAACTAGATATTCTTTAGCATTGACTGCTTCAGGAGATGATGCACAAGAGGTTTCAAAATCAGCATGACATCTGAGTTGATCATTTTTATTGTCTTCATGAATATTCCTGGTCTTAATGCACATGATTCATAGGTGCATTCATAAAGTTATTATAATAATGTTTGGGTCCTATGAAATCAAAGTGTATGTATGTATGTGTTTGTTTGTTCCGGTTTGTTTTTTTTCCATTTTAATCTTTCCATTTTGATTGTATTATTATTATTATTTTAATTGTTTAATAAAATTTTAATAATAGAAAGGAAGTCCAATGAAAGGTATCCATAAAACTTTATTTAACAATATATTGGCCAATATATATATATAAAAAAAATGGTTTTCCATTTGAATTATTCCTGGATTATGTGTTTTATGATTTCATACACATTTATCATCAAAAACAGTGGTAATCAAATAAATATGTAAAACTGACCAATTTAATTTTAAATTTAATGAAAAGAAAATTTGAACAGTTCCTTTCATTTTTTGGCAAAAAAGTGCTGCCCAACAGACTTGAAAATTAAACACATGTAGGAAAACGTGATATCAAAATATTGTATTAAATTGTTTCAGGATTTCAAATGTTTCATTTATCCTTATTAAACTTGATCATGTGTTCATATAGTGAGACACAGACGAGTGTCAGGTGTGTTTCAGTGTGTGAAGTAGAGCAAACTGAGACAAGCACCACATGCAGATTTACATTCACACAGCAGTGCTTCATTATTCACACACACACTCATCCATATCACCATTTTGCACAGCCCTACGTTTGATTCATTAATCTAACATTTGCCAAATTCCATGACATTCAGTGTTAAAGTTAATTCCATGTAATGACTGGATTCTGAAATTCTGGCCCACATTTTCTGCATCATGGAAATCAAAGGACCCTAGTTTGTCTTCATAATCTTTCATTAAAATAAAACAAATTATTACTTGCTGCAGCTCTGAAATAACTTGAAACTAACATCACAAATCTCTTTGGTTGCTCCATCTGTCCCTTCCAGCCACCTTGCTTCTTTTCACAATCGATTTCCTGTGGATAAAATCAAGTCTTGCCTGTTTCTCTCAGAAATGTCTTTTTAAAAATCCTGTTCATCTTTAAATCTGACTGATCTATAATAAATCCTGAATTGCTAACCAGTACGGTAGCTCATAGATGACAGCTCATCACACTTACAGTTGTTTTCGCTGCTCTCCTTCGACTCTGGATGAGAGTGACTGTGGATGGGTGAAGCTCTTAAGTGCTGACCACATCCCTTCCTTCTCTGCGAGTCAAACAGCGCCTCATGCGACACAGCCAGCGTTCACGGCTCTCTTCCAGCTGTTACACAGCCACTGAATGGAAACTCTGTTGAGATCATCATCATTTCCCTGATGAGGCTCCACCACATCCTACAATCTCACAATCTGCCAGCCGGCTCCAAGCTGAGTTCAAAAGACTCAAGGATCCTTGAAGAGGTCTTATGGTCTATAGGGTTTCAATGATACTGCTCATTTTCCAGTGTGCTAACCATACATACGAACTAGATATATTTAAAGATTACTTGCTTTGAATGGGCCGTCTGTGAGTTCTGCTTGCCGTTTCATACTTACTTACATATCTGTACATTTTATATTTACATTTAAATATTTGGGAGACACTTTTATCCAATGCAATGTACACTGAATTTTGGAGGTTTAAATTTGACCAGTTCATGGCATGATCTACATGAACGACAAGCAATCTGTCAAATATATTGTTCTGTCACTGTCACTAATAGCATAAGACATACAGTCATGGCCAAAAATATCAGCACCCTTGCTAAATATGATCAAAGAAAGCTGTGAAAATTAATCTGCATTGTTAACCCTTTTGATCTTTTATTTAAACAAAAAATCTCAAAAATCTAACCTTTCATTGGATAATAAGGATTTAAAATGGGGGGAAATATCATTATGAAATAAATGTTTTTCTCTAATACACATTGGACACAATTAAAGGCACCCTTTTATTCAATACTTTTTGAATCCTCCATTTTTTAACCACTCTAAATGTTATCCTATAATGCCTGATGGGTTTAGAGAACACCTGACAAGAGATCAGAGACCATTCCTTCATCCAGAATCACTCCAGACCCTTCAGATTCACAGCTCCATGACGGTGCTTCTTCTCTTCAGTTCACCTCACTCATTTTCTACAGGGTTCAGGTCAGAGGATTGGAATGGCCAGCAAAAGCTTAGTTTTGTGCTCAGTGACCCATTTTTGTGTTGTTTCTGAGGTTTGTGTTTGGATTATTGTCCGGTTGGAAGATCCAAACATGGCCCATTATAAGATTTCTAACAGACTTGGTATTTGATAGAATCCATGATGCCATGTGTCTAAACAAGATGTCCAGGACCTCCAGCAGAAATATAGGTCCACAACATCAAAAATACAGCAGTATATTTCATTGTACACATGGGGTACTTTTTTATCCCTGTGTTCACCAAACCCATCTTGAGTGTTTGCTGCTAAAAAGCTCATTTTGTAGTTTCATCTGACCATAGAAGCCAGCCCCATTTGAAGTTCCAGTCGTGTCTGATAACTGAATATGATGGAGTTTGTTTTTGGATGAGCTAGGATAATTTTTTTTAAAACCCTCCCAAACAACATGTAGTGATGTAGGGGATGTTTGACTATTTTTTTTTAAGGTCTTCTGACCCAGAGACTCAACTATTTTCTGCAATTCTCCAGCTGTGGTCCTTGGAGAGTCTTTAGCCACTCAAACTCTCCTCCTCACCGTGCATTAGGACGATATAGATACACGTCCTCTTTCTGTTTCATAACATTTTCTGTTGATTGGAAATTCTTAATTATTGCCCTGATGGTGGAAATGGGGATTTTCACTGCTCTAGCTCTTTTCTTAAAGCCACTTCACTAATTTGTGAAGCTCAATTATCTTTTTCTGCACATCATCAATATATTCTGTGGTTTTTCTCATTGTGATGGATGATTCAGGGAATTTGGGCTTTGTTTTCCCTCCTATTTATATTTATGTGAAACAGGAAGCCATGGCTGGATAATTTCATGTTCATAATCATCCTGGAGAGCTCAAAATTGTGAATATGAATGGGAATATACTTCAGACATATTTTACTCATAAGTGGCTTGGGGTGCCAATAATTGTGTTCAACATGTATAAGAAAAAACATTTCATAATGATATTTCCCCCCATTTTAAATTCTTAGTATCCAATGAAAGGTTAGCGTTTTGTGAATTTTTTAAATAAAATATCAAAAGGATTAACAATGCAGATCAATTTTCACAGCCTTCTTTGATCATATTTACCAAGGGTGCCAATATTTTTAGCCATGACTGTATATATATACACACTGTATATATGACCTCTAGTGGAGAGGAGAAGAACTGCAGCCCGGACTCGTGACAGGAACGGCTTCCAGACATTCCACCAAAAACCCAAAAGTCCGGAGGGAGGTGAAACCGTGGGAGGGATGGCGGGCCAGGCCCGTGCAGCGGAAGAAGGCCCGGAGACAGAGGCAGACACGGGTGCCAGGATGGCGCCGGCAGAGCAGGAGGCCAGGGCGGATATGGTGGTTTCATCCAGGGAGGCTCGTGAGCGAACACCGCTGTCTCGGGAGGATCGTGAGCGGGCATCCCCGTCTTGGGAGCCTTGTGAGCGGATACAGCTGCCTCAGGGGAACTGTGAGCGTACACTGCCGCTTCGGGAGGATCGTGAGCGGGCACCGCCACCATTGGAGGATCGTGAGCAAGCACCGCAGCCTCGGGAGCGTTGTGAGCGAACACCGCTGCTTTGGGAAGGCCTGAAGCGAGCTCCGTGGCATCGGAGGGAACATCAGCGGGCTCCGCCACTTCGGGAAGGCCTGAAACGAGTTCCGCTGCCTCGGAGGGAATATCAGCGGGCTCCGGGCACCGCCGCCATGGGAGGATTGGGAGCGAGCACCGCAGCCTCGGGAGCGTTGTGAGCGGACACCGCTGCCTCGGGAAGGCCTGAAACGAGCTCCGCTGCCTCGGAGGGAACATCAGCGGGCTCCGCCGCTTCGGGAAGGCCTGAAACGAGCTCGGCTGCTTCGGAGGGAACATCAGCGTGCTCCGAGAACGTGCGCGAGGTACTGGGTGCGGCCGATGAGGCCTCTGGCGCCCCTTGGATCGCTGCGTCGGGAGAACTGTGAGCGGGCTCCGCGGCTACCTCCACCCTGAAGGTTGAGCCTCTCAAGTACAGAGCCCGACTGATGTAGTCCTCCAGCAACTCCTCGGGGGTCCAGTATGGCATCAGGTATTTGAAGGGCCGTAAAAAAAGACCATGAGGCAGGTCTTCTCAATAGTTGACCGACGAGCCACTGCAACGAAGTCCCTGGCATACTCCTCAATGCTGCAGCAACTGTAGCACAAGCCTGTCAATTTTTCATCTGTTTCCCAGCCACAATTATTTTGATCACCTCTCAAAAGAATAAAACAGGTATGTGAACAAAATGCAAGTTTTGGCCATTTGAAATCTATATTAAACATCCGCGCCAATATTTCAATCATAAACAGTGAGACAAAACACTGTAAAAACACTTAAAGTGCAGGTAATATATTTAAAACTGTAACATTAAAATATCAAATTCAGTATTCGCCATATTAATGATGCATAGTTTACATTGGCAAGCAGATGAGGCCGGAATATGAACGCAATCCGCTTAAAGGTTCCGTGTTTTCCTTCCAATTGTTTTCTATGGGAAGCCATTTAACGTGAAACTTTGCACATTGTGTTTATATCCTGGCTTCATTGTATTGCTTGTACAAAATATACATCATCAATAAGGTGTTTACGGAATTTCGCCTTTTAATATCTGCATTTTACTACATTATTACTTGATGCAATCTGCGTAAAAATAACTGGTGGTCAGTGCAGCTAAGCTTCGTTTTGTCTGCCAGGTGGGCGTTCCTATAAGGGTGTGACGTCACGTGAAAACTATCAATAATTAGCAAACTGTACCAAAACAACATTTTAGCTCCACCCATTCTTATCTTATATTAAGAGCTGCATCCCAGTTTGCAATTTGCTGTTTTGCAATATAGAATGCTGGACATTTCATGCAGCTGTCACAGCTGGAGGGGGAGGGGCTCAGACTCCAATTACGAATGACCAAAGAACCTTCTATAATTCATATACTACACGGTTGAGTACACAGTGCATACATGCATAGTCTATAAGTGCATAGTGCATCATGGTGCATCATTTGGGTCACAAGTTTATTTATTGTTTTTAGTTCAATTAATGTAATTTGCAATGCTTCATGGGATTGTAGTTCTTTGTCTTTTGTCTTCTTGTCTGATTTTCAAATACTTTTATGCTTGAAATCAAAATGAATAATGATTAAAATGGTTCTCCTCGGCCAAGACTTGAAAAAAAAATCATGATGGGAGAAATCTGGAAACAACAGAGGGGAAAAAGCAAAAGTCAGCAGACACTAGTTCAACATTGACTATAATATTTACACTTTTTTTTTTTTTTACGATTTATCCTTACAGTTTTTTATGCTTTGCTTAACTTTAATTTAGCCTGATTTAACTTTATTTTCCATCAAATAATTCGGTCATGTGTTTGTGTTGATGGTGAGCTCCAGTAGTGCACTAAGGCCATGGAAAGGTCTCGGCTGTATCTTGTTAAAGTGAAAGCTCTCCGTGTCTGTCCCTGTGGGCTCAGAATCTCATTGCTCCGGCCCAGAATCCCCTTCTCCACGTCAGGCCGGTGATGGGCAGGGGCTCACGGGTCAACAGCGAGGAGCTTTAGTGGAGTTATGAAGGCAGGATCCCCTGGTACTGCCATAACAGACTACAGCTCCATCAGCGTCCTTCACCTCCAAACACTCTCAGAGCCGTGAGAGTGTGTGTGAATGTGGAAAAGCAGCTCACGCTCCCTATAAGGATTAAACAATCAGAAGTGAACAGCAAACCTGTCTTACACATTAGCTGCCCGCCTTCAAGTTTCATGGGATTTGAGCAGAGCAAACAGAACGCGTGGTCTTTGTTTTCGGTCTAGGTAATAAGGAGGAAGCAAGGAAGAAGTGTTTGGAAAGAACAAACAAGCCAGGGTGTTTGCAGAGGCTTGCTAATGGGACGTTTCCCAGAGGACATCGCTCACAGCAGCGCTGAGACACATCCGGCTCGCCCTGCCATAAATCTCTGCCTTAAACAGCATCACTCCTGCGACCTTGAGGAGAGTTCATGGCACACAGTGGTCAGTCTCTGTCACAACTTCTCCATTCTCTCTGAATGCCAAATATTCTTTATATTCCGGTAATGGATGTTCAAAACTGGCTCCTTCCTGTGGAGATATTCAGCTCTTTTTATGCAGTTTAGAGGCTGAAATAACTTTGCTTGTGTGCATTTCACCACTAAAGTAATTTCACCACTAAAGTAAATCTCAAACAGACACTTATTAGGGGCATTTGATAAGACATTAGTATCGCTCGAATGCAACTAAGGTTATTGATCAGTTATTGATTATTATCATTATGATGGTGAGTTTTGCACACTCAAACACAACTCACTTTGTCTTTAGAAAATATAAATATTAAGGTAACACTTTATTTTAATGGTTCTCTTTAGACATTCTGCTCACTATTACAACTGTGTCAACTAGCAGTCATTAGAGTATTAGTGACTGTAAGGTTAATATCTGCTAACACTTGATTTTGATGGATATTCTACTGACTACAAGTCCCTGTGCAAGTACAAGTCATCTTATAACAGCTACTATCCTTGTTACAGAGCCGACGAGACATGAGACGTACGGATCCATGTGCAAAGATTTATTAAGAGACGTGATCATGAAACAGGCATGGATTCAATAATGGCAAACGGGTACAACACAGGCATGACAAAGAGTAATCCTAGGACAAGCGTGGGTCTTCAATCAGCGAACTATATCCAACAGGGCAAGGCAACGAGATAATCCATGTATACGAGCAACAGTCCAAGCGAGATGCAAACAGAGTCCAAAACAGCAGGCAAAGGGTTAATCCAAGACACACAGGCAGGAGATCAGGAAACAGGAAACAACAAGGCAACACGAAATGACTAGACTTAGACTAGAACTAGAAACTAGGACTGGAAACGTGAAATGGCTATCGCTAGAAGAGTGATATACGCTAGACAATACTCGGTGATTTGAAAGAGGAAGTCCAAAGCGTGTCTGAATGGATTCAGCTGTGTATGTGTGCAATGGATCATGGGAACTGTAGTCTGGAGTAACATGTAAAAGTCTGTGTGGCGTGAGAGGCAATGTAAAGAGAAGACTACTGGTGGTGAGCAAACGGAAGTGCATGGACAGGATTCGTGACAATCCTTAACCTAACAGTCCACTAATACTCTAATAAGAGTTAGCTGACACGTAGTTGCAAAGCTACTTATAGTCAGAATATTCTTTAGAGGGGATCATCAATATAAATTGTAATTAATATGAACTACGGTCTTCCTCTGAATATTGGTTTAGAGTAGGTGCAACCATATTTGTTTTGTTGTGGTGTTCTTTTAATCCACAAATACAGTCACATGGAGCAAAGTTTTATTGCGTTTCTCACAGTATATCACCCAATCCCTGCAGCAATGGGCTGAAACACATAATAACGTCTGAAAGTTAAAGGAATAATTATATTTCATGTGTACAGATGTTATTATTGTGTGGCTGTAATTATGCAGTAGTCCAATCACAGCTCATCTCCCAAGGCTTCTGCGTCCTGACCGCACCAAGGACAGAATTAATAAAGGATTCAGTGTTCATCCTCTCCCGACTGTCGAATATTTCTGTCCTGAAGGCTAATTGTGTCTCATTTTGTTGAACTTATTCTCATTGAACAAGTAAATATGTAATCACTGCCAATCAAACATTTACAGTGGGCCCTGTGAGGGCTTTACAGATCGACCATCATAAAAGACAGAATTTTATAATGAACTTCAGACTTCTGTAATCACTAAGTTAAAGCTGATGCGTGTTTTTGAGAAAACATTTATGCATGGTTAGTGAAAAAATACAATACAAATTTTGAAATTATTGTTCACACCAAGAACGATAATGGTAACTATATTAGAGTCCACACCAGCGGAAAATGTAATTCTGTTTATTATAAGTGAGCTCCAGTTTTGTCATCTGCCACTTTAAATGCTCAAGCTCCTTAAAGTCGAGTGGATCCACTGTCAATGTTTTTATCATTCATCAGGTAAAAAAACCCAAAAAACCTTCTATAAGTGAATCTAATGATATTGTTCCTGGGGTGTTGTTATCGTTATAGTTGTAATATGGCTTTTGCTACTCTTACAGTTAAAGTGATTATTAAAAAAAATTAATCATCGTGGCTCTGTGTTTGATAACAGTCTTATCAATTAAAATTTTCACCAGAAATGACAGACTGCAGCTTTGAATAGAATTGCGTTGACTTTCATGCTATATGGACTGTGTCTACTTCTACTCTGTAAATAATCGCAGTGCATTCCTGAGAAAACAGTCATTAATGTACACATGCACTAAGCCAATAACAGGCTGTCCTTCTGTGGGCGTATCCCAGAGTGCTTCCAGAGATGGATGGAGATGAGTGGACGATGTTTGCGCAGGGTGATGGAGGGTGTTTGCGCAGGCCCAGGGGCCTCATTTATAAAATGCTGTGCAGAAACCATCCTAAATTTGATCTTACGATCATTTCTAAGATAGGCGTATGTGCGATTCATAGAATGAACGTACGAACAGAAAACGTGCGTACGCGTCTCTTTCATATGTGAAATCTATGAATCGCAACTGATCTTGAACTTTCATGCATTGAATGGTTTCAGCTCTTCTGCCTTGTAAAAGACTCCTAATTAATATCATTAACATAAAATATCACCAATCATCATAATTTAGAACAGCGAGCTGCAAGCACAGTTTATATTTTAAAAAACCTGCAATACTCCGACAATAAAAAGTACGTACGTCTGCTCAGACCCTGACGTGACACTAAGCACTTTTCCACATCGAAGATTGTTTTTATAAATATGAACTTCGGCGTGGATTTAAGCGTACACACACTCTAGGATCAAATCTGAGTAAGTGTGCGCACACTTTATAAATGAGGCCCCTGGTGTCTGCTGGGATTGCTGTGAAATACTGGCTGTGTCTGGGCCAGGACCAGACGGGTGAGATCCTGCCCATGAGCATCACATTTTATTGATTGTGTGGCTCCCAATGAAACATTCATTCTTCATTTTCCCACAGACATTTCATTTAGGGTCCCGCCTACTGTCTTCAAGCCCGCTTCAAGACGTAGCTTTCAAGACAATGGATAAATCATGTGGTTTATCTTGTATTTCATTGTATCATTTCTAGGAATTAATGAATACAAGTAAAGTATAATAAAGCATAAGCTATCATTGCCTTTTTTCAAACTATTAAATTAGACGACAAAAACTAGGGCTGTCAATCAATTCAAATATTAAATTGCAATTAATCTCATAATTATTTTTATGGTGAGCATGATAGCGCATTCAGTTTGTGAAAAAAACCTAAATAACAGGTCCATGTGTAATTATAAGGTTCATCAGTGAGTGAACACACACACAAACATAACAAAACTGCAAATGCAAATGTAAAACAGTTCAGAAACCAAATCATCTTTCCTTTTTTCCCAACTTTCCTGTCACTTAATGGACAGAATCTAATCAGTTCCAATCATCTCTGAATGTTCTGATCCATTTATAGAAATCACACAGAACAGAATGAATTAGTTTCAAAGTCAAACTCAATTCATGTAATTAAAATGTGACCGAGCAGCTCACTCAGCGCATCTCTCTTCTTCAGTGCTCTCTATCGAAGTTGTGAGTTTTTGTAAAGATGTTAGTGAACTCGCATGCCATCATTCATATTAAAGGGATAATAAACTGCTGTCATGGTGGGGTTTTAATAAAAGTTGCCCCTTTTTAAAATGATGCTATATGACTCAAAAAAAAATTAAAAATGAAAAATGTAAGAAAGCGTATCCCACTGGGCTCAATCAGCCTCACGGTCCTGAAAAGCCCAAATTAAAACATTTCGAGGAAAAGGAATAATGTGAAGATAAAAACAAACAGTGATGCACTTACAACTCCAACCACAGGAACTACATCAGCAGTGCCAGAGAGCAAAGTAACAGCACTCCCATCACTACAAGACTTTTAAAAACTAGCAGCAGTAATCGATAGCATGACACAGACAGTGTAGTTTCTGCACCAGCAATGTCAAAATAAATGCAAAAAAAATACAATACAATAAAACATTGAAAAAATACTATAGTAAACAGGCTTCTCAAACTCACATGTTCCATCGGTCCAAAAAACAGATAGTCCTGTCTCAAACTCACACCACTGGTTCAGTCAGTGTTGCTAACCTTGTGTTGCTAAATCTAGTCAATTAACCACTGCTGTTAGACTTCATAACTAAATCAACCTGAATCCAAAAGAGCATCTTTCACTGTTCACTGTTGACTCAAACTCGTCTTTCTGAAGCTCACTGGTCACATGACATTCATGGCTCATGTGACCAGCTCAAAATTCTTGGTATAATTAAGGAATGAAGACAGCAGATGTCAAAACTTAACAACTGGCTTTGAGCTGAATGAGACACCGGATACTACAGACCTGCTGATGATGCGCCAATAAACACATCCTTCCACTGAGAAAAATTAACCCACACATAAATGACTTGCAGTTGTCTTTGCATATTAAGCTGGAATGCATGAATGAATACACTATATAAAAAGAATCATGGACTCTTGAACCCAGTACATCCCTTGAAGAAAGTCAGCAGGAGCTATTTGTAGTTCCTCACTTCAGATTCACGTTGTCATTTGTTTCATAACAAACAGCGTCGCTCCCAGCAGCCCTCAGCTCCTACACAGTGATTTGCTTTGCCTTGTACTGGCGCTCGCTGCACCGAGATCCATACATGCATGAGGAAGAGATAAGAGAAGAAATGAAGAGCGAACGGTGAAGGAGACAGACAGAGAAGAAAGAGTGCAGGGAGTAAGAATGAGTGAGAGAAGGCCTGGTCTGATGAATAAAACAGCAGTCGCAGCTCATTGAGGCCCAGCGTGAGTTTATTTCTCCAGCAGACTCCAGTGTTTCCGTCTGAACAACAGCTCTCCGTCCTGCAGTGTCCCAGTGACTGGATCTCCAGATCTCCAGATACAGGAGCGTCCAGGACCAGATGACCACAGGTCCACCACCACAATGTTCTGACTCCTCAAGAAGAGAAACGCCACCAAACCACAGTCAAACTCAAGACAGCTGTGTATCTCACTGTAATACTGACACTACCTTTAATAATAAGGTTTCAAATGAACTGAAACACAGTGTAATTAGTGTCCAACACACGTGTAGTTTGTGTTCACACATGACAGGATTCTCCACAGCAAGAGATCTTCACATTCAACTGAAATAATAAGGATATAAGAGTGTAATAATAGCTTAGGACATTGTGAAAAGTGCAGGGAAACATCACAAGGTCTGTATCTCAGATTTACAGCTCCAGTTAAACAAAAGTACACACACTCTATTCATGTAGGCCCATAGCGTGGGTGGTGATGGCGCAGTGGATAAGACACATGCCTTTGGTGTGAGAGACCCGGGTTCGAATCCACTGTGAGACACCAATGTGTCCCTGAGCAAGACACTTAACCCCTAGTTGCTCCAGAGGCGTGCGACCTCTGACATATATAGCAATTGTAAGTCGCTTTGGATAAAAGCGTCAGCTAAATTAATAAATGTAAATGTAGCTGGATAAATTGCAAAATGTATCCTATAAATTAAAATCCCAGTGTTATCATATTCTTATTTTATACAATCTGCTAGGTATCATTTAAAAGCAATAAAATAAATGTGAAAAATGTAAATGTAAAATGTATTAAAACTGATCAATTGCATCGGTACGTGGTTGTAGCAAAAGGCGCACAACGAGTAGTAGACGAAGAGGAGTCTTTAATAAACATCAACACACAATTCCATTAAACTAACATCAATCCACGGGATGAATCAGGAAGCTCAAGGAGCCACGGCGGGTCAGGAGACTTGGGAGGCCATGGCGGATAGATATGTGCCCCCCCCCAGGTGAATTAGGAGAAGCGGGCACTGGAGGGCGTTTTCGAGGAGCAGAGCTGGCTAACTTGGGGAACTCAGGAGACAGAGGGCTGGACAGGACCAGTGGAGGCAGAGGAGACTCCTGAGACGATGGGGAGCTGGACGGGACCAGCGGAGGCAGAGGAGACTCCTGAGACGATGGGGAGCTGGACAGGACCAGTGGAGGCAGAGGAGACTCCTGAGACGATGGGGAGCTGGACAGGACCAGTGGAGGCAGAGGAGACTCCTGAGACGATGGGGAGCTGGACGGGACCAGCGGAGGCGAAGAAGACTCGGGAGAAAAGGGAGTGCTTTCTGATGCAAGCTCTGGGTTCCAAAACATACCCTCGAAAGCCACAAGTACAGGGGCCCATGTGCCACAAACGGTGGCTTGACAGTGGAGCCGTGGACGGCGGGCTTCACTGGGGGATGGCCGACGGACTGGATGGTGGGATGGTTCTGGCTAGACACTGGAGGATCCCTTCCCTCCAGCTCAGTCCTGTGGTGTCTGGGAGGTCCACGGGGACAATAGTAATTGGCCCCGATCCAGAAGAGAGAATTGAGTGTGGCGTCTTCCAGCCCGCAGAGCTCTCGCGCATACTCCATCAGTGGGAGATCTCACCGGTGGTTTCCATAGGCGTATTCAGTTTAGGTCCTGGATAGACGAAACGGAGTCTTTAATAAACATCAACACACAATTTCCATTAAACTAACATCAATTCAGGATGAATAATAGACAGAAACGGAAGGCTTATAAAGACAGGCAAACGAGATGATAAATTACCACAGGTGATCAGAATGAAGGACGATTAACTAATGAGAACAGGAACTAAACCAAATATGGACAAACACTCAAACACGTAATATCAGCAGTGTTGGGGAAAGTTACTTTTAAAAGTAATGCATTACAATATTGCGTTACTCCCTAAAAAAGTAACTAATTACGTTACTTAGCTACTTTTTATGGAAAGTAATGCGTTACGTTACTTTTGCGTTACTTTTGCGTTACTTTTTAAATATGAGCAGGGCTTGATTGTTTTTAATACAAGAAATTACATTAATACAAATGTAAAAGCCCTGTATCTTGTGAAGGAAAAGTAAATTCACGTCTGTAAAGTAAAACTCAGGATAAGAAGGTTTAACACTCTTCGGCAATAAATAAACAATGAAGCACAATTGTTAGTTTATCTAAAGTCATTTTTGCTTATTAGTATGGTTGAACCGGATCATTAAAGGTCAGTAAAGACATTGGTTAATAAATTGGGATTAGATACATTTGTGTTGTTTAACATATTTATTGTTGTTTGCGTCATATTCTGAGTTTGCATTTCACTGTTTTAATTCATTTTGATGAATACTAAATCAGTTTTTTTGCGAGTGGGATGAATTCATGCACATTCACATTTAGATCTACAGTAACAGCATGCTCACACAGCGCACTGTCAGTCAATACATGGGGAAAAAGTAACTCAGATATTTTCTTGTAAATTAAAAAGTAATGCGTTACTTTACTAGTTACTTGAAAAAAAGTAATATTATTACGTAACTCGCGTTACTTGTAATGCGTTACCCCCAACACTGAATATCAGTATGTTTAGGTTTCATAATTGTTTCACTTTAAAACTTGATGAAAACTGTTTAAGATAAGGTTCCATTAGTTAACATTACTTTATGCATTAACTAACAAAAATCAATACTGTACATTTGTTGCAGTATTTATAATGTTAGTAAAAATATTGTTCGGTATTAATGTAATCTGAGATCCATAAAATATTAACAGATACACATTTGATTTTAATAATGTATTTGCAAATGCTGAAATTATTGGCTTATTAAGATGAATAAATGATTTAGAAGTATTGTTCATTGTTTATAGTAAATATGGTTTTACTGTGACAACATGCCCCGTATGGGGGAGCAGGTACTGTTGTATTTAAGGCTGAAGTTTTGTGTTAATGCAGATATTTTAACAGACTGTTCAATCTCTAATATAAAGGTAAATAATACTAGTATAGCTTTATTTTCATAGGAGAGTAAAATACACAGCAATATGTGTATGTTAGTTGTCTGTTGCATCTTCATTAAATCTGAACTAATATATTTGGACTCTATGAAGGAAAATTATGATTTCTGTACATTCAATATATAAATTTCTATCTCTGAAAAAAAAACATTTCCAAGTGAATAAATAACTAAAGATAATGCATTGTGGCTATGAGATAAACAAACACACAGCCTGATGATGCATGCGCTGATATCTGCAGATGGGTTACTCCAGCTCAAGTCCATTGCTTTCAGGAAACATTGCATTGCTTTGAATCAGATTCCAGTGCTCAGCATAAAAACCTGCTGATATGAGCCTTTCTGGGCTCTGTTAGAAAGCACATGAGCGCCTCCTACAGGAGCACAGAGGAATCTGTTTCCATCACCAGTCCACTGACTCACAGAAGAAAGAGCATTCACGTTTATTTGCATGAATTAGACAAGAAGTGTGGTCCTCAGACCTTGTGACTGGCATTTAATGTAGGACTTCTTGAAAAACATTTTAAAATCTACTAAACATCCCAAATTCCACTGTATATGATCAAGACAGCAGTGAAGCTCTCAGTATAAAAACCGACCCAAACCCAGCAGATTCAGCGACGAGCGGCTGGAAACATACACTGCATTAGCCTGAGTCACATCTGATCACATTACAGCCGTCATGACTGCAGCTCTGATCTCTGCGCTCTCCATGAGGTGCTGGCTGTGTCTTCTGAGATGAATCCAGTGCGTTTGAACAGTGGATTGAGTCAGACTTTTTTATGCTCATACACAGACATTCATTCATTCCTCTGTCAGTCTGACCGGGACGGATGGAGGAGACCACTCTGTGCAAATGTCTGCCATGATCCCAAATAGATGAAATAAGCAATCGTTCCTGTTTCAGTGTTGATGCTCTATAGTCGAGCCAACTTTATTTCTATAGCACTTTATCACAATACAGATTGTGTCAAAGAAGATTCACAGAGATAAACAGAAAAATAACAGAATCAATGATGGAAACTCATTGGGTTGCGCAATAAATCATATATTTTAATCTCTCGACTATCCTTATTTATCCTAAAGCTTCTAAAGTTGACTCAAATTTTACTTTGTAGTTATTGGCCTAACAATATGCAAAATATTTATGAAATTAGCTATATAGGAAAACTTGCATGGAAAAAATAGTGTATTTGTATTTTACATATATGTGAAATCTGCATGAAATAAAAGTTCCATTAGACTTTAACGTGACGACAACATGACAAAAGATAATGAGAGCACTTTGTCTTAACATTTCAAAGTTTATAAGTCAACAAATTTTGTGAGATGTTTTAGATTATACAGTGCAATTTCTTGCATTGACCGTTCAGCAGTTTTGGTTGAGACCCACTGGACTGTCAGGGGTTTCATGCTGAACATGATTCTGATATTAGGCTTACTTGACAAATGTGATGAACAAGGTTCGTAAAGCATCTGGAACATGATCATTGAATTTGTTCCAACAAAACTGATGCAAACAATAAAGCAATGACTCCAAGGTCACGGTTTGATTCTCAGGGAATGCTTGAACTGCTGAAAAGCAAACCTTGAATGCATAAAAGGCATTTGCAAAAATGTACAAATGTACGGGACACAACAGTTTCAGGCAATGGCATCTGCTTCGCTATCTTTTAAGCAGAACTCTTTTGTAACTGAAAGCTAAAATATTTTTCGTGTTATGCTTTGATGTACTATGCTATTTCACAAATCCAAAGTGACAGCAAAGTGACAGGAAAGAAAGCACTTGTCCAAATCTTTGTGGTTGCGTCTCAATGGCACGTCTCCCACTGGATCTTCAGCTGAATAGCTATTGTAGGAGCTGTATGCCGTAGCCTTGACTCGCACAATAAGCCATGAATCTGCTGGAGCTCGTCTGGATCTGGAGAGGCTCAGCTCAAAAGAGAGGCAGCGCCATCACTAAGGCCTGTTTGTAAGCTCTCAGATACCTTCCTCAAACACATTCATCCTGAAGGATGAATACAGGTCAATATCAGCAAGTCCTTTTGAGCGAGACTCTGCATCGAAGCAAAGTAAACGAAATAAGTGATGAAAAACAAAGAATAGTGTCTGTTTGACTTTTCATTGATTGAGAGAGAATAGCGACTTTGTCTTACTTTCTGTTGAGTTTCAAAGTGCAGATGAACTAAAACTGTCATATATTAGAGCTAGAACTGAGCAAACCTCAAGAAGCTTGACTGCCTGCATTTAATTACAGTCTATTTAAAAGAGAAATATGTTTTATTTCCACTTCTTTGAAAATATTGTGTCTAAACTCATCAGCCGTTACTATCTCAGGTGACACTCTGCATTTGTTTTTCTTCGGAAACAGCAGGAAAACATTTTTTCCCCATTGTACGGATAGATCCAGTCATTGCATGTGATTTAGGATAATGAAGGATGCTCATTGTTTGAGAGCCGGTAAATTGCTGTTTTTTGCTGCAGATTTATTACCTCATCTTTGGCCAAAACCCAAGAGCTTGAAGGCACTGGATAAAAATAATGCCCGCTAATGGCATCTGGATATTAAATTATGTTAATGCGTCTCAGAACCATTAACAATGTGGCAATTTTTAATAAATTGGGTATCTATTTCTCTTCTAATCCCACCATTTGGCTCTGGAAAGCATGAGAGAGGTGTGTTTAATTTAAAGTTAATTACTTTGCTAATGTTATTTCTTGGCGTTCGGTCTAATGGGGGATATTACAAACTTTTGAAATGTTCTGGTTTTAATAGGGGACAATTATGTGCGCTTGAAACCAGTACCTGACAGAATCATTAGAGTTGCACAAAGACTGTGATCTATGACGCCTCTACTTATAACCCGAGCTGCTTTAATACACACAATACTGTGCATTCAAATGATTGCAGATGAAGAAGAGGAAAAAACTAAACAAATCCTGTAACATTTAAGTACATTCAAATCATCTATAAATTCCATGACTTCTTGTGTCACATATTGCTTTGCGAATATCAATGCATACAAAAATATTTATATTCATAATTACAGCATCTGTGTTTATGGGGGAAAACATGTATATTTATGGTGCCGGATATTACTCTGTAATCAGTGTCTCCTTACATTTCCAATCTGTTCAGCATTTCATTGCGTATTAAGTGCAGTCATTATGAAGGGCAGCGCGCCGCATGTTAACATTAGTTCACAGTTTGCCAATATCACTGAAGAACTGCAAACAGGCAGATGAATCAGACCTCAGCATCCTCCGTAAGCTGCTTAGTGCTTCACAGCTGCTGGAGAACGTTCCTCCGCTGGCCTTTATGCTCCTCGAGCCCCATTCAAACAGCACATCCTCTTACAGTGAAGATACACACTTACAGACTATTGCATATGGACTCACTGCACTAATCTGACAACCTGAGAACAAACAGCATGAGACTAAGACAGGACACAGCGTAATCCACAGCCACGCGCCGGCGGACGACGCTGTGTGTAGGTGACTGTTTATCAGCGGGAGCTTCTGTGTTAATCCTGCTGATGAAGATTGAATGTTGCTGCGCTGCTATTGAGATTTGGAGAAGCCTGATAAACGTTCTGTTAGACTCAGAGAGAGTCTGCCCTCATCCTGAGACACAGAGAGAGGCGACAGAAGGCTTTTAGTGGGGTCATAAAGGGTCATTGAGGGTCAACTGAGAATGACTCCTATCACACAGGTCTTCTGAAGAGCTATTATCTCACAGTATCCGTCACATTCACAAGAAACGATGTCTGGCAGAGGCAGTACGCTCTGAAATACAAAGAAGACAACGGACGGATTATTTTATTCCTCCTCTGTGAGTTTCACTTAAACAGTCGTTTGTCCTTTCTTTGAATTTCATCATTTTGTTACTGAATATTTTATGGGTTTACAGGTTTGGCTAACTGATATACCTCTAATGAAACAAACATACATGTATGTACTGTATGTATGCATTCATTTATTTAAATGCTTATGCATATAAATACACAAATACTGCTAGAAATATGTTTTGGGCCTTAATGTTTGATTTTTGTCTGACTGACTGATTGATATATCTGTGGAAGCTTGTTTCCACCGATAGATAGATAGATAGATAGATAGATAGATAGATAGATAGATAGATAGATAGATAGATAGATAGATAGATAGATAGATAGATAGATAGATAGATAGATAGATAGATAGATAGATAGATAGATAGATAGATACGGACGGACAGAGAATTGTAATGAAAATTTAAATCTTGAGAAAGAAAATATTTATCAGCTTTTTTTTTTTTCAGAGTCGTGAGATAAAAAGTCACAATTACCTGTTCCATTTATTTATGTATTTATTTATTTATTTTTTCATGGTGGAAACTACCTTTACAACTTTTAGCCTATTATATATCAGTCTTATTTATCTATTGATGGAATATCTGAATAAAACCACTAAAACACATACTAGGAAACACGACATTTGAATTTCCACACATTTGGGTGAATGTGTATATATATATATTATATATGTGTTATGTTTGTTTACTTGTTTAAAGGTTTTAAGCCGATGCATTGTCCACATGTTTATTGAAGCTTCAGCATGATGTGCTGTGATAAGATTAACTCCAGACTCTCGAAGCCGGAAAACCCATAAACCTTCACGGAAACTGAACCGCTCACTTTGTAATGCAAAACAACTCCACATGGTTTGAGAGCGGCCTGTAATGGAATTCACAGAGGCTTTTCACGGGAAGAAGATAGCAGCTGTGATTCCATTGTGATCCTCCAGACGTTATACGTGTATATCAGGGTGTATATCACAGCTGTCTGAGCCTCAAATCCAGCCAATATATTACAGCTGCACTGCTTTCTTCACTCGTCCGCAGTTTTCTTTCTCACCTCTGTATTGAAAGAGAGTCAGATAGCATTATATGCCAACACCGGCTGATGGACAGATTGCATTCTGATTTTGTTTTATTTCTCCTGGAATAGGATGGGATTGTTGGGATCTCCTGTGCTCCTCAGTCCTGAGGTCTCAGTAACTATTGCTGTTCTGAAATCAGCTCTGCTCCTTCAGATGAGTTTACTTGTGTTTGTAAATATTAACTGCATCAGTGGATATGGAAAGTGGTCCAAATGTCAGGGAAACACACCTCAAACTCCACTCCAGAATGATATTTCAGACTGCAAACGCACTTAAGCAAACATTGTTTGGAGAGATGCTGGCGTAGGCCTTTAGAATGATTGCCCTGCCAAAATTTGTATTTTAGAGCAAAAGCATTCGCCGAACCATCAGGTATTTTTCATTTTGCTTGAGCCTTGAGGTGACGCTGGCTTATTATACGCTGGTGATGCTCTGCCCTGGAAAATAAATGAACTGATAAAGCAATGTAGCTGGGGAATATTCAAGCCTATTCATTGCACTGCTTCATTTTTGCTTTGAACAAGCCTGCTTTCCTCACGGGCCTCAGTCTCTCTGATAACCGATAACTGAACATGCGGCTCCATCAGACACACACTGTGTCATATGGAAGTCAGATGAGTTTAAGCACACAGGATCGGCGCACATTTCAGAGAAAAACAGCACATACAAATTTGGATTTAACAAAGTAATAATAAAATTACCTGCCACTGGTCACATTACTGGCTTTTCACAAGCGCACACTGTACAGAAACTTTTTTTTTTTTTTTTTTTCTGGTGAAATTAATTTATACCTGACCTTCATACCTTAAAATGTATTGACTAACTTTACACCCTTACCTCATTTAGTATACACAGAACGACACGGTAAAAAAAAAAAAAAAAAAAAAAAATATTATATATATATATATATATATATATATATATATATATATATATATATATATATATATATATATATATATATATATATATATATATATATATATATATATATATATATATTTATTTATTTATTGAGCCAACTTAAAATTAAGGCAACCAGCTTAAGCAGATTTAGAGTTCTCTCAACTTATTTTTGTAGGAGATTCTCAACTTTTTGTTGTATAAACTTAAAACGACAAGTTGAGAAAACTCAAATCCGCTGAAGCTGGTTGCCTTAAAATTTTAAGTTGGCTCAACTTTTTCTTTTTTTACAGTGCATGTGTTACGGGACAAACGAGACGTGAGACGTGCGGATCCATTTGCAAGCTTTATTCAAAGGCCTGGTTACAAAACAAGCTAGGTTCATTCAGTGACAAACAGGAACAACACAGCCAAGGCAAAGAGTAGTCCTAGGGCAAGCGTGCGTCGACGATCAGCGAACAATATCCAACAGGGCAAGACAGAGAGATAATCCAGGTACACGTGCAATAGTCCAAGAGAGGTGCAAAGAGAGTCCGAATGGCAAGGCAAAGGGGTAAATCCAGGACACACAGGCAAGAATCAAAACAGGCAAGGCTATGATAACTGAGTGGGCTCCGTAGAGTAGCTATCGCTAGGAGAGAGATATACGCTATACAATACTCAGCAGAGAGGAAGAGGTAGTCCATGGTTTATGTAAGGTGTGTGATCAGTGCAATGGATGATGGGAATTGTAGTCTGAGGTGGCGTGCAACAGTTAGTGTGGTGCAAGAGTGCATGTGGTGAGCGAGTGACCTCTGGTGGTGAGTTAACGGAAGTTCATAGACCAGATTCATGACAGCATGAACCAGAACCACAGTCTGTTGCTCAAACAAAGCAAACATATGTATAAGGGTTATTAAAGTTAATTAAAACAATTAAAGTGAAACCTTCAAAAAAAGTTACTTGAAGTAAAATGCATGTTAATTGCAATACAATGATGAAATAAAACCGTTTCACGACTATATAACATTTAACTTGTGTTATCTAGTTTCCTAGGAAACATCTCATTTTTTTATTTATGTTAACTTGATATACTAAAATAACTAAACTAAAATCAGACAAAAATTATAAAACTATATGTTTAAACTGTATTATCTGTATTTGAACATGTTTAATGTTAACTGTATGCACCAAGGGTCTGAGAGTAAAGTAATTTCAATTCTCTGTATGTATGCGCCGTACAGGTGGAAGAATTGACAATAAAGCAGACTTGACTTGATAGACAAACAAATAAAAATAAAAACAAACACTAAAAACTAATATAAATGACAAAAAAGACACTTTAAAATAAATTAAAATAACAGGAAATATCAAATATAAACCAATTCAAACTATTAATAAAAACTATAATAGTATCTCATTGGAACTAAAATATCATTGAAAGTGCACTAAACTGACTAAAATAACATTATAGAGTCATACGGTCATCATTCACTTCCATTGTATGAAGAACAGCTTCAACATTCTGCCAATTCAAATTCCTAGAAGTCAAACAGGTTTTTAGTTTTGAGAAAAATCTCACTTAAATGTCCTGAAGAATCAGGTTCAGAGAACATTTAATCAGTCGACTTTGGTCAAGCCTTTGATTAGAGACCATCATGAAACAGCCTTTGCCTCTCCGCTGAAACCCTGAGAGCCGTGTGCGTCCGCATGATTACATGTGTGCCTTTATTATCTGGAGTGAGGTTATGACATCTGGGAAATCAGTTCCACAGACACATTTACACTTCAAAAAGCCCCACACTCACTAGTATAATGTTGGCTGCTTTGATCTGAAACACTGACAAACCCAGCGAGGGAAATTCCCCTGGACCAAGCGGATCGGCCCGCTCTGATGTTTGCTGCATACGAGCCGTTCAGACTCACACGGGACAGACAGGAGTCACACCAAGGGACAAGAAAACACACGCATACGTTTATGTTTAATGCACATCATGAGGAAATTTCTGCTAAAGGTGAAGAGCGTATTTTCAATGGAGAAATGTTTTTTTTAATGTACAGGGACAAATGCATTGGTCAATCGCATGCACAACAGTCAGGACATAATCACGGTACATACCAAAACCAGTAAAGTTAATATGGGTAACAATTTCTATGAAGCCCATATTTATAATACATTATAATTCTGCATTCATTATAATGCCTTAAGAATACCCTTATAATATAGTATAAATATGGGCTTCATAGAAAGTGTTACCTTAAAAGTGCCATAGACTGCATTGATACAATATGTTAAATTGTTCTGTGATATCTACATAGAAGGTGGCTTAGGTAAGGGCAAATGATCTCCAGAAACAGTTTTACATGTCCATTTACAACCCTAGGATTTCTCCCAAGAATGAAATGGTCTGTTCTTACCTTGTTTGGAAGGGTCATGAATAATAATGTTAAGCTCTGCTCTGATTGGCTGTTTCACAGTGCGGCTCATTTGAAGGAAACACATGGAGGAAAATATGTTTCAATACTTTCTCGCACAGTTATATCATTGGGTAATTATACTTAGAATAAAATACGGACATCAGGGAGCCGCTATTAATATGTCGAATGCACAATCGCTTTTTACTTTCACTTTCGAGATATGCGATTGCTTGTACTCTGTTTATACTATGGAGCGGCAGTATTTACCACACATTTTACAAGATCAGTGAAATTTTTGCATTCACAAGACTTACATAAGGAGGAAACAATGGTGTTTGAGGCTCGCTGTATGTCATTTCCATGTACAGAACTGTTATTATTTAACTATGCCAAGGTAAATACACTTTTCCATTCTATGTCACCTTTAATATTTATAACAAAATGATTTTTCTTAGTTCTATATACTCAATCAGCAGCATTAAATGGGACTTGTTTTTGTAGGGTTAAAACTTAGTAATGTGAATATTATATTGTTATATCTGAGGTTCTCAATCCTGCATACCCTGATTAAACACACCTGAAAAAAAGTTCAGTGTGCCTATAAAATCAAAAAAAATGTACCCAATATAAATTTGGCTGCTATCCCCTTCAAAGTAGTCTCCTTGTGCAGCGATACACAGTTCTCAGTGCTCCTGGCTTGGTTGGAATGCTCCCTGGATGCCTCGCTATTTAAGCCTATCCAGGACCATCTGAGACGTGTTTTGGATCTCCTCTACTGTGTCAAAATGGTGACCCAGTTTTCATTTTTGAAAACTTGTTTGTTTTCCATGCGCTGTGAGCGTTTGCGTTGTCACATTGGAGCACGCTGGATATGCCTAGATCCTCTTAAATAACATGTTCCAGAGAGCGTTTCAAGTGAAGCAGAAGCACTGGGAGCTGTGTATCACTGGACAAGAGACTACTTCAAAGGGGATCGTGGCCAAAATTAAATTAGGTATATTTTAGCTTTTTATAGTCACAGTCTCAATACTTTGATTTCACCTCATAATTATTATTTTTTGTATTTATATTTATTATTTATATATATATTTCTTATTTTTTAAATGTTTATCCTTGACTAAATAACAATAATCAAAGCAAGGTCACTCGAAACAATGCCTTCAAACAGGTCATGCCCAAGACATGGGGGCAGCCCAGGCTGGCAAACATGAAAGAAGGATAGTTGGTTAAAAGGAGAGTCTGATTTAATGCCACACTCAGAATTTCTGCCACTGGTGCCTAATTCCTGCAGATGATTCTGATAGGACTGTTCTGTTCGTGTGTTGACACACAATATTGGAGAGCTCTGAAAAGTAGCTCTTTCTACATCACAGTATCTGCAGAAGTAATGGCTCTTACTGAAGTTCTCAACAAAGCCGCCGATACTGTGAGACCCTAAATTGTCACTCGAGATAGCTCACAGTCGACCTTTGACAATTTACCCATCACAATACCAGTCTCCTCAAGAGCTTTCAGGTCTTTTATGAGAGGCTCAAATACCTTGTCTATCGCAAAATATTCAAAGGCCTGCTCGTTGCACAAGAGAACGAGTAGCATTTGATCTGTGGTGGATCTGTTATGAGGCAAAATATCTGTCAGCGTTAGATAAATTGCTACAACCTTATGTTTCTTTCTTGAAGAGCCAAGTGGATTGACAACTTCGAACGCCTCCTTATAGAGTATCAGACCAAGCGAGGAAGGCTCCATTTTAAGTAAATGGTTGCACTGAGCCCCCTTCCCATCATTAATGTCCTGGAAAAGACCCTCTCTTGATAGCTGGGAACGTGTTGCTGCATACTGTTCTTGAATAGACTTGCTTTTAAAAAGTGTAGCCAATGTTTCTTGAATAGGTACATACTGGGCAAATTATTCCCTTCCTTCATCATCTTTACCTAAGAACAGAGGTACAGGCTCAACATAATTAAAATAGTTTTTAAAAGTGGTCTTTCTTTTCTGGTCTGTGCTCAAAGGCCCACTGTTACAGGCAGTGAGGAGGTCTTCTTTTCTGAGTTCCACCATAATGTTATTGATTGTGGCCTCTGGGACTCCAAGGACAGTTAGTTTGTCACTTAAGTTATTAAGCAAATTTGTCAGACTGATATCATGGATATCCTAATATCCCTCAATAATAGTCTGTATTGTAGTAGCAGGTAACAGTAGTTTAGCCTGAAGTTTAAGATAGAAAAGTGTGATATTTTGCAGAAAGAGGGATTCATCAACATAAAGAGTCTCTTCTGGCTGTATGTATGTTCTTGGGCATTCTGTCACACCACACTGATATACGTAATTAGCGCTATTATTATGCATCTTAAATGTGCCGATTAAACTCAAGTACTGTATCAAAAACACTTCCACACGTGCTAAACTTGCAATGAAACATTTTCAGAAAAGAGACCAAGAGAGATTAAAGGAGAAAAGGTGGGTCCACACTGTCCCTATGCAGAGACTGTTAAGGGCACATGGCTGGCTAGCTAACACAACTTGTGGTGTTAGAAAGGGGTATAGAACACTAGAACACCAAAACATTTTTTATGTATTTACATGCGCTGTACAATTGATAAATGACAGCAACCCACCAGGAAAGACAGATGGTTAAGTTTATCCGTTTGCTAACTCAACTAATTTTAATACTACTGATAATTTGCCACCTTCTCCGAAGATAAAGAGAGCAGTGAAAGCCTTTGAACAGAACCTGGGCTCAGTCTGAACCCTCTCAGAGGAAAGAGGAGAAAAAATAAATAAATAATTTAATTACGATGTTGGTTGGTTTAAGTTGCGCACGCGCAGTTTATTTTAGATACAGACAGCTTACGTGGCAAATGCTCTGCTCTTCCTCCCTGGTTCGCCAAGCACAAAGTAACGTTATAACATCTGCTCACAGTTATGGCTAACTTACATGATACGTTTACATGGACATCAATACTCCAATTTTAATACGATTAAGACAATACTCTGATTAAGAGTCTACCATGTAAACAGAGATTTTCGATTACCTTAATCCAGCTAAAGTCATAATCGAAGTAAACAAATCGAATTAAGGCATGTGGAGTATTCCTATTTTAGTCGCATTATTGAAGTGCAGTACAGACATGTAAACACCTTAATCACACTATTACCGTTGTGTAGGACTTTTCGCCGCATTTTGCGACAGGATAAACAAAGGGCAGGTCAACCATTTGACGGCAAATAAAAGAGCTTCAACACCGCTGTCGTCTGTATGCATGTACAAATAATTAACTGCACTTGAAGCTTTCATAAAATTAAAAATGAAACACCCAAAACTGTATATGGCATCATCACGAAGACAAACTATTTGTTTATACGTGAAATTCTGGAGGGGACGTCGGATGGCATCATGTGGGGACGTAATGATGCATGCCCTTAATCGAGCTATTTACTATAACATGTAAAACAGGAACATGAAAGGATTATTCTGAAAGCAACTGATGTAAACACCATAATCATAATCATATTCAGAGTAAGCTAAATAATTAGATTACTGATGTCCATGTAAACATAGTGCAGAAGATACCAGCACTGACATTTAGGCAAAGCCCATATTTCAACTGACGTTTGCTTGTATGAAGTGACATTCAGCCAAGTATGGTGACCCATACTCGGAATTCGTGCTCTGCATTTAACCCATCCAACGTGCACACACACACACACACACACACACACACACACACACACACACACACACACACACACACACAGTGAACACACACCCGGGGAGCAGTTGGGGGTTCGGTGCCTTGCTCAAGGGCACCTCAGTCGTGGTATTGAGGGTGGAGAGAGCGCTGTACATTCACTCCCCCCACCTACAATCCCTGCCGGCCCGAGACGCGAACCCGCAACCTTTGGATCACAAGTCCAACTCTCTAACCATTAGGCCACGACTTCCCCTTGTGTTCATTCAGCTACGTTACTGCCAATTAGTGTGCAAACCACAATGACTTCAAGACCCCCGATTAAAAGACAGCAAAACAGAAGTCATAATAATGTTACAATAACCTGTCTGGTAGCATGTGTAATGCAATAAAAGCCTGAGCTAAGGAAGCTGACCGGACTAATGATTATTTTTACAGTCTATGGGCTTACGTTAATGATGCAAACGTTATTTGAGCTGTCATTCACGAGTTCACACTTACATATATTTAGCACGAGTTACGTAATGCGTATTTGGCGAGTATGGGAATACGTAGTTGGCGTGCTGTCCTGGGGAAGGGCTCTGAGCTCGGGAATGGCCCGAACCCAGAGTATCCCCCCGTGGTATGGTGAGAACTTAGTGGTATTGGTGGAGAAGGGGTGGTGGAGGGATGCTGATAGACCGTCAAATGAGTGGAGGTATGTCAGCTGTATTTATGTCCGTGAGTTGATTGACTTGATTACGTACCACTTGTGTTTAATTAGGCTAAGTATCTGACGTGCTCCTCCCGAACTTTGGTAATAAAACATCATTTATTGTGGTGGTTTTGCAAGTGGTAACGTTACCTTTTTCCGTTTCACCTCCGTCGAGGTTCCAAGTGAGTAGTAGAGGCGAGCCGAGGAGATGATTAACGTTAGATATAACGGTTCAAGAGAAATCTGAAAATATACCACTGAAATATACCAAACGAAACAATCAGCACTCACTCAGATCACTGTATTAATATATCCATAGACTTATGAAATAGATTTTACGTTACATACCTGAGACGTATTTGTACTTCCAAAAATGATTAAATACTTCTGGTACCGTTGGCTGTGTAATTTCAAAATTCAAACAGCAGCGATCCCACAATGCTATGCGGTGGCTGTAAAATAATGCTTCTATGGTGTAGTTACAATGATATTACAGGACTGTCTGTAAATTTCCCATCATGCATTTACAGTAAAATCTACTGTAAAAATTACATCAATTGCTAACAGTGCATGATTATGTCTTATGGTTCTGCTGTTGATATACACTTAAGATGGCGCCGCTGATGGTAGCCTCCGTGGGGTGCTCCGCAGTTGTTTTTATGTTTTTGTTAGTTTGTCCTGTCTTTAGTTATATCCCTGCAATAAGTTTCACCAGAGACAAATTGCTGGACATTCGGCAGTACACACTACCCGATAATTCACCGGTTTTCGACCATTCTGATGTTTTGCTGGACATTGTAGTTGGCGGAGCAGTGGCGCTGATCAGACGCTTCAGGATGCGCAGATGCTGGAAGTGAGCCTGCGTGCTTGTGAATCTCAGACAGCGTGGATTTCAGACAGTGCTGCCTAGCATCCATCTGGTGAATCTCCGCTCTCTACCCAACAAAACAGACAAACTCCTTCTGCTTTTCAAACTCTGCTGCTCTGTGTTTCACAGAAACCTGGCTGAATGACGTCATTCCGGACATAGATTAAGTCTGCCGGGCTTTCAGCTGTTCAGAGCGGACTGCGACACAGAATCAACGGGGAAACCGTGTGGTGGCGGGACATGCTTTTACATCAATGAAAGGTGGTGTACCGATGTAACTGTAACATGTCAGTTTCTGTTTAGTTCCCCTTTTGACCTTATTTGGTAGTTCCTATTCTGATTCATTTAATTAGTAATCATCGTTTAGTCCGGTCACCTGTTTTGAGTTAACTATCTCATTGTCTCCTTTGTTCCCTGCTCTTTATAAGTCCTCAGTTCTCCCTCAGTGTTTGTCGGATCTTAAGTTAACTACTGTCTTAGTGTGTGTTAAAGCTGTTTATTAAAGGTTACTCTTTTGTTTATCCATTCGTCGTGCGCTTCTTCAACCACAGACGCGTTACAGTAACAGTGTTTTTCATTAATTATAAGCCTTTCTACTCTCCACGGGAGTTTTGTTCGTTCATTCTTGTGAGTTTTTACATTCACAGACACAGAACAACAACACCCAAACTCTGTTTTAGTCATTCTCGGGGACTTTAATGAATCAATTCTCTCCCATGAACTGCCAAAATACAGACAGAAAGTTACATGTCCCACCAGAGACAGTAATATATTGGATCACTGTCACACAACAATAAAATATATATCACTCTGTCCCACGGACAGCTTTAGGATTCTCTGATCATTGTTTGGTTCATCTTATACCGACCTACAGGCAGAAACTGAAATCAGCTAAACCTGTATTAAGGGCTTTAAAGAGATGGACTAATGAAACGTAGCGGGTTTTACAAGCCTGTTTCAACCTTACTGATTGGAGTGTTTTTGAAACTGTTGCCAATGATCTGGACGAGCTCACAGAGACTGTAACATCATATATCAGTAGTAGTATATCAGTAATATCAGTTTATGTGAGGATATGTGCATTCCTACCAGGACTCATCTAACTTACAACAACGACAAACCGTAGTTCACTGCAAAACTCAGACAGAATTTTCAGAATTATTCTGAAAAACTAAGGATTCAGTTCACTTCCAGCGACTCAGAATCAGTGTGCAAAGGTCTGAAAGAGATCACCAACTACAAGACACCATCCCCCAGCACTGTGGAGAATCAACAACTGGCAGACTATCTGAATGAGTTCTACTGCAAGTTTGAATAAACAGGACACCGGCCCTCCAGGACAGAGTTTGGACAGTCCTGTATTAAGGAGCTGGCTGTCTGGTGCAGTCTTAACAACCTGGAGCTCAACACGCTTAAAACTGTGGAGATGATCGTGGACTTCTGCACTTCAATTACTGTCTGGTTCAGCTCGGCTACCAAATCTGACCTCCGAAGACTACGGAGGGTAGTCCGGACTGCTGAGTGAATCATTGCTACAACCCTCCTCAGTCTCCAGAACTGTACTTATTCAGAGTGAGCAAAAGGGCTGGTAAAATCACTCTGGACCCCTCACATCCAGCACACTTGCTCTTTGAACTGTTGCCGTCTGGTCGATGCTACTGTGCACCAGAACGACCAGACACAGAAACGGTTTCTTCCCTCAGGCAATCCATCTCATGAACACTTCACAAGACTTGTGGAACACACACCATTTATACACTTTAACACATACTTGGTCCACATTTCAATTTGTACGTAATATACCTGTACATACAATTGTCAATTTGTGTATTGTTATTCCCCATTTACTTGTACTATTTTTTTATTATCTGTGTTTTTGTTCTGTCATGGTCATTCTGTTGCACTGTGGAAGCGTCAGTCACGAAAACAAATTTCTCAAGTGTTAACATACCTGGCAATAAAGCTCATTTGGATTCTGAAACGGTGAGTATTTTAATCTTTATGGCTTGACTATTTAATTTGTACAGTAAATGCCTTACTGTAACCCGGAGTTTTGGATTTGTTTTTTTAAATAAGAAAACAATTAAATTGAAGTACTACACCAGGGGTCTTCGGCTAAAATGGCTTGAGGTCCAGTAATGAACCCTCCCCACCAGCCGAGGTCCGGACAATTCTTAAAAAAAAAAAAAAACCCTATTGATGGTTTTTGGTTTTGATTTACAGTTCAGATGCAGGTTCACACAAACAATCAAGTATTATATTAATTAAATAACATTTTACTGCCTTAATTGTTTACATTTTACAACACATTATCTTCTTGTTGATCCACCAGTTCACATTTACAACTCTGCGTGTTTGCTGCTTAAAATCATGGGTTGTTTTCACATTGGTCACAACAGCAGACGTACAGGCTGATTGAAAATGGAACGTGCAGCGCTCATATTTATTGAATGAATAGTCTTTAAGTTTAATTGCAATTCTTGTCTTTCAGTCCCCACATTTAAGACCTCCTGAAATCATAAAGACTTTTGTACCATTTAAGACTTAAGGACCCGTCAGCTTTCCTAATTTTTGAAAATGCCATTGTTTTTCATTCATTGAAAGTTTCATCTGTCCGCACCGCTCTTATCACTGCACGCACAATTGCACCCAAATGGATCTAGAGCTGACCTTGATGTGCTTAATATAAATTTAATTAAATTAGAGTTTGGTATTTCATTATGTTAAAAGCCTTCACGAATTTGGACCGGAGTCTGCCAGTTGGCGACCCCACTACCGTAAAGACCACAAAAGCTGCGCGGGTTGAAATAGAAGCGCCCCGTCAGGTTTAAATCTTAACCTTCGGTTTTGGCTGTAGACGGGTCTATATGGGACAGCTTTTGGGTCCGGACCAGGATCGCGGTCCGCCTGTTAGTGACCTATGTACTACACCATAAATGAGAATATCTTGTGATACTCACATAGGTCTAAAAGACCCTAAATCACAATTAGTTTAAGCCGACTACGCCACCCTGGTGGAGCGCCAGGAAAGTACTCCCAATAAAAGACACAAGTACGTTTTACCAATTGAGGGAAAAGAAATCAGATGCGAGTATCAATACAAAAATACACTTTATTATAAGAGCATGAATACAATTATCTTCCAGGAGACACGCCACAAGATTTAAATAATTCTCCAGGGCCAGGCTTAGCAGGAATAGGGCAGGCCGGCTGCCACTTGGAAGTTCGTCTGAACGAACACACACACACACACACACACGGAAAGCGGTTAGCCTCCCCTGCTCCACACGGAGTCCTCACTGGCTCCTGGAGAAATAAATAAACACTAACAAGATACAATGAATAAAGAATGAAAAACAATTAGACTAAGTTTACAGACACTGGATGTAGGGACTCCAGTACTCAGGTCTCCTAACGGCACAAGATGCAGCAGAAGCAGATGGCAGTGTCTGAATGGCACTAAAATAAAGCGGTACATGAAAGAACTCGACAATAGTACTGCAAATAACATTGCACAAAACGATAAAAATGAACGATAATAAAATCAACGTAGGATTAACACTGTTTGCAAAAGAAACCCAAACTACAAAACACCAGTGGAGAAAAAAAATAAAAAATAAATAAACTCAAGTGAAAAGAAACTAACCCATCACACTTGAAAGCAATAAGACTGGTAAATAGCCTAGCAGAAACACCAAGCTATAAATATGAGCCCAAACGACCCGCATAGCCATAAGCAAAAGTAGAAAGGTCCGTAATAAAAAAAAAAAAAACAAGATAGATTGTTCCGCTCGCCCTTTATATTTAACAAAGAAAGACCAAAGAATTAAACTAAATACCATTTGCGAGAAAAGGAAAAACCTACTTAAAATTAGGGTTGAATGAAGACCAACACAAAGCTATATGGTTACTCCAACAAATGTCGGGATTCAGTGTACTAGCACTCACACACCCGCTTTTGACACCATTACTAAGAGCAACACACAATAAATACCACCACTTTAAGCAAACGAAAAGTTTAATACGATCACCAAACATACCTGTAAGCGAACTCCAACACAAGCTTGCCGCAATGACGATACCACCAGCCCCATTCTAATCAGACTAGAAATAGCCTCGAGCCATTCACAGCAATATGCAGTCAATGGAGTCTTATCCTACCGGAACACAAACAGGTACGAGGGGACCGCCAGGAAGAGGAGAACCCAGAATCAACAGCACACCACAACACCCATCAAAATAAGAGACCTTAAATAGTATGGCTGCTTGCACCTCATTGGTCCACCAATCACATCCCAACCGGGGATACTTACCCTGCCACATTGTTAATGCTTTTACACTTTTAAATTTCCTTTTAATGATCAGTGGTTAGTGTTAAGCTGTTAAATTAGATTATCTTGTACAAAATGTACCAAAATTTAATATTAATGTATATTTAATATTACACAATTACCTCAATTCTCAGTACTGTAATGTGAAAACAATCTACTGTAAGACAACAGGATTGCAAGAGTTTTTGGGAAATATGTTGGAAAACCAATTGAAAGGAATTCTGAACTGCTGCAATATAATAAAAACATGGCCATAGTATTAAATGCGTATTTTAGTGCCACTCACTGGACATTTTGCGTTGAAACTGGTCTGTAATATTGGTGTTGCAGAAATGCACCACCAGCAGTCTGGGTTATTTCATGATTCTGTTTGGTCACCTGTAAGCTTGCTTTATTTCTCTGAATCAGCTCCATGAGCAATACTGCCATGACTGTTGTTTACTGAATGATCAAATCTCTCCTCAGGAACTTCATTCTCCTCCTGTGTTGTTAGCATCAATGGCCATGTTTGTAATCATTTGGATGCCAATTGTGGGTTAATTTTCAAAGCGATCTGAAGGAGTTTTGAGTTTCAGTTAATCCATTTGTTCTTTACATGCGAAGCGTTTGCACTGCTTACTCTGGCGTGTGTGTAACTGTTACAATAGATACTTTGTCATTGAAAACCAATTATAACCTCCTCTACAGTGCCTCTAATTAGACCGTATGTTCAGAGTTCAGAGTGTGAAGCTCAGTAATTAAACGGCTAACGGTACGAATGGAGCGATTACATGCTACTGCTAGATCGGTGGATTTCTGATTTCCTCTTTAGTCATCCCAATAACTCAAGCCTGACATGGTCTCAGATAATTAACTGATTAAATAATTGAATTAGTGATGTGGAAACTAAGCAACCAAGCAGATATTTCACAGTAAAGGACTGTATATCTCTGTCGTCGATAAGAGACTCATGACCCTTCTTCATGTTAATAAGGTTCAAAATAGTCTGGGTTCATGTTCTTGATTAGCCTTGATTCAGGAAATCAACAACACATCAACAGATACATTAATGAATGAAGACACAAGAAAGAGCTGCACTGTTCATCTACAAACCTCAGCGTCAGAATCAAAGAGTGATTTCGTCAGCAGGACGGTGTCAGACGCTCGGTGTGTGAGAAACATGGCTGTGAAAGGGAAGAGACGGGGTCACGCTCATGTTTCTCCTGGACAGAGGTCAGCTGACACTCATGTCAGACAGAACAGAAGACACAGAAGCTAAGACATACTAATCAGACTGACCTCCACACCAGCCTGACGCTGACCCATGTGTGTTTGTTCAGAGCACAGCGCTTCAGGAGCTCAGTGTTTGGTCAGCTACAGTAATAATGATCACGTCACCATTAAAAAGCAGTTCTGAGATCTAAGGGGCATTTACACGTCACTGTTTACTAAAACAGAAAACTATTTATGCAATATGGCCATTCATTTAAAACGGTTTTCAAAGTGCAAGTTTTTGAAAATGTACCATTGTTGTCTGTGTAAACTACAAAAAATGTGAATTTGTGAAAATCTTTTTATTTTTAAACAAAAAAATAAATTTATGATTAAAAAAAACAACAACAAAAACAGCTGTGGTTTCCAGAATTCTACCATGAAGACACATTACCAATATGTTAGGTTTTACAGATTGAACATTAAACAAAAAATGAATAAATTGTGTTCAGTTGTGTACGACACAGGTGGTAAAGAGGAAACCACATTCATTCACACACCATTGAAGGTGCACAGTGTCATACACACAAATAATGTAATAAATATTTATTGAACAACAAGATGTAAAATAAAAACCTATTGTACATAACCAATAAGAAAACACTAAGAAACAACTATTTTGATGAAAAGCCGTCAAATGTGATATGTCATGCATTTACATCTTTATACTGTAAATGATAAAGTTACTCATAATTAAAAAGTGTTAAAGATTTATGTTTAGGTGCTGTGTCGGAGTGACATTATCTGAGTTATACCACAATAACACACCAGCATGAAAAATTAAATATCGGCTGACAGTCTCCATGATTATGAATTATAAAGAAAATACTGAAAAAAAAAAAGCAGAAATGTTTCACTCTAGAAACTCTAGAAAATAAATACAATCTTTTAAAATAATTATTTAAAAATGTAGAATATGACTACAATATAAGTGTATTTAAAACATTTGACAAAGTGATTACTTTATTATCGCTCACGGTGTCTGAGACTAGCATGCATCTCTCAGGACTTTATTTTCTTTCACTGAGCTCTTCTGAATGCTGACCGGACCGCGTCTCGTAGGTTTGTGTATGCAGAGTCTGCGTTGCATTTCTGAACTTTCACAAACCCGACAGACAAGCTCTTCCAGGGACTCAGTGGGCGTCTGCAAGCTAAGCTTCTGTACAGCTTTGAGTCTGAAGGCACTAAGCTGGTGTGTGATGATGATTGTGTGTTATCAGCGTTTCCAGCTGCACTGACCAGACACTGCATCCTCCAGCAGCAGAGTGCAATCAAACCCTGCTGCTTTTTCATATCTTTCTGGAGCTCACATTTTATATATGAAACTCTTTCATCCACCTCCTTCCCTGAATGGTGTATATTAACTCCTAAAATGTGAACATATCAAATAATGCGTCATCATGTAAAGAGGAAAAATAAGTGATATTTAAAATCAATGATAATATACTTTCATTTGCTTTAGATTATGTTCCCACCTTTTTAAAATTGAAAGCTGTGGTGTATTTGTTAGTCATCCATCTGTTCTCAAACCTTTGTCAATAGATCAGAGAATAAAAACAGTAAAATTGTGAAATATTATTATAATGTAAAAAAGCTGTTTTCTATGTGAATATGTGTTAAAGTGTAATGTATTTCAGTGATCTGCAGCTGTATTTTCAGCATCATTACTCCAGTCTTCAGTGTCACATGATCTTCAGAAATCATAATAATATACTGATTTACTGCTCAACAAACATCTCTGATTATTATCAATGCTGAAAACAGTTGTGCTGCACAATATTTTTTTGTGGAAACTGCAATACATTTTATTTTTCAGGACTCTTGATGAATAGAAAGTAAAATAATAAATAAATAAAAAAGCATTTATTTGTAATATAATTATTTTGTTACATTATCAATGTCTTAACTGTCACTTTCAATCAACCTAATGCATCATTTTATACATTTATTTTAAATTAAATCTTACTGACCCCAACCTTTTCAATGATATGGCATATTAGGATTTTTTATTTTGCAGCAAAATTACAAATATATTTTTAAAAACAAGCTTTTGACACCAAGGTTTCTGATTGAAAAGCAATGCGTTACCTGCCTTGTAGCAATACAGACTCTACAGGACGCTTCTGGTGTTTGTCTAGAGATGCACAGAGCTCTCTGACGTGCTGCGGGAGTGAGAACAGACTGAACCAAACAGAGTTTTCTGTAATCTCACATACATTATATGTTACAAAAATTGACACAATTCAGACAATTAAACAGAATTGCACCAACAACTGTTGGTGGGTGAATTGAGAAAATATACTTATGTAGAAAATGATGGGAATATTAATGACAAATTACGCAGATCTCGCAACATCATATGAGACAAAACTCTTTGTTTTTTTGGTTGAAACATTTATGAAATATACTACATATTGCCATCACATGGAGCTCTGGAAAACAAAAAAAAACAAAAAAAACATCCATGAAGTTCAAATGGCAAACACTAGTCCAGTTTCCTACACTGTCACTGGCCAACTGACATATCAGTAATGCCAGCATGTCTTTTGACAATTTTTCAGGATATTTCAGGAGTCACCAACCCTAAAAACTAGAGCACAGGATATATTTCACAGAAGAAATATTGTGAATCAAAGTGTGGCACATTTACCTTGCTTTACTTACGCACCAAACCACACTTCATTTTGATTTGGCTCTTGGTGAATATTAATGTTTATACTCTACATCAATTAAAATGACTATTAAAAACGTGATTGAACAGGTTGTTGTTTCAATTAATCTGCTAAGGGGTTTAATAAAAATATCCACAAAGAGTCACATAAACACATGAGTTTTGCCTCGGGTACAAACACAACAAAGCCACCTACAGCATCTGAACTCCATATTTCAAGCTGACACAAGACTTATTTTTCCCTGAAATCAAAGGGGATCTATAACTGGCTTTACAAGCCTGCGCCAGCTCCAGAGCATCAGAGGAACAGAGTGTTTGTTATAAACGCGACTGTAAATCATTCTCCTGCCCGGTTTGATGGCTCCGCAAGGTTATCTTACTTCAGGCCACTAATCTGAGCGGCACGTATAACAGCGCTGACAGCGAGCTGAGGACTGCAGGAAATCAGAGTGTGCAATTGAGCAGAGCCCATAACCTATTTCAGGAAAAAAGGCTCCTTGCTTTTATCTGGGTGACATTGAAATTTCCAGCGTCCACACCTCGTAAATCAAACACTCACACGTCAATGTTTTTCTCTTGGAATGAAGACTTGGTAAAATTGATTATATCTGATAAGGCCTTTATTCTGCTGTGTGTGTGTTCTGTTATGGACAGAATGCATTAGATGCTGTGTGGTGTTGAATTCATGCTTTGGCTCTCTTTGATGGACGATTGCACTGAGATGTTTGTTCTTATACTTCAGGTCATGAGCCAGAAACATTCAAGACTGTCAGCTCAAGTCTGACTCATGTCATTATCCTTCTGTCTTCACTATCCTGTTAAGACATGTAAATCACTGAAGAGTTCAAATTGTGCTGGACACTTTAATAGTAAAACATTAGATGCAAAGCAAAACAATCAATTCCTCACGTTGTATTAAATATATTTGTTTATATTTAATACTTTATTTATTGCCCAAAACACACAAGGAAATGAAATATCCTGCAATTCCCAATCAATAAGAATGGATGCTGATTCACACTCAGAAGCTTTAAAAAGGTGAATAAGTCAACAGTAGTGAGTCCACAACAGTGGTCTGTTCTACATGTGCTCAATTTTCCAAGTCTTCTGAAGGCATATGATAGCTTTGTGTGAGGAACAGACCAACATATAGAGTCATAACTAGCTAAAAATCGTCTGCTACACCATGGGTGGAGCGTGTGTAAAGCTGGGCAAGGATAGCATTCACCTGTGCACGGGTCTGAAATTAAAGGGAGCTTGGGGCAAAAATGCCCCAGTACAATTAAAAGGTACAATAGGAGATCTTGGAAAATGCTAACTTTAGCCTGATAGCACTGAAAGCGAACATCCCACCCTCCCTGCAATCACTGTCCAAAGCCACGGCCCCTGAACGCACATACGGTCGAGCAGAATAGACAACATTAAATTACTACAATAGACTGCATCAGTGTTTCTCAACCCTGGTCTTGGGCACCCACCAACACTGCATATTTTGTGTGTCTCCCTAATCAAACACACCTGATTCAACTCATTAGCTCGTTAGAGGAAACTCCAGGAGCTGAAATGGATGTGTCAGATAAGAGAGACATACAAAAATGTTGTTCTGTTCGACCGTAAGTCATAAGTGCCCTGCGAAGTGGACATCACCAGATATTCCACCATGATTCCAGTTCGAAGCGAGCGTACCATACACAGGGCATTAAAGTGTGCGAGACGTGAATTTAAATTGTATTTATTTACAGAGGTATATTATGTCACACTTAAAATATAGTGAAAACACTATTAAACAGCACAGTAACAAAATCGGCAGATTAAGACATTAACTTGTAAGCACAAAACACAAGATTTGATTTATATAAAGCTAAGACATAAACTAATCTAACACATGAACACAAGCATTCACACATTCACACGTTGCAGAAAGAGAGAAAGAGAGGAAAGGATGAGTTTAAGAGAATGGAAATGTGAAATCCCAAGTTTACAGCAATATGTTCAATTGCATCGACCTGAACAACCATCAATCACTTATTTAACCCTCGCTTCAATGAGGGTAAAATGTATATTAACTGCACCTGATTCAATTAGAACCTGGAGGTGTTACTTGCTTGCTTTGTCTGTGTTAAGAGGTTTCCTTTGTGTCGTCGTTGCAGACGGGGTTCCCCGAAGTGTCTGATTGGTTGAGAGTTCAGTAGTCTTTGAAGTGAGGTCTTGGGCGTTGGCTGAGGATGCGGAGTTGGTCTGGTCGAAGTTTGAAGCGAGTGCAGTCGGAGCTGGACTTTGTAGCAAACTTACATTAACACACGAAACTCCACGGAAAGAAAAGAAAAGAAACTAAAGTAAAAGAATAAAAATAAAAGGAGGTAATGAGACTAAGTTGTTTTCCTTCTCATTATGGTAGCAGCTGGCACATGGGTCAGAGCACGCTCAAAGAGCAGAAGTCGTGGCCTAATGGTTAGAGAGTCGGACCCGTAATCCAAAGGTTGTGGGTTCGAGTCTCGGGCCGGCAGGAATTGTAGGTGGGGGGAATGAATGTCCAGCGCTCTCTCCACCCTCAATACCACGACTGAGGTGCCCTTGAGCAAGACACCGAACCCCCAACTGCTCCCCGGGCGCTGCAGCATAAATGCTGCCCACTGCTCCGTGTGTGTGTGTGTGTGTGCGTGCGTGCGTGCGTGCGTGCGTGTACACACACGTTGGATGGGTTAAATGCAGAGCACGAATTCCGAGTATGGGTCACCATACTTGGCAGTATGTCACTTCACTTTTTTTTAAAGAGCAGCGTCAAAACGCGGTGGCAAAAGAGAAGAAGAGGAGAAGGGTGACCAAGAGAGTAAGAGAGAGTTTGATGTCCTGAGTTTTTAAACTCGGCTTTCAGACCGTCCCATCTGGACGTCTTGACCAATTAGATACTGTCCTTGCTTGGGGTGTTGCTCTGTTCATCCACCAGGTCAATAAATCAACATGTTATCTGTTCAGTCAGAGGTCCGAACTTTACAGGCTCTTGCAAAGTATACTTTTGAACATGATTTCTTTAACAAGACTATGATACATTTGACAAAGAATTGATTGGAAGAAACATTTAAAGTATGATTTTCCAAACTCATACATACCAAACATGAATATTACCCTTTAAGGCTTAAGCTATTCAATACTTATTAGAAGCAAGACATACACAATGAGTGATTAAAACAAGGATAGTCAAATGTGTGGGTTACATACATAATATGGGGTTCTGCATAGAAATGTCCTTTTAGGATGATTTTATGTGCATATGAAAAAGAAAGTCTTTGTGTAGTTCTATGGAGAACGAAGGCATGTTCTTTAGACAAATTAATTTTGGTTTGGACTGTCTTCTATGTTGGGGAGAAGTCAGTCTAAGGAAGCTCGTGAATTCAATTGTGGAATACGTGATGGCCATCTCTTTGACAATCAGTCTTGATTATTTGCAACACATTTGACAGTCTCCTTGAATTGGAATCATCAATAAGTGTTCTTTTGTGTCAATGTTGCAAGCTGTTTTGTGAAAGAGGCTTGCTGGTTAGGAGCCAGGAATCCAATTTATGACGTTGTCCTGTTACAGCTTTGAGGCTGTAAAAACATACAAAACGCCAATTCAAGTGCATCATAGAGACTGAGAGGGCCACAGAGGGCCCAACTGCTAACAGGTACTACGAGGACCCCAGGCCTCCGTCAGCTTGGCCTGTCTTGGGTGTGAGGAGATCATGATCCTGTGGAGATGGACCTGAATCACAAGCACCATTTTAGGGACTTCCTTTGGAGTTTGACAGTGTGAACACCTTCCACTCGTCTATGGAAATATTCTGTAAAACATCAGTCCATCATACATGTTTGAAATTACACGAAGCTAAGTAAATGATGACACAATTTTCATTTTTGAATCAACTAATCAAATTTTTAAATCATACACTTTTTCTGCGGAAGTCATGTTATTTTCAGAAACAGCTGTTTATGAATCAGGATGACACTGCTAACTTGATCTATATTGCATTGCCATCACTTTATCATCGATTTGTAGAGTTTTTCTTCATGCTTTCCCATCTCTCTCTCTCTCTCTCCTGCGTCTTTCATTCATTACCGGCTGATACGGCAGCATTTGTCAGAAAAAGTGGCATGCCTCCAATCAAACGTCCTTCCCGATGACATCTAGCAGTCATTAGGAGGGTTTTATGGATGCAGGATTGTGTCAGTGCTCAGGTTGTGAGGGATCTGGGACTAACAGCTTGGAGGTTTACCCTCAGTGTCATGGACAGAGCTGTCAACATAAGTGACCTTGATTGATGGCTCCTCAGCTTTGGAGGAAATGCTGGCGTTTGCAGTGTTCAACAGCACCGGCATGAGTTATCTCACTTTGCTTAGGTATTCCATTCACCAGTCATTTTTTTAAGGCAGAAAGTGTAATAGCTTTAGTGAAGACCATGGTTTTTATTAGAAGCGCACAGTCAGAAGCCAGTTTCTTTAAAGATGAAATGTCATTTTATTCATCACATCTTCGGAGTCATTATAAAGAAGTTGTAGCTTGATTCTGCTGAAGACTAAAACTTTGTGACACTTTATAAACGTTGATCTGTTTGTTTTAGCACCCTCACAACATTTTTTTTGCAAAGCATTTTTTTAATTAAAAACTAACTGTATTTTTTCCTTCATCTTTATGTTGCAGCTAAATTAATAAATGTAACAATTATATGCTCCATTATTTAACATTTTTGGACATTTTTTTTATACTTTTAAAAGGGGCGAGTATGGAAGCCCATTTCCTCCGAATAAAAAAGGTAATTGTGACTTTTTATCTCACAATTCTGACTTTTTATCTCACAATTCTGACTTTATTTCTTAGAATTGTGTGATATAATGTTGCAATTCTGATAGTCTTTTTTTCCCTTCAAAATTGGACTTCATAACTCGCAATTGCGAGTTTATATCTCACAATTCTGAGAAAAAAAGTCAGAATTGCAAGAAAAAAGTCAGAATTGCAAGAAAAAAGTCAGAATTGTGAGATAAAAAGTTGCAATAACCTTTTTTTTTATTTTTAATCAGTGGCAGAAACGGGTTTCCATAGTTTTAGCACCCTTACAACATATTTTTGCACAGCATTTTTCAAATGAAAAACTAACTTTATTTTTTTCCTTTATCTTTGTTGCAGCTAAATTAATAAATGTACAAATAATTATATGTTCCATTAACATTTTTGGGCAAAAAAGCTTTTTTTATCCTTTTAAAAAGGGCGAGAGAGAGAAAACCACTGCATAATTTAATGAATACATCATTTCTGAACCTTGTATACAGTTGTTGTGCTCCGTATAGAACATATCTGAATGCAGTAATTTCTGATATTATTATTCCTATTATTAAATGATTGACAAAAGTGTTTTTGATCGGTGAACACGCTCAACCTCATGATGGATGGCGTTTGTGTTGGATAGAGTCAGAGCGCGTCTCAAACCAGCTCCTGTCCACCTCATCATAAATCTACAAACACTCACGTAATAAATGCTCGTTGCACACAAACATTTCATCGCTGTCAGTCATTGATTGAAAGCCTGTCATTCTGTCAACAGGAAGTCATGCAAGTGTAGCAGGGTTGACATGTTATTTTATTCCTCTACATTTAATATGTTCTTTTAATTTACTTTGTATTCAATATAAAATAAGTGTGGTTAATATTTTTGTTTTTGAAGGCACACTACTTCAATTCTTTGTTAATGAACAAAGATACATTATTGTGTGAGTATATTAAAAATAATCACCCATCAAATTGATGTTCTTGGCTTATCCTACAGTAAAGTTGTATATTTTGAATGGTGAAACTGTATTCAGTGCTAGATTTCAGGCTCCTGTATTGTCCTTCTTTGTTTGTTTCCAGTCACTATAGCAGCAGATACGCTACTTATTTGCTTATATTTTGCAGATGTCTTGGAGGACTTTCTTGCTGGGTTTCCATCCAACCTTTTTATGCACATTTTGAATCATAACCTCTCAATTCACAAATGTTTGTGAGCTTGTTTGAGGTGGATTTTATGGACTTGTACTAAGTCAGAATGCACATTAAAGTGATGGAAATAGTTTGGACTGTTTTGGCAAAGAGGACACTGTGTATGGACAGACAATATCTGATATATTTTATTACAATTAATCCAAGAAAGGAACTTTGAAGTATGGTTGCTCCTCACAATCATTTATTACATTGGCAAATACTCATTACATGAGCTGCTGCCCTCATTCTGACTGTATCCTGACAGCATTTAATGTATCCTCGCTCTAGTACAGAAGATATACAGCAAGAGAGCCATTCAACTGCTCCTTCATGATAATCTGCAAAATGTAGTCAATGGTTCTTGTTCTCTTTAATCTAATTTTCTGAAATGCACATAAAAATGCCAAACGTTTGGTCAGATGCACTCTAATATGATGAAACATGGATATACGTCCTGCCATCAGATTTATCCATGCAGAAGAACAGTGTCAGCATAAATGTGCAATTTTGTGTTTTTAACTAAAGAAAGCCGTGGTGCCTCGTGAATGTGGTCCATTTGGAGGATCTGAGGAGGTTTACCCTTCACTTTGTTATTGAGAGGTTCATCTGCTGAGACGTGTTTTGGTGCAGCAGCTCTCATGTTCTCAGGTCCGGTCCTGCTGTCCTTCTCCAAACACACATGGACTGCTGGGTAATAGTGTGCTGTGATGTACAGTACATATCCACACAAGTGTGCCAAGCAGCCTCAAAAGTGTACGTGTTTCTGAAACCTAAAATAACAAGATCTCCTAGATTTCACGAGCAAAGGTCCTGCAGTCTGCGTCCGCTGTGTTATTCGGGACAGGGTCTTGAGTGCTGTTTAGTCTATTGTTGGAAAGTGCTGTAGTGAATGTTGTTGTTGTTAACCCTATTTATTAGCAATAGTAATAGTGATGCTTGGCAAACAGCAGTATAATCTAAGACATGCATGTGTGAGTCTTGAGCGATCAGACAGACAGCAGGGTTGTGTATCTGAGTCATGACTGTACATTTAACAGCTTTGACTGACATGTCACTCTTCTGAATGATGGATCATGTGTCACATCCATCATTTACAATCAGCAGCACAATATTTATCACTCAGAAGTCCTCCAGTTCTGTGACGAACGATAGCAAATGCTATCAGAAAAGAATAGTCTTGTTTTAAGACTAGGGGAAAATCAGACTGGATTTGTGTAAGTGAACATGAACAGGCAATGGTTTATTATATCCTACTGAAGGATATCTGTATTTGATCTGAGGTTCGGTGTCTCTGCCTGATTCAGTTGCTGTGCGTTTAACAAAATGACTACGGTTTATGAGCCTTTTTACTTTGAGATACAAAAGAGAGCTTTTAATTTGACTGTGAATGACTGAAATCAATGCTGAATGATGAAACAACACATTAACCATTAATGGACATCTCCACCACTTAAAAGAGACGCATAATAAAAATGTGTGCTAAAAATTAAACATTGTTTGTTGTCCTAATAAACCAAAAACGAAAAAAACAAAAAAAAAACTAAAACACACACACAAAAAAAACGTTAAACCGTTAACTCTGTGATATATCAAACAGCCGAGACAACTTTTTTTTTTTTTTTTTCATTTATTTTTATATTTTTTAATGCATCTGCTAATTTTGAGATTTTGGTCTATTTGTCTTTTCATGAAGTGTTATTTCAAACTAGAGGAAGGAAAACAATCCAAAGTACACTTTTATACACTGCTTTTATTGCACTTTATCTATTTATCTATTTGCATCTGTAGTTTTTAGTTCCAATCCATTATCTTTAAAGACCGTGAGTCTTCTTCTTCTCTCCATACGTGTATACACCAAACAGTTTTATTCTGGTCTATATTCAGAAGGTTTTTTTTTTTTTTTTACAGAGGGGTTTATGTATAATTTGCCTAATTTTATACATTTTATTCCAGAAAAAAAGTGTTTTTTTCTGACTTGACAGTTTTATTTCTGTAAATATATGCAAATTATTGCATATTTCATTATAGATAATGCCTAATTTGCTTATTTAAATGTAGCATTTCAGAAAACGTATAACAAATTGTTAGGTTTTATTTATTATAATTTATTTTTTTACCCATTTCACCTGAGGTGTCTTACCTTAAGGGTGAAGTTGAATTATGTGGTATTAATAAGTTGTGTATAAATAGATTTTCTCATTTCTCATCACGTGCATGCTTTTTCTTCATACTGTAGAGTCAGGCCAGCAGTGTACATTTATGTATTTTATTTATTTAGTCATTTAGCAGACGCTTTTATCCAAAGCGACTTACAAATGAGGACATAAGAAGCAATCAAAACCAACAGTGTACATGTAGTGGATGATCCCTATGATATGTGGCTATACAGAGAACATGGACCCAACACAATTAATGGGTTTTCCACTGAGTTTGTATCGGCTCTGGCCTCTGCTGTGAGAACTACAAGCACAAACACTTAACAGGGGAGCTACTTTGTCTTATTTTTAAAACATGCATTTTGTCACAGACATCGCTGATCCATGTTTGATTTCTTTATTGTTTCCACTTTTCCTCCATTGTCCTTGTCAGGCCAAAAATAGAATTAGCTTTTCTTTTTCATCTCCAGCAATTTGTCTGAAATGATTGCTGTTTTGACATTATAGGCCTGGACAAGGATACAGTGACCTCACTCACACCGGTCCACCCTGCACTGGTCCAGTTCAAGCAGATGAGAAAGGGCATCTGGTCAGCATTAGTCAAACCACTGCCGTCCCGACACGAGAGCGCTCGGGTCACGCAGGAGCTTCATTTATTTAGCACAGGTCTGTCTCAGCGGGCGCTCTTTGCCTTGACCTGCTCTAAAAGACACATCTGAGTGTCTAAGAAAGACAAAGCATGGGAGGAATTCTTTACCTCAAAGAAATTTTCATTGCTCAGAGGTTGCTCTTTTATAGCTCTGGAGATTTAATGGATTATAGCTCCTCCAAAAATCCAATAATTTACTCATGTTGTGCCAATCCCCTGCGACTTTCGTTCAGTGGAGCACATCAGAAGATGTTTAGCAGAATATTCATGCTGCTCTTTTCAACACAATGAAAGTAAATGAGAATGTTTTGTTTTTGTAACAGACTAGTGGACACAAAATATCCAAAATACAAATTGTATGTGTTTATTTTGTTGCACTTTCTCTATTTGCAGCTATAGATTTCAATTCCAATGCATATCTTAAAAGGTTATTTACTATTTTCTCAATGTCAGTAGACTTAACAGGTTTATTTCTATCCATATTCTGAAGGGTTTTACTGAGGGGTTTGTTCATATATCATTCACCTGATATTGCATTCCTAAAAACATGGTGAAAATGTATTTGTTTCTTAGGAGAAGACTTAATCAATTATAATAATATAGCATGACAAGAAATTGAGCAATTTTAAAAGGCCAGTCATTTTTGACCATGGACACCAGATAAAAGCTTTTCAGCACAAGAGCTACAATTACTGATGTCCAGAGCCATACATTTGTATATTTCAGCTTTACTTGATACATGATAAGCCTGACTTTTGTATAAAATCTGCATTTTCAGTTAAACGAAAATCCTCTCCAGGTCAAAATAAAAAACATGAGGGTTTAATACATAATGTATGTAAATACATCAATATAGCACTACAGTATATGCATGCTATTATAGGTCAGACTTAAAGTGCAACAGACACATGTTTACTATATCTATCAGGGTCCCACTGTCCTGCTCCATCGCTCTATCTGACAGAGTTCGTTGGTCTGAAAAACATTGAAGACCCTGTTCTACCGCACTCAGCAGTGGTTGTATAACTCTTCATCTTAATTTAGCACACTGCGTTTGTCTGGACTGTGTGAATAGAGCTCATAAATCTGTGTTCGGTTTGAGTCTAAATAAAGGCTTTATGACTTAATCGGCCTCTGATCTAGACAGAAATAATGTATGTAAATACAAACTCTTTCTCGGGTGAAAATGTTGAAGCAAATCAGCTCAAAGAGATTGGTTTATTCTCACTCATTTCTCTGTCTGGGCAATCAGATAAACTGCAGGGCTCTCACTACAGCTTTATTTCTGTTCATGTGTGTCCACGCTCGTCTCCTCGCCGCTCACAGGAAAACATCTCACCATGATGAAGAGGAGAGCCTACACAGCTGGACAGAGGATACAGATGCTGAAGCTAGAGTGAATCACCTCCCACCTATACGATAGGGTGTTGTTTTAAAGGAGAATTCAGCCTGAATGAGTTCTTGCAATGCACTTTAGCCCTTTACGATCACTTCACTTCACTGCACTCGTAGATCGACCACCAATTTCAAGTGTTACTCATGCCAAGATTCATTTGAGAAACATCTCTTAATTGTCAGATTATTCATATGTTTACTTCTACTATCTAGGTGTTTGATGGTTTTGGGAAACAGCCCTGCCTTTGATCACTCTAAATTCTTCCCAGCACACAAATGGGCATGATGACTGTTGCCAAAGCGCCGTCCCACAAGACAACACACATATGCTATTTAAATGAACAAATGGGGAAAGGGAAGTGGTGTGTGGCCAAGTATGGTGACCCATACTCAGAATTTGTGTTCTGCATTTAACCCATCCAAGTGTACACTCAGTAGTGAACATACACCCGGAGCAGTGGGCAGCCAATGCTGTGGCACCCGGGGAGCAGTTGGGGGTTCGGTGCCTTGCTCAAGGGTCTCACCTCAGTCGTGGTATTGAGGGTGGAGAGAGTGTTGGTTATTCACTCCCACACCAACAATCCCTGCCGGACCTGAGACTCAAACCCACGACCTTCAGGTTACAAGCCCAACTCTCTATCCATTAGCCCACGACTGCCCAAAGTGGGACAATCCTCATTTTTTGCTTACATAATATTGATCTGAGCCACAGAGTACATCAAATCCACTTTCCTTAAAGCTCTGCAGTGGTGTGACAACAGTACAGTATGAGAAAGGCCCTGTTCTCTTGATCTTCAGGCTGAGGAGCTGACCCAAAGAGCCACATAATGAACCTACTATATTACTGCATAACCTTGTCCTAAACAGATGTGAGACACTCCAGTTCTACTGTATTGTGAAGAAGATGGGTTAATAAAGTGGCAGGAATAGCTCTGAATTCTAAACAAGAACATGCATCAGAACTGAGTTAGGATTGGGAGATGGTTTTGGAAGGAAGCAATGTATTATTTTCTCCAAATGTTTGCTGTTTTTATGATAATAAAAGTAGAGCACCACAGCAGCATGTCTTAAAGTTCACAGATTCCTCAAGCACAAATGTATATTGCAATTAGTTTTCAGATTGTCTTCCCTGAATGGAGGGAAACTTCAAATGTCAACACACGGGTTCCTCAGCGTCACACAGAATAAACTTAAATCTTCTCAAGATGACTATAGATGATGTTCAAAACTGCAGCTCTGAATTATTTGACTGGCGACTAGTAGTGTGTTTGACTTAAATTTTAATTCCTGGTCATTACAAAACTGAAGCTCATCATCCATTTATGTTGTAAAAGTCTGGTCACTTTTACCATTGTTCTGTGAAATTTTGTGAACAAAGTACAGTAATTTCAATAGGAATCTGTGCAATAGATAAATTCCAGTGAGGGCAAAAGATTTACCCACAAAAGGCACTTTCGCACCGGAGGAATCTTTTCACAGTTTCTAGAACTAGTGGTGGAAGTCCCCGCTTTTTAGCGTGTTGGCACTGCAGGAACTAGGAACGCATTTAGTTCTAGGAACTTCGTTTTGCGGAACTAAATTAGCTCATACTTCAGAGCAGGGTCTAAAACAGGTGTATAGGAAATACCAGCGACGTAAGTGTACGCTGATTGGCCAAAAGCATACAACACATTTTAAAAATGCTGGGTAGTCGTGTAAAGATTTTTACCCCACGAACATGGAAAACAGTTATATGTTGTCTACAGCATTTTGTTCTTTTCTCAGCCTCGATGATAACACTGCAAGTTGTCATAGGAGATTTAGTCAGATTTCCATGCTCTTTCAATTGTGTAAATTGTGCATTTACATTCCATCTCCGTTATCACGAAACCCACAACACACACACAAAAAAAAACTCTGGTCATGGCGTTGTCCATTCATCAGTTGTTGATGTTTGTAAATGCAGCGAATAGCGAGGTCGCTGTCGGCCGCTACAGAGTTCCTGATGCTGGTGCGAAGGCAACCAGGAAAACAACCAGAGGGAAAAATTGGTTCTCTAGGAACGACCCTGCTGGCAAGTTCCTAGAACTACGAATTGTGAAAGTGTCTAAAGATTTTGTTACGTGTTCAAGTTGGTCATGCAGATTTGATCCATTGACCAACACTAGAGCAGACTTTGGACACAAATTATTACATTGGATGTCCATCAGCATCCAACTACTCCTGGACACTACAGTACATTTTAAACGGAAATGTCTTCAGGGCAATAACCTTCAGTCTTGCGTGTGCATTTGGCATCAGTGATACATGCAAAACATGGAGCTTCACTAAACATTCAGGACTTAGTGTGTCCATGTGCTTTATGTAGATCAGAAATACCCATACTTCATTCAACAGTTTAATTTCCTCAACAGTTCCTAACAACAGCAGCTTTCAAACCACTTCATAACACTTATTCCCCAGACAATTGTCCAATTGTCACATATGGACTTGTTGGACACAGCAACTGTTTCAAGTTGCAGATCACATTGCTACACTCCTCATTATTGGAGCAGGTGGATGAACGCTAGAGAAAACTGAAGCGCTGCTCGGCATTAACAAGTTCCTCTCCAAAAGCATTATGCTGACAGAGGCCAGTGGCTCAGGATGGCGTCTGTGTTGTCGATAACACTGGAAGGACCGAGTGTTTATCCGAATAAGAGAATGGAAGCTGCTTTTGAAATACTTCAGTCCGACGGCTCCACGAGGTCCACGCTCTCATTATCACTCTCAGATGCTGGCAACGGTCCACCAGCGGCTCTAAAGGACAACGACCTTCTTCATAAACATGCACAATCAATATTCTACTCTATCCTCTCATTCTGGAGAGGATTGTATGTTCTCGTACCTCTTCTGTATAATAGATGAGTGGATGCTTTGTGTCCATTCCTGTCCCACTCCTTCACTGTGGCATCTCGCCCAATTTGCGCTCAATATGCAGCCGCGGCGATGCCCACACATGCGACCGCAGCACTCGCTTCATCTGGCAGCTGACACCACGGCCTGCGACAACAGCCAGAGAACCACGAGGAGCCGGAGAGAGAGAGAGACAAAGAGGGAGAGGGGGAACCAAAGCAAAAGAGGCGAACCCATCGTGCTTGATTAAGCCTGTCACCATTAGACAGAGACTGCAATTAGCCCTGGCCAGGTTTATCCCGCCGAGGGATGCGGTAATGGAGAGAGGAGGGAAAAGACAGACAGGAGGAGGAATCGGGCGGCTGGGGCCCCGGGACTTGAGCGAATGCGGCATCTGCTGTGTGTGGCAGAGACGAAAAGCTGGAGGAGAGGAACAGAGGATGGATGAAGAGAGAGAGTGAAATAAGAATAATAAGTCATTTTTGCAATTTTAACGTACTGATTCCATTTTCATTCAATGATTTAATAAAGGTTTGTTCAGTAATTGAGTACGCATGCCTCCCCCTTAGGTCCCAACTAAACAAACAAACAAACAAAAACATGAACTGCTAACTGACAGACTTTTTTATTTATATAGTGTTGACATGGCAATTAGTCAAATTATTTTTCATCATGCTAGCATTGGGCCTTATTCATGAAACTAGTGTAAATCTATGAGTAACTTCTGAGTAATTTGCACGTAAAACAGACCTTCCCGAAAACTCTCCTCCAGATTCAGAAACGTTTCGTAAAGTAAAAATATACCCCAGAGTGGAAGTTGATAAAGTATGCCATTTGTGACGAACAGTGTTGGGAGTAAGGCGTTACAAAAGTAATGCATTAGAGTAACGGACTACTTTTTGCTGTAATGCAGTAGTGTAAGGCATTACTAATCAATTTTCAGTAATATTTTACTCGGTACATGTTCAGTAATGCCTGTGTTACAACACACTTTTAGCCCCCAATTTTATTTTATTTTTTAATTTTAATTTAAAGTCGGGCTCCGACTTTTTTATGTCCCTATAGGGCCGGGATTCAGGCCAAAATTCACGTCATAGTTCAGAGGTGGGCCGGTCCTCGGACCCGTTTTAGGCTTCTCCTTAACTTTATATTTTAGACATCCATCAATTATTAATGAAAAAATTGCCGCGCTGGTGGAAATAACATGAGTCCGTGCTGCCGCGACTGTCAAGAGCGACTCAGCGGTGTTTAGTGTCCCGCAGCAGCAGCGAGCCGTCAGCACAGCTGAAGAGTACTGCTTCAAATACACACAATAAAAGCAAAAGCCCCGGCAAAAGTAATTACCATGAATGTGTCCGGGGGAAATAGTAAGGATCTCCTCGTTAGACGCGCCTTTAGAGAGAAGAGCATCTTCACGGATAACGATTATATTAAATAGTTTTTGTTTTTATTTATTTCGTTAAGTAGTAATTTTTAAGCTTTCTATAGATATATTTATCATGTCTGTGAGGCATGTATTCACTGTCTTTCAGTTCATTTTTGTGAAACGCTCCTGTTCAAGATAAAAGCACGACGTTTTGTTGGCATTGTGAGTGCACACAAATAAAAGTAGACCCTTTACAGTTACGAATGATGTATTACGCTTACCTTTATGAGCCAAAATTATGGCGTAAGTTGTTGCCATTGAAAAAATAAAATTGTAATCGGTTGCGCTGGTGCCTCATGTCCTGCGCTTTATCTTCCACTCTCTGCACAAACTACTGGATGCAGCGCACATTTATCTACGTTTAACGTTTAAACATTGTGATATGCTTGAACTGTTTTAATATATCTATAGATTTTATTTTAGGCAAGTCGTGATGATTTGAGAAGGCTAAATTGATCAAACATAAGCTATTGTAACATAGAGGCAGTGTCTTTAAGATCCATGTGCAGCTTTATTATCACACAAGAATGGTCATACAAGCTTAAGTCAATCACAGGCATCAGGTACCACGCAGGCAGAATCATAAACAGAGTTCGGGCTAGAGGTCTGGGCAGGCGGCAGACTGATAACAAAACAGATCAGCAAGGCAGGCAGAGTTCTTTCATAAACCGGTAAACAGTCCAGATGGGCAACAGGAAATCAAACATGGGATAAATGCTTAGAAATGTCTGCATGGCAAGAACAAGACTTCGCAGTGAGAGCAAGGGTGGAGTAGATTAAATAGACCAGTCAATGGGGAACACCTGTGCAGGTAATCAGTCTCAGGTACGGGGTGTGATGGGAAATGAAGTCCGAATGACAGAGTTAATACTCAGGTGAGGGTTCCCTCTGGTGGTGATCGGAGGGAGCCACAGAGGCTGAGTTCGTGACAGCTATGATCAGCCTCCCGGTCTGCCGCTGGCCGCTTGGTCATTACTTTAAGAAAGAAAAAACTTATTTAATTAACAAAAAATGCTCCAAATGTTTTTTTTCTAAATGAACTTAAAAAGCCAGAACAAAATAAAATATAAACACTTTGCCATTAGGGCAGGGCTCTAGTACATTTAGTCATTTTAGAATGTTAAGTTCTACTTCTGTAGATATTTTGGTGAAAGTAACTCAAAAGTAATACAGGAGTCATGTAACGCATTACGATTCTGAGACAGTAATATTGTAAGGTAAGGAATTACTTATAAATAACAGTAACAAGTAATCTGTAATGTATTACAGATTGGCAGTAACTTGCACAACACTGGTGACGAATAGAGTTGGAAAACTTTGACTGTGGTGACATTTCTATGTTGATTCTTGCACATTTTGTGCAATTTTAACGTGAAATGTCCAGTGTGTGGTGCTGAAATTGTGTTTATTTTTATCAGAAGCAGATGACTGTTAATCTGGTAATATTTTGGGTTTTTAACATATCTCAGCAGTATGAAAATAAAATGTCAGGTGATTAGCTCTCAAAGGTTAATGCTCTAATGCAGGCTCTCTCAACCCTGGTCCTCGAGGGCCACTCTCCTGCAAATATTAGCTCCAACCCTAATCAAACACACCTGAACCAGCTAATTAAGATGTTCAGGATTACTAGTAAGCTAAAGGCAGGTGAGTTTGATCAAGGTTGGAGCAAAACTCTGCAGGACAGTGGCCCTCCCGGACCAGGGCTGAGAAACCCTGCTCTAATGCATGTGCGATGTTATTTTCAAATGCGTAAACCTATCCAGTGCAAATAAAAACGAATGTCAGATAAAAACACATTTGCTTAAGCAGCCATTTAATTTTACTTTTTCTTGTACAAGTCTTTGAGCTCTTTTATTGTGACTTGTGATGTGAAATGCTCAGGTACAAGTCCTGTGAAACACAAGTGCATTGCTGTACCGGGTGCGCTACCCAGCAAGTTTATGATATCTGAAAAGACAAACATATGGTGCTGGTCATGCGATGTAAACATAAAAATGTGCTATTGTTCTGAGCTCATAGTATAGTGCAAGGAACCATGCTAAATAAGTCTTAACTAAACAGTAATCTGCTCTTAAATCATAACTTTTGTGAAAAGTTGTTGGTGTTTTATCACCACTGGTGTTCATTTCAGCAGAAAACTGCAGCGTAATGTATGCATGATACATTTTTGCAGGTAGATAAATGTTTCACCTATGTTGCTACAAACATGTTTATAGATTTGCAAACCACAATCTAATTTGACCAGATGTCAATTTACTTGTAGATCATCTGCATTTGTCTTGATTTTGATTAACCATCTCTCCAGTTTTTAACATTCAGGTTATAATATATAATTATATATTATAATTCTGCGTAATTCAGAAGTTTATTTAATGGTAAACAAGAAATTGGAATGCTTTATAATGTCACAGTTCATTTCTGCCCATATAAGAATAATTTCCAATCAATTTTTACCACTTTGTGAGCACGTTTGTGAGCACTGCTGGTCACACAAATAAACTGAATGTAAAGCAGGGGGATGCTGGCTTTAACGCAGCTGCAAAGTTTGTATACATTTTCTTTAGTCATTTCAACAGTAATTTGTTGAATTATGATCAAATGATGGAGAAGACCATCTGTAGAGCTTTGGTGCATTCGGAAGCATTTTCTACAGCTGATCACACAGACCTATAAAGCCATCAGATCGTATGCTGCATCCTCATACCGTGCAAATTGCATTCAGCTGGAATTTTCTGCATAATTCCTTTAGTGAATCAAGGGCTAAAACCACACAGACCGCATGTGCAAATAAACAGCACTTACTGAATTCCCCCCAGTCAAGGTGGTCTTGCAGTTCAGACAAAACCGCCTCTGTGACACACATGGCTGAGCGAGTGTGTTTGTTTCACACCTCTCCCCAGCTCTCTGGAATACAGGCCTTCACTCTCACACACACACACACACACACACACACACTGTACCTTCCCACTCCTCCTGCTTTGGCAACATTCCCAGATGGAGGATGTAAAATGGATGGCGCAGAAAGACCCATAATTTACAAAGCAGCTGCTTCCCTTTAGAGTAAAACCCTTCCCATACTTTATAGGCAAGACACAGCAATGAGGGTCTTTGTGAGGGGAATATTGATGTGTTCCATAAGATGATATCCAGAAACTATTCATCACAAGACCGATAAGAGGGGCTTTTAAGGACATGGCTGAAATGAATGAGAGTTATTTGCTTTGTACCTCCATGTTCTTCTGAGATGGACCGATCCTGTGTGAAGTTAGTAACTTGCCGGGTGCAGTTTGTTAGGGCTCAGCATTTAACTGTAGCTGCAAAGAGCTCTGAGTGAACGGAAAGCACTAGAATAACAGATTTTCATTTCTGGAATTAGCCTCTTAATTCCTAGGTGAGGTTATAAAATGGCACATTACACTAATATCAAGTTTAATTTCTCAGAGAGTCACAGGGTAACCTTTACAGAATGCCTGGTCAGCAAAAGCTCAATCCAGAGCGCTTCATGAGTACACCAGATCTGTGTGTGATATTACTATGAAAGTGTTGGTAGTACAATTAGTGTACTTTATGTTAGTGTACGTAAACCTTTTTTGCCACATGTCCTAATAACAACAAATATATTTTCATATCACTTTATGCTCTATAAACATTCAAGGCATTGCCAAGAAACATGCATGTAAAACAAACAAAAAAAGAAAGCTGTGTCTCACATGATGCAATATACACTATGCACTCTAGCATCTAGTGTATGAATTTTGTAAGGCTATTTTGCATCCGAGTCTGATAGCTACACTCATTCAGCTGTGTAATTAAAGCGGTGACAGTTGAGTATGAAGTGTTCAACACTCCACATCGTTTTTCCAGTTAATTAAGTGCATCATCTGGATATTTGAAGTGTACTTTTTCTCACTGGAATTTTCAGTATGCCACTCACACTATTAATACTTCAAAATGGTATAAAAGCATTGCATACGACACACATTAAGTCAGTTTCCCAACCCGGTTTCTGGAGGCGCACCAACAGTATTTGGAATTTTCCCTTATCGGACCCAGCATGCGCATAGTATGCACATTTTCTGTATGCATGGAATACCCGGATTTGCCAGAATCTGCTAAATATAACTCAAGTACACTGAAATCAGTACAGAAGCTGTGTTCCGAATGGCATACTATCATACAACTCCTACTGTACTGCAGTATGCTGTGTGAATACTGTGAATAGTATGTGAATTTTCTGTATGCATGGAATGCCCAGATTAGCTGCTACATTTGCTGAAATTTGATGTATGCATCTGAAGACACTGCATGGGATACCGTTTCCCAGGAAGCAACGCGCTCCATGTCTTCAAACGCGTGACTGAACTGGAGGCGGGGAATAGTAATTATAAATGTTACACTTGTATATGTACATATACACATGTAAACTACAAACTATCACTGTGCATCTAAAAACTATCATTAGTAGGACATAAATTGTACTTTAATCTCTACAGCACTTTTCCGATCAAGTCAAAGGACGTCACCTTTATCTCTATAGCGCTTTATACATTGTTTCAAAGATATAACATATTAATATTGCAGTAATATAATAAATACAATGCATAAATAAACTTACTTCAATTAAGCAAACAATTAAATTCCACTGTCAAGCAGCTGCAAAAAGAAATGGAGTGTATTTACTCTAAAGACAAATAGACCAATTTGTTTTCAGAGGCTATTTACATAAACTCTGTGCACCAATGCCTGGCTGCGATAAACAGCTCTGCAGAAGACAAGCGAATGTCTGTAGAATCAGTGGCGCAGGGAGTAAAAGACACGAGATGGGTGCTGTTGATGCCAGCGAACCGATTTCGATTCTGCCTTTTGTCAAACTCCCATCATCCATTTTCCCATCACATACCAGATCAGAAAGGCATTTATTTTCAATAAAAAAGTAAATATTTGAAAAGTGGAGATTAAACGCCTCATTAATAATACAGTGTGCTTAGCTGTAGGTCGGGTTTTGCCCAATAAAGTGGTGTTCATCAAATAAAATGTATGATAATTTACACTCAATGTTACTGCATACTGTTTTATAATGTACTACTGAAGTATAAATATCTGCCAACTACTATTTACACACCTGTTTCTAAAGTAAATGAAAGTAAATAGTTAAGAGAGAAACAGATGCGTGCCTGTATATTCAACCCGGTCTCATCCCAAGTCGTCATATTTTTTGATGCTCAAGGTACCCCTTTAGCGTCACTTTTCGACGTGAAGGGAAGCGTAACTTTTCGGTGTCGATATGCTAACGCGCTATTGGGAATTTTATCGTCATAATAAGGTTGCCATTATTGCATATATGTAGGGGTGTGATTTTTGAATGTAAACAGTCAAAATAGTGACTTACCCAACCCCTGCCCCTAAACCTACCATCTGTGAAGAAAACGCAAGATATAGGAGGCAGATGCAAGTACTGGCATAATTTATTTAAAAATGATTAATATACGCTAAGTGTTTCCTATTTAAAAAAATTACCTTCCCTTCACGTCGAAAAGTGACGCAAAAACCAAGCATCAATATGTGACGAGTTGGGATGAGACTGTGTTAGTATATTAGATGCGTGCAGCTCTTAAAGGGACAGGACACTAAACGTGCTGTCGACTGTCATTAAAGGGATAGTTCACCCTAAAATTTAATTTCTGTCATTATTTACTCACTCACATGTTGTCCCAAACCTCTATTAATTTCTTGTGCTGAACCCAAAATAAGATATTTTGAAGAATGAGGGTAACCAATCAGTTGCTTTGATAGAAAGAACAATCCTATGGAAGTCACTGAGGACCAGCAACTGTTTGGTTTTCCTCCTTCTTCAAAATAGCATTTATGTTCAGCAGAAGAAAGAAACTCATTCAGGTTTAAAACTACTTTTGAGTAAATGATGGTATAAAAATAAAACATTATGACAGAATTGACAGACAGATGACAGAATATTTATTTTTGGGGGAACTATTCATTTAACGTTAACAAAACAACAAAACAGAGACAAATCCCTCACTATTCTTGACTGAAACACTTTAATACAGTTGCTTTAGGAATCAGTCTATCTAGTGTTTTATTTTTATATTTGTTCATACAGTCTCATTGAATGCTCTGCTAAATACACCTATTGTACCTGAAAATAAAGCACTGTTTGTTTTATTTATATATTATGTGTATTTGTAATGTGTATCTTTGTAGTGTATCTTTAAGAAAGATAAAATAATGACAACGATTTTTATCTTCGCCCACTTTGGCCTAAATATCTGCCATGTCTTTTTTTATTTATTTTATTTTTAGTTACCTTGAAAGGCTTTGTGTTTCTAGTTTGGCTGTAATGCTCACACAACTTGTAAAACCAAAATAGTAAAACCAACATGACAAAGAATCGTGATAAAATCGTGAATAGTGATATTTCTAAAAAAAAAAAAAAAAAAAAAGTGATATTTTTTCCCATATTGCCCACCCCTAGTTCCCACTGTTATGAAAACATTGTTTTTGAATGTTTACTTTTAAATATTAAAACAATATATTAACATTATACAAGTGTTGTTGCAAAAGGTCTGAACACTTATGTACATTTGATATTTCTTTTTTTTTTTCCTTTTCAATAAATTTACAGACATTTCTAAAATTCTGTTTTCACTTCGTTATTATGAGTTACGGAGTGTAGATTAATGAGAGAGAAACACAATTTAATTTAAGCAATTGTAGTATCAGGCCGCAACATAAATTGAAAAAAAGTGTTTGGGTGCACTATGTTTATGCTTTTTGAGTTTATTACCTGACAGTCCATTTGTGAGAGTACCTATAGTCAGTGTTTGGCACTCGAAAATCAAGAAAGAAAGAAAGAAAGAAAGAAAAAAATGTCCATCTGCTCAAATATTCACATTTATTACACTTTTGCTCCTCTAGACTGTACAGTAGGTGTACTCTGTTCTTATCTCAGGGCTAACCTTTATTCAGACATCGCTGTTTGTCCCGAGACAAACATTTGGAAACCGGTGCGCTCCAAAATGTCTCTAAAAGAGAAATATATACGGCTTTGTTAAATCACTCTGGCATAATTGGCTCTGTTCACTTCTCCTAGGAGGGCAAATACGGGATCCTCGGAGGCCCAATAAATGTAGCCAAGCATTTTTCTGATAAGGGAATACTCATTTTTCATCAGCGATATTTTCATTTTTTCTGGGCCGAAGACAGTTGGCATTAGATTAAAAGCTAACCAGGGGTAAGCCTGCAGCAAATAGCAGAGACTTGAAGGGCAAATGCCCTCCTGAATCCATCAAATTTCCCTGGAGTTGTTCTGTGGACGCTAACGACCTTAAGCTAGCGCTCTAAAGACGGCTCCACGCCGCTGTCGCCGCACACCTCTGTGTTTTGCTTCTGTCTGCGCTGACTCTCAGGAGCTCTATTTGAGCCCCGCGCTTCATTAAACGATCTGCAAATGTTAACGTGATAAATGCAGATCTGTTGGATGCTCTAAGCGAGACTTGTCTCAGTTTGAGACAAACCTTTGTGTGAGAAGGTGTTGTTTATTTAAAACACGGGCCAAAATGAGTGATTTTGCTTGGGAAGATCTTTGGAAAAATTTCATTCAGAATCTGAGTTGATTTCAGAGCAAAAACTGTGCTTCATCTCAGCAGAGAAATACAATGCAATAAAAGTAGTGAAATAATTCAATCTGGGGTTATTTGATTTTGATTGGCTCTGGGCTCTCGGGAGACCCTGACAGGCCTGATTCTGATTCGTCATCCCGCAAGGAGAGCAAAATGAACGTCACATGTGATTGTGTCAGAGAGGAGACACATACAGCGCTCCATTTCATTTCTGCCAGCAACTTTCCAGGCCTCTTGAATCTCATTGTCTTTCTGTCATGTCTTGCGCTGAATCGTAACAACGTTAAAACTATGAACTAGAATTGAACTATGAGTGAGGAAATCAGTAACAATTATGACAAATGAACATGAAAAGTGATATTGCAGAATATGCTGATCAAATTGCATCGGTCGTCCTGCGTGTGACTGATCGCTATTGAACATAATTGTATATTACGGTCAAATGATCAATTTGCAAACAGCCTGATAAAGCACGCCAGAAGAAACTGCCCACAAACCACACATTGATCTTATCAAACGACAAAGCTGCCCTCCTGTTTAAAATATGCAAGCGCCAAACCCAGGAGGGATAATTAAAATAATGTATGCATTAACTCGCAAATATCGTAATGGTTTGATTTATTGAGCGTTCCCACGTCTATTTTTCTTCTCTGTTCTCTTAATGATGCCCAGAGTCACAATAAGCACACATCCTTTGGAGCGGCTCCAGTGAAGGTCACCCCATCCACGCAGCTGTATGAGCGATGAGTATGAGCGGAGGAGAACACTGCCACCGGCAATTGTGGCCGTCCACAACCCCAGCGCAGGCCACCACAGGAGGGAGCGGCAGATGCCGAGCCGCCGCTAATGGCTCTGGGGCCAACAATGAGAGAAAGCCAACCAGCATGGAGGTGGAGCAGATGGGCCCCAGACTTACAGATAATGCTTGAGACAGGGTTTGGACTGTCTGTCTAGTTCCCTTGGATTCAGAGGATGCGTGTTTGTTACTATTTTTATTTAGTAAAGGACGTGTTAAATTGATTAAAGGTGACAGTAAAGCCATTTATAATTAGTGCTGAAATAAAAAGTGCATCCAAAATAAAAGTTGTTGTTTACATAATATATGTATGTGTACGGTATATAGGTATTATGTATATATAAATACACACACATACAGCATATATTTTCAAAATATTTACCGTTATATACATTTATATTATTATATTTTATATTATATATATAAATATATTTAATATATAAATATATATAATGTTTTCTTAAATATATGCATGCATATGTTTGTATTTATATATACGTAATAAATATATACAGTACACACTCATATATTATGTAAACAAAAACCTTTGTTTTGGATGTGATTAATCGCGTGACAGCTCTATTTATAATGTTACACTTCTATTTCAAGTTCTTTTGAACTTTCTATTCATCTGTGAATCCTGAAAAATAAAATGTGTCACTTTTCCACAAAAATATTGGGCAGCTCAACTGTTTTCAACATTGATAATCAGAAATGTTTCTTGAGCAGTATATTAGAATGATTCCTGAAGGATCATGTGGCACTGAAAACAGCTTTGAGATTCAGCTTTGATCACAGCAATCAATTACAGTTTAACAGATATTTACATTGTAAAATATTAGAATTTAAAACAGCTGTTTTCTATGTTATTGTTCGGATCATATACAGTAAATGCAACGTTGGCGAACCAAAGAGACTCAAAAACATTAAAAAGTAAACTGACTTCAAACTTTTGAATGGTATAAAAACTTATAAGGTTTTCACTGTGATGTAATGCTGGTGACTGGAACATATTGGTGTCTGTATTGTGAAGTACTGCCATCTAATGCTTGTTTGGGGCATTGTAAAGTTTTTCATTCTAATGCTGATGCTGTGATTTATTTTTGGTTTATGAGCAAAGCTGTGAAGATGCACTGTTGCTCACTGCAGATGTAATGGGAACACAAAAGGATTGTTCCTCTTCAGAAACTCGAGTTGCGTCAGGAGACGCTTTGGGGACGCCTTCAGCATAACTGGCTCTGAATACTAATGAAATCTGTCCAATGGATGGGAGGGACGTCACGGGCAAGGTGACGTAATGACCAGCTGGTATAAAAGCATGTGCGGTGAAACCGGCGTCACTCTGTCATTCAGCTAGTGCTTATTTACTGTTGTCTGTCTTTAGCTATGTCTAAAAGAGCCAGTTTAAGGCTAAGAATGTGGGAGAAGCGCAATACGAGCTGTGTGTTCCTCCCTGCAAACGTTTTTGTGTGTGGGGGATACACGCGGCTTGTGTGTGTTGCTTGGGAGTGGGACACGCGGCGGCTCTCGAGCGGGCTGATTGCCCGCACTCGGGGGCCTTCCTCTGCGTGTGCTTCGCTCCCGAAAGGCCCTCTTCTCCGGGGAGGGCTCTTTCATTGGCGTTCCCAGCAGCGCTGGCCCGGCTTCCGCTGATGCGGAGCAGGGATGGCGCTCGTGGGGTTCGCATCGGGATCTGATGGAGGGATCGGAGACGAGCAAGTCTCTATCTCCATCCTCACCTGTCGGATCCCGTGACCGCTCCTTGAGATCGGAAGCCCTCCTTGCGACTTCCCTTCGGGCAGCGGCCTCGGCGTTTCTCTTGTCTTCTTCCGAGGAGATTGACACGGGAGGCGCCGAGTATGTTGCACCCCCTCTTTCACCCCAATATGAGGAGCTTGTGGAGTGTCTTGTCGAACCACAGAGAGGATTATACAGCGTTTTCTGTGGTTTCAGACTCACCTACACATCGGAGCCTGCCTTTTTTTTCCCGACCTCCACACTGACGTGTCGAGGTCGTGGGGAAAACATTTCGGCCCGCCTCTTCGTCCCCTCAATCGATTACTACGGTAATGTAGTAATGTGAGTGAGCGCGGTTACAGAGCGATGCCGCGTGTGGAACAGACGCTTGCGAGCTATCTGTCCCCTGATGCTGCGTCGTATCTGAAGACAAGGGGTACGCAGCAGCGGGTCGGGCTGTCTTATGTCTGCACACCATGTTGGTGTTGCGGGCATGCCAGGCTGACCTGCTCAAGGACTTGGATGAGGGCGAGGGATTTAGTGCAGAGGACACTCTGTGAACTCCGCAAAACCGCTGATTTGTCTCTCCGCGCCGCCAGGCAGACCGTCGGGAATGAAAAACGATCTGTGGCAGCCCTGGTGGCGGCGGAGAGGCATCTTTGGTTGACCCTGTCGGATTTAAAGACCACAACAGGGTCTTCCTTCTGGACGCCCCACTTTTCCTTCTGGCCTGTTTCGGTTCGGGAGGCAGGTGGCGGCGTTCCAGCGGTTTCTCCCTCGCTGCTCTCTAGCTCACGGGGCTGCTGGGCGAGAGCAGCCCCTGCCACGTACTGGCTCCTCGTATAGGCAAGCTCGCCCCTGTGGGGTCGGGGTCGGGGCGGTAAGAAGGGTGCGCAGTCAAGGACCTCCCAGACAAGCAGGCGAAGAGGTCTTCGGCCAAGAAGACCTGATGTGAGTGGGATCAGGGCTTATGAGGGTAGCCCCGCTGGGGTAGAGCACGACTCACCGCAGCGTACGGCGCTCGTCTTCCCCCAGTGCCCTCAAGAGATCTATCTGCTAACCCTGCCACATATGGTGTTCCAGGGCGCAGCGGTCTCCAGCGAGCACACATCTCAGTCTCTTCCGCCCGGAACCGTAGCAGAGCTGAGATGCTCGCCACCCCTTCGGGGGTCTCTGGAGCAGCTAGTTCGGCCGTTCCCTGCCGGTGTGCTGTTCCAGGGCACCGAACTAGCCGCTCCGGTTACACCAGAGGCCAGTCTCGAGAAACTGGTTCCCTTAGTAGACTATTTCGTAGCGTGGAAACTACTGCCAAATGTGTCTTGATGGGTCCTGCGCACTGTAGCGAGAGGCTACAGAATCCAGTTCGATTCTCGTCCGCCTCAATTCAGCAGGGTGAATTCCACGTTAGTGGGCCCCGAACAGGCTCTGGTAATGGAACAAGAGGTAGATACTCTCTTAAGGAAGGAAGCCATCGAGGTGGTTCCTCCTTACGAAAGAGAGTCCGGGTTCTACAGCCGGTACTTCCTAGTTCCAAGGAGGATGGAGGATTGCGTCCCATTTTAGATCTGCATCAATTGAACCGCTCAGTCAGCAGACTGAAGTTCAAGATGCTCAGGTAAGTATCTCAGATCAAGTCTGAGGACTGGTTTGACACGTAGATCTAAAAGACGCATACTTCCATGTCTCCATCCTTCCCACTCACAGGAAGTTCCTGAGGTTTGCTTTCGGGGGCAAAGCTTACCAATATCGGGTACTTCCCTTCGCCCTAGCACTCTCACCCCACAATTTTACGAGTGTGTGCACCGCGTTAGCTCCGCTGCGGCTACGGGGCGTCTGCATACTCAATTACAAAGGTTGATTCTCGCTCAATCAGAGCGGAGGGCGGCTCAACATTGAGATGTTGTTCTCGCTCACTTAAAAGTGTTGGGGTCAAGACTGAACCCCAAGAAAATTGTGCTTTCTCCATTACAGAGAAAGCACAATCGAATCCCACACCACTCCCACTTATCTGGGGGTGGTGTGGGATTCGACCACGGTGCAGGCACGTATGTCTCCTGCTCGGATCGAGTCAATCCTCATGAAAGTCAGGAGGGTGAAAGAAGGCCAGCCACTCACTGTCAAGCAGTTTCAGATACTGCTGGTCTGGTGACAGCTGCGTCCAACGTGATACCTATTGGCCTGCTGTACATGAGACCCCTACAGTGGTGGCTCAAGACCAAGGGGTTCTCCCCAAGGGGAAACCTGCTTCGCATGATCAAGGTCACGCGGCGATGCCTACGTGCCTTAAACATGTGGAGACAACCTTGGCTCTTGTTCCAGGGCCCGGTGCTGGGAGCTCCGTGTCACCGCGTACGCTAGCGACGGACGCATCCTTCACCGGTTGGGGAGCGATCACGAGGCTCCCCTCAACTTTGAGGGTCACCTGAGCATGCCGCTCCCTTCTGAGCATCTGAGTTAGCATCTCAATGTGGGAGCAGACACCCTGTTGAGGCAGGGGCTTTTATCCAGAGAATGGATGCTTCACACCGAGGTGGTGAAGCAGATCTGGAGAGTGTTTGGCCAGGCTCAGGTGGACCTCTTCGCTACTTAGGAGACAGCGCAATGTCCCCTCTGGTACTCTCTACGGCATCCAGCTCCGCTGGGGCCAGATGCCATGGTACAGACGTAGCCGAGGCGGACGCCGGGATGGACTCCGGCTGCTGTTAGTAGCCCCGTTCTGGCCGGGCCGAGTATGGTTCTCGGACCTGATTTCCCTCCTCGACGGCTCTCCATGGGAGATTCCAGTCAGGAGGGATCTCCTCTCACAGGCAGGAGGCACCTTGTGCATCCCCGCCCGGAGTTGTGGAAGCTGTGGGTGTGGCCCCTGAGGGGGCACGGCTCGTAGCTTCTGGTCTCTCAACCAAGGTTGTTGAGACCATTCTCCAATCCAGAGCTCCCTCTACGAGGAGACTGTACGCCCTGAAGTGGAGACTCTTCACTTCATGGTGCGGAGATCGCCAGCTCGACCATGTTAACTGCCCGGTTGGTACAGTGCTGGAGTTCCTGCAGGCTCGACTCTCTGCAGGGTTAGCCCACTCCACCTTGAAGGTTTTTGTGGTGGCAATTTTGGCCTACCACACCCTTCTTGATGGACTGACAGTGGGCAGACACCCGCTAGTTACACATTTCCTACGTGGTGCACTGAGGCTAACGCCTCCAGTATTGTCCCGGGTCCCCCCTTAGGACTTGGCTGTGGTATTGATGCTCTCTGTAGGCCTCCATTCGAGCCTATTGAGGAGATCTCAGATCGCCCTGAAGACCGTGTTTCTTCTGGCGATTTCATCTCTGAAGAGAGTTGGGGATTTGCGGCCCTGTTAGTGGTCCCTTCTCACTTGGACTTTGCGAAGTTCCTTCGGTCACGCCACAGCCTGTCGTACTGCAGACGTTTAGTCCTCCTCCCTTTCGGAAGCCTGACCAGCAAAATCTAAATCGTATGTGTCCAGTGCGAGCACAGAGCTGCCATGTGGAGAAGGGCGGGCCAGTTGCTTGTCTGCTACGTTCCCCCTAAGAGAGGTCTTCCTGCTTCCAAGCAGACCCTCAGTCGGTGGATTGTGGATGCCATTCAGATGGCCTAAGAGTCTTCTGACCTCCTCTCGCCGATGGGACATTCCACGAGGAGTGTGGTGGCCTCCAAGGCCTTTCTCGCAGGTGTCCCTATCCAGGACATCTGCAACGCTGCGGGATGGTCTACGTCCCTGACCTTTGTCAGGTTTTATGGCCTGGACATGCGAGCCACTCAAGGCTCTTCCGTTCTCTCGCCCTAGCTGTGCTCCGTATGGATACACACAGGGCAGGGACGTGGAAGTCTGGTGCCGTGGGTATCTCGTTCCCCAAAGCGTCTCCTGACGCAGCTCGAGTTCCTGAAGAGGAACGTCTTAGGTTACATATGTAACCCCAGTTCCTCGAAGGAACGAGACTCTGCGTCGCGAGGCCACACTTCCGGCATCCCTGCCAGCGCTTGCTTCATTCTAGAAGCTGACGTCGGTTTCACCGCATTTGCTTTTATACCAGCTGGTCATTACGTCACCTTGCCCGTGACGTCCCTCCCATCCATTGGACAGATTTCATTAGTATTCAGAGCCGGTTAGGCGTCCCCCAAGCGTCTCCTGACGCAGCGTCTCGTTCCTTCGAGGAACTGGGGTACATAACCTAAGATGTTTTCTCCCATATAGACATTCACCCAAAGGATGCCATCATTTTCTCTCCCTCATGTCGTTCCAAACCCTGTGGAACACCAAATAATTATGTCGTAGAATGTCCAAGCAGCTCATTTCCATATAAAGTTCCAAAACGGACAGCACTTTTCAGTGTTTGACAGCCGCTGGTCAGCTTTTACAATGAAAAGCATTGACATAGTGAACATCTCTTTGTGTTGCACAGAACAAAGTTGTAAAGAATTGGGACAACATGAATATATGATGAGTATTCATTTTTGATTCATTTTAATCTTTGTGTGAACTAACTCTTTAATACATGTCTTTGACATTCGTGCACATGGTTAATTCTGTCACTTTTACAAAGACTAAACTAGAACATCTTAAATAGCGACCGGCTTCCTTTTGGCCTGTAGTGCATCCATTTCCAGATTGTGGTTATGAAGCATCCTAATGCAGACGAGTGTTGCTGTTAAAATCCCTATAAACAAAAGATCTGTAGTTTTCCAATGTCAGCTCCGCAAATAAATCAAGCATATTGCAGTCCAGGAGCATGAGGACATACTGAGATTCTGTGAAAACAATTGCAGCACATTTATTTTGAAACTGGGCGGTTATGTAGAAATGCAAATATTTGGCCGATTGCTAAGTGCAGAATGCGATCCCGCCAATTTGGGTGACAGTAGGGATATGATCTATGAGCCAGCATGTTGGCTTTGGCAGGCTTTATTGTTTTACGCGATGATAGATGGAAGTATTTCCCGATGCTGTAAGTGCAAATGGAATCACACACGTCATCCACACAGCATAACTCACACAGACCGATCCAATTTCCCTCTCTGAGAACTCAGCTGTATCGATGCACCAGATTTGATCAAATTGCCAATAAAGTAAGAAATATTCCTCACACTCTCATATGCTCGTGTCTGAAATGAGTGCTCACATTCAGGTTTGATTTGACAATGATTGAAGCACTAAGCACAAGGAAACACATCAAGCTCTTGTAATGAGTGGACGCCGATACTTGTCCCGCAGCTCGCTCCAGATGCTTTTGTGTACTTGTTTGTGGCAAGATTTATAACATCTTAGATGCTAATCTTAGATGCAAGAGTCAGAATGAGAACTGATTATGGTTTATTCTTGAGTAATTGTACAGTTGAACAGTGTTTGGACATTTTGTCTGCACTTTATAAAGATTGCAGCCCTTTTTCCATAGTGGACCAATGAAAGAAATGTTGCCACTGAATAAAAAGTTAAAAAAGAATTTCAAATCCATTAACATGTCTGTTGAGATGCATATTCAAAATGTTTTTCTTGAGCAGTTTGCATGCATAACCCCTGTCTGAAACTGCACATGCATCTGTCATTTTACCACCTTCATTTTTTCTCTTGCTAACCTTGTTGTCTAATAAATGTGGCACTGGGTGATTATATTGTTGGCTCTTTGATAAATCACATTTGTTTCTCTTATGTAAATCACTTGGGATAAAAGCTCCTACTAAATGCATACATGTTAACCTGTATGACTTTCTTTCTTTCTTTTATCGAAGTATAACAGGACAGTAGAGTAATATAGTAGATATAATAGTATAGTAGATGGTATGGATATATGGAAATATGAAAGGATAGTAGAATAGTGTAGTAGAATGACCCTGCTCGCTTTTTTCCACACAGTGGAAGTGAACAGGGGAATAGAGATGTCTTGCAAGATTTTTAATTTTTTTTTTTAAAACTGCTTGCATTTTCAAAACTTTGCCTATTTATTATTTTTTTTTTTTTTTTTACTTTACACACAAATCCAAGAATTGCACACAAAATGTAAAATGCCTCGCATCTCTTGCAAAATGAAGCGCTGCATTCAAAATATCACAAACACATCTCCAAAGAAAACATTTGCAAACACCTTCGCCATAATATTAATTCCTGTTAGATTTTTGTGTGTTACGTAGATAATTGTGTGTTGTGTTTGGCAAAAAGTGTTTTATGAAATTGAAACCTGAGTCAAAGGCTGAGAATTAGTGTCTGGTGTTGCAGATTTGGTGTGTGCTTCTGCTGTTTGAGTGACAGCTTCTTTGTGACAAGGAAAGATTTTGTATGTAAGAAGTTGAAAAGCTGTAGCAACTCAATTTGATTGGTTTCTCACACAAATCGTATGAAATCATTTTTATTCTGATTATTGTCCTTTTTACTCTCCATTCACATTCACTGTACGGAAGAGAGCAGCTCAGACATTCTGGGAGTTTTAATGATGACAGATTGTCAGTTTTGCATGTACAGCACTGTCCCCTAACGCAGTCGAATCGGTGCTGAGCGCTCAATAGAGACATTGAGTTTCTGCCAGCGTTTCTCTCAAATGAGGGGCAGGACACGGGTCGAGGTGACTCAATCTTCCTGGAATTAGAGGGAATGTACTCAGAAAAGGGAACAAAAAGACAATCTGTTGAAAATTCTGACACCTGCTCACTGTAAAGTTGGATTTCTGAGCCACTGGGGCTCTGCAAAGACTGCAGCAGATGCTCTTCATAACGGACGGCTGAGTAAATCCTGACAAGCCCGCTGAATGGGAATCTCATCAGCACACTGCATATGTTTGGGGAAGGTCTGGACTGGACGTTAAGGTCATTCTTTGATACTAAAGACAATGCTTTACTATGAAAGTATACATTGGTTGTATATGACACATATGCAGTTATGTACTTAAGAAATGTCAAAGCTTTTGCATATTCATGCAGATGAAAGCGGGAGGCAGCAGTGTTCAGGACAAAGAGCCCAAAATACCAAGGAAGAAAGTCATGTTTCTGGTGTCCTTGAGGAAAAGAATTGGATTTCACGTTGGCTCTCACTCATAAGCTCTATAAATTTGATATGAAACAACCAAGGCTTGCATTTGGTCCATATTACTTCTTTAGTCTCATTAAAAAAACAAAGTCTATTTGATTAGATCCAAGAAAGACAATGCAACAAACTATCAGACCACACAGAGACATCTCAGAGAGAAAACATGAACATTTCCCAGCCTTCATCCATAATGCATCGAGTTGATCACTGCAGAGAAAGTTCAGGGTGTACTGCTGAGTTTCAAACAGAAAGAAGGCTAAACTCATTTAAACAAGCTCATATCACACATTTATCAAGTTATTCAAACTTCAGCCTGAAGAGCATCCAGCACGGAGGCTGTGCTGCTATTTTCAGCTGACGTCCCTGTGGAAGTAAATGGAGACTGGAGGGCTATTTGCTTGCCGTCAGTTAAAATGGATGTGGTGTCAGTCTCTCGTAAATGGTTGAAAACCTGCTTCGAAATGAAATAGACTGACACTGTAAGCCGCAGCAGTGCACTGGACCGAACTGGAAAACAAGTCAAGAGAATCTAAAGTGTAGAGGTTTATCGAGGACAGGAGATTCAAGGCTCCCAGGACTTCTGACATGGTTCAAACACAGAGGTTGTCTGGACAGAAAGCAAATGCAACTGCAGTTCTGCTGGGATAATGGAGTAAATTAATCCCAATAGATAGGGACAGGCAGCCTCTGATTGGTGCCTACTCAGACTTGTTACTGTACTATTAATGTGTCTGTGTCCTCCATACTTCTATGGCTCTCAATAGATTCGGTGGTTGGAGTTGGGTTAATACTCCTTGACAAGTTCTGTTACTACTGTTTGATTATATTTCTGGCTACATTTAAAATCAAAACATATTGATCATGTAATAATTGTTGAAATGCTAAAATGTTTGTTTTCAACTTCCAAATAGCTGTCCAATAATTGACAAATAAATGTGATTGCTGAATATTGTACCCTAATTGAAGTAGCTGTTTAGTAGGATCATGATTTTGCATTCCATTGCATGAATGACTGCCTGACACATAATAGATTATATTTATGATTAACAATCAAATGATTCATTAGTTAGAAACTAGTTGCTATGATAGGTGCCATTGGTTGTCTTCTTATGAATTAATTTTGAGTGCAAAGTAGGCCCTTCATTACCAAACACCAAGTAACTAAATTAGGATACAATTATGAGTTATTTGCAAACTGTTAAACATTAAACTGTTGGTTATTTTAAAACTAACCTTCATCTGGGAGATCACAGGGATATGTGAATATTTGATCCGTTAACTGGTTGCATATGTCAGATTTATTGCATGACTCAGGCAGAGAAAAGCTGTTGCTATCAAACATTGTTTACTTAATCAAGTCAGTGTAATGGTGAAGGAATAGAGCAAATAGGTCAATTGATGAAAGATTTGCAAAGAAATTGCATGCACCCTTGTAAAATATTTAGAATACAAAAATACAGTAGTTTATTTTGATACACGGTGTGGCTGCTGTATTTTGTAGTTTATTTGTATATAAATTAAGGTATTTGGTATTTTATTTAAAAAAATACATTTTGATGTATCTTTGCCCAATCATGCCAATAGATATGCAAATGGGAATGCACTTGTTAAAGTTCAACACTAATCTTCACATAATGCACCTTTCACCATCAAAGAAGAATTTGCGATTGAATAATCTCAGCAGGCACACAACGCCTTAAAACGTTGATATTGCCATATTGGGTGACCAAAATTCAATGTAAATTCAACATCCAATGTCAGTGTTAAATTGATACCGACGTCAGCTGACGTTGATATTTTGTTGTTTTTAGGTTGTGTAACCAAAATCCAACGTTAAGTCAATGTCAGATGGACATCAACCAGATTTTAATTTTCAACCAAAATTGCAACATCTGTCTGACGTTATGTCCAACATCAACCTGATGTTATATAGACGTCCAGTGCCTGCTGAGATCTTAAAAAAATAAAGGTTCTTTATTGGCATCAGTGGTTTCAAGAAGACCCTTGAAACCTTTCCATTCCACAAAAGTTTCTTTATAGTGGATAAAGGTCCTTTAGATCATTAAAATGTTCTTTACACCTAGAAAAAGTGGTTCTTCTATGAACTGATCACTGAAAGGTTTTCTGCAGAACCAAATGGAATCGCTTCCCTCTTTTGGAAACATAAACACATGCTGTATGATGTCAGTTCCTAAATGCTGCATACCTCAAACGTGACCGGAGGGTAAAGCGGAGTAATAGTGGAGTATAGTGGACTTCAGAAAAGCCATCTTCAAGGACGAAGAGTGCAGGACTGCAGGCGATGTGTGTCGCGGGTCGCTCTAAAATCACTGCACATTTGTCATTTAGCCACAGGGCTCAATTTCCCCAGGGATGCCCCGAATGCCTCATCAAATGATGCGATGTTCCCTTTCATTGGATTTCTGTTGTGTACCTAAAAGCTCTGCTGCCCATTCGTCTTGAAAATAACACCATCTCTCAGGCCTTGTGGGCATGGTGTCTGTCTGGGCCATTCATCCTGTGCTCCAGAACACACGGGCCACCAATGACTTCATAGCAGCCTCTCACACACAAACCCTCATGCATTTACGTTCAGCTCGCTCGTTTCCATCCGTGATGAGGAATGTGGATACGTTTATTTGTTTAAAATGCATTCTGACTGTCATCATAATGATTTGTTGTTGTGGAATGTTATGGGTTGGTTAATGAGGTGCATCTGAAATTACCTTTGTGCTTTTACATGTTTCTTTTGTCAAAGGGAGCCAATAATCTGCCTTATTTGTAATCTTGTGCCTGTCAAAGCTTTCGTCATAAAATAAAAGATACTGTGGAAAAGATTTAAATTCAAGCTGCTCTGGATTTCACACAAATGTAAGATCCTTCATTGTTTTGCAGCGCCTTTATGAAAGTTTCTCACTATGGGCTGTTTCCAGAACATAATGAGCTGCCTACGTCGACTTCATTTTAAAGCACTGTAGACGCTTCTGACACGAAGGCCGTTCTGAATAATTGTGGCACAATGCAGCAAGCTATATGGAAAAAAAATATCTAAATTATAAAATTCCAGTGTAATTCATTCAGTACAGAAAAGGTTGATAAAATAGATGGAACTACTTAATAATATTGTACCCAAGGTCTGTGTATGCTGTGTGTTTCTGTGCTTGTTGGAACATTATGGAATTATATTGGCACTATGTTATCCCTAAAGTCTATTGGCACCTACAGTAGCTAACAAAAATATATTCTAATAACATGTTGCTAATATTCCCATTAAATTCTGAAAAAGGTTTTTCTGAATGCTCTCTTCACATTATAAAAGGTCCAGTGTTATATATATATATATATATATATATATATATATATTTTTTTTTTTTAAACATTAGGGGAATATTCTACTTTATACTTTTGCAACCATTATGGAATGTTACTTTTGAATGTTACCAGAAGGTGACACAAGTAGTAACATTTTTTAGATAAAACATGAATATATATTCATATACAGGTAAAAAAAATTAGAATATTGTGAAAAAGTTCATTATTTTTTGTAGCTTATTTCAAAAAGTGACATTTTCATATATTTTAGATTCATTACATGTAAAGTAAAACATTTTTTTTTTTTTAATTTGTTTTAATTTTGATGATTAGAGCTTACAGCTCATGAAAGTCAAAAATCCAGTCTCTCAAAATATTAGAATATTTCCTAAAATCAAACAATGAAAGGATTTGCCAAAGAGAAAAGTTCAAGTTGTTTAAAGTATGTTGATTTCTGCACTCAATACTTGGTCGGGGCTCCTTTAGCACAAACTCCAGCATCAGTGAGGAATGGCATGGAAGCGATCAGCCTGTGGCTCTGCTGAGGCACTATTGAGTCTTCAGCTCGTCTGGATTGTTGGATCGACTGTTTCTCATCTTTCTCTTGAAAATATCCCATAGATTCCATATGAGGTTCAGGTCAGGCATGTTGACTGGCCAATCAAGCACAGTAATATCATGGTCAGCAAAGCACTTGGAAGAGGTTTTGGCAGTGTGGGCAGGTGCTAAAGTCCTGCTGGAAAAGCAAATCAGCATCTCCATAAAGCTTGTCAGCAGATGGAAGCATAAAGTGCTCCAAAATCTCCTGGTAGACGGCTGCATTGACTTTGGACTTAAAGGGGTCATATAATGCTATATCCACTTTTACAAGTTGATTGTACTGAGATGTGTGTTGGCAGTGCCTGTACACAACCATTCTATAATGATAAAAATCCATCCAGTGTTTTTTTTTAATCTCCTGATATGTTTTCCCCTGTCTCTACTCGAGCTGTTCGTCTTGTGACGTCACAAGATAATGTAATCACGAACACAGCAGTTGTTTTGATGTTCCTAAATCAGAACCGCTGAAGACGCAGTGGCTGAGTTTGTTTTCGAAGGGAATAGACTCCCAGATCAAGCTCAATTCTTTCATCATTTCTCACCAGACTGCTTTATAAACGAGGGTCAGTTTAAAGCTGGTTTTGCCAAGAAGCTGCTCCTGAAAAAAGGATCGGTACCAACTATTCGTGTTCCTGCTGCACCTCCAGAAGATGTGAGTGTAACGTTTTATTAATCTTTATATTAATCTTTGCTAATCGCTTGCATGTTTCACCATGAATGTGGCTAAAGGTTACACTAACTTTCATCTCGTGAAATCAAGTGTTCATTACGGCATGTTTTCTATGTACGACGTTCTCAATACAATTCATAATTCCACGTTTGTAATGAACAACGAGTTATGGTTATTGTGTTATTATAAACTGTGTACGCTGTGTTAAAGTTAATGTGGTAACAGTACATTAAGCTTACTTTTGTAGATGGTTTGTAACGGTGTCTGTTACTGATTAATAAGTCATTAAAAAAAACCCGTGTTGTAACAGTTATAACTGCATGAAGATGAATGGTAACTTTAACACAATACCTGCAAAATACTGTTTACATCCTGCAAACGCATATGATTCAAGACTATAAATAGTCTTATGTTATCTGATCACTTATTTGCTTTTGTATAGGCAAGCACATCAGAAGAATTGGACATGGTGCAACATGTGGCCAGCAAACTCCTGCTGCCATTCTTCCAGCAAAAGATACCCTCAACTGTTGTCAAGGCAACACTCCACATGTGTTGTATCACGTCCCACGACTGTGGAAACTTCAAACTGGACTTCAAGCAACATGGATTCTGTGCCTCTCCAGTCTTCTTCCAGACTCCAGACCTTGATTTACAAATAAAATGCAAAATTTACTTTTATCTGAAAAGAGGTCTTTGGAGCACTGAGCAACAGTCCAGTTCTTTTTCTCCACAGCCCAGGTAAGACGCTTCTGACGTTGTCTCTGGTTCAGAAGTGGCTTGGTAGCTCTTTTCCTGAAGACGTCTGAGCGTGGAGACTCTTGATGCACTGACTCCAGCTTCAGTCCACTCCTTGTGAAGCTCTCACAAGTGTTTGAATCAGCTTTGCTTGACAGTATTCTCAAGCTTGCGGTCATCCCTGTGGCTTGTGCACCTTTTCCTACCCAATTTCTTCCTTCCAGTCAACTTTGCATTTAATATGCTTTGATACAGCACTCTGTAAACAGCCACAGCTTTCAGTAATGACCCTCTGTGACTTACCCTCTTTGTGGAGGACGTCAATGTTCGTCTTCTGGATCATTGCCAAGTCAGCAGTGTTCTCCATTATTGTGTAAGAAATACCGGAATTTATACTGTAGAGATGGTCATTTAATGAAACTCAAATGTAAATATTCTAATATTTTGAGATACTGGATTTTTTACTTTCTTGAGCTGTAAACTCTAATCATCAAATAAAATAAAAAAACCCTTTTAAATGTTTTACTTTACATGTAATGAATCTAGAATATAAGAAAGTTTAATTTTTTTAAATAAGTTACAAAGAAAAAATATTTTTTTCACTATATTCTAATTGTTTTAGATGCACCTGTATGTATAGCTGAGTTGAGACCCTTGTGTTTTTGCACAATCTGCTTGTTTCAGAGGCGACTCATGGAGAGCGTTCCCAATCAGTTGCATGGTTATTTAGACTGTCTGACAGTAGACGGACAGCCAGGTTTTGCAACAGAGCCGACGTATTTACTAATAACATACTATTTACTTTATTTCAGCATTGGATCTTCAGATTATGATGCCAAACAGGCCGTCCTAAAGACAGCTTTCTTTTACCACACATTTAATACCTTGACTTTTTCTACTAACTCATTCCGTTCGGTTGTAACATTGATCTACGAGTGCGGTGATTGGACAGCAGGGTAAATTATGTTGGAGGCAGGGGACATTCTCCAGGGGGACATTTTCCGCTACATCTGTAGATTACGGTCGTACGCAGCTCCATCATCGGACCCCATCTCTTTGGCCTGAAAGCCATGAGAGCCCAGAAAGAGCGAATGTAATTCTGAGAGAAACCTGCTGGAAAACCCCTCAATTATTTTAGACTGGCAAGCAATAGGGGACGTTTGGGACCATTTGGACTTAGCACATTAAAGAATTCATGAAATGAAACCAGCCAGACATCACGATATGACTTCCCATGCCTGAAGCTCTGCTCAATGCGAGGGTCGCACTGCCATTCCCGGGTTGTTGACATTGATCTATCCTTGAGTCTTTCGCTGCAGGACTTTAAGGCTAAACTTTGGTCTCTGAGCATTAAAGGAACAGCTATCGATATGAATCTTGTGGTAATGATTTTCTTGTCCCTGCTCATGTTACTCTGTAAATTGGCTGTGTAGCCCTCCGCAATCCAACACGCTGGATGCCTGCAGATGTGGGAAAAATGTTCCTCTGAAAACCATTTGGCCTCCAGAAATCTGCTCTGACCACATTTGGAAAAGTTGTTTATTTAAGACATTGCATCATAAGCACCACCATTAAAATTTTTTTAAAGAAATCACAGATGAATTAAATCAATCAAAAGTGACTGTAGAGACATTAATAATGATGCAAAAGATTTATATTTAAAATAAATGCTGTTCTCTTTAACTTTCTGTTCATCAGTGAATCCTGGAAAATAAAATGTTTCACAGATTCCATAAAAATATTGTGCAGCACAACTGTTTTCAACATTGATAATAATCAGAAATGTTTCTTGAGCAGTAAATCGGTAATTTTTTTACTTAATTTTTGATGAGCAGAAGAGACTTCTTTCAAAAACATTTAAAATAACCGTACTGACCACAAACTTTTTAATGTGTATTTATTTTTTATTTATTAAACATAAAAATATGTTTGTGCCTGTGATGTGACAGCTGACAATAGAAATCAGGGTAATTTACAGCGTGTGTCTCATAAATAACCCTGAAAAAATCCTTTCATTGCTTACAAAGTCAGCTGATAAATCTTTGTTTTTAGAGACAGCAATGGTTTTTGATTTATTTTATAGATACAAAATACCAACTTAATGCATTTCATCGACATTAACCTACAATTTAGCATTTGATATAGCAGTCATTGATGTTTATAGCTCTTGCCCTGACCTCTCACTATAGCCAGCAGCAAGCAATATAAGTCTTTTTTCTGATGAAGCTGATAGTTACTGCAAAAAAGGGCAAGCAGCAAAGATTTTTTTTTTCTTATAATTTACATTCTCTTCTGGTGGATTACATCATCACTCTTTGTGCAGATGCAGCACTCGCTGGACTAATACTGCCATCTAGTGCCACGTGCCACAACTGTTCCTCTATATCAGCTCACCTCTCCGCTGCTGCTGCTCCTCCATCAGTCCCACCTGGGGAATATTTCTGTCTGACAGGCCACCTCGTCTACCTGGAGTGTCCAGTGACGCCATGCTGGATGGCTTGACACGTCTTCCCCTGTGTCGCGGCATCCTTTAGAAAAACTGCCTTATTACTCTCTCTCTCTGGCCTCCTCTGAGCGTCTGAGAAACGCCGCTTCCACTGACAGGTGATTTGTTACGTAGGAGGGGGTCGCTTCACAATTAAAGTAGACCCTTCCGCTGGTAAAGGCCTGTAATGTGACTAGCGCATGATGAATTCAGAAGAGATGGAGCTCACAGGCCCACCGGCTCCTTATTATCTGAGAGTGTGTGTGAATCTATCACCGGGCTCAATGAGCGGGTCAGAGGAGCCGTGCCACAGGATCGCTCTCAGTGCTGTATGTAATGCGAACCAGCTAGTGGGATCCCAATGAGTGTGACAGTCCACTCATCAGTGAGCACCTGTGCTGCAGACCAGTCTGAATTCTGGCTCTGTGTGTATGTGTGTGCGCCGTATTTTCTTGCTTTTTCATCACATCCCTGAAATCCCAGTATATGCACCGTGTGCCATATCACATAGAAACCGAGATAACTCAGAAAGAAAAGAATAACATTATCCCTGCATTCTGTCCCTGAAAACACTCAGCCCAGGCCTGGAAATGCATTTTAAACTCACTAAATTGACAAAAGTCTCACATGCGGAGCTGCAAAGCATCCTGATGCTTCTGTTGTGTCTGTCAGATGTTCGCGGGTCTAACTGCTTCTGTCAGGAGAGATTGACAGCGCTCTAATCTCATCATTATGTGGAGGAATTGGTTCAGGAGCTCAGAATCTGCCGAGGTTGAAGGGATAGTTCCCCCCAAAATTTTAATTCTGTCATTAATTCTGTTATAAAGGACTGAGGGAAATTTTGATTATAGTCGTTATTTATTTAATTAATTTATCACTCCTGTCACTTCAGAAAATTTAAGTTGAACAACTGGAGTAACATGAACTACTGATGTTTTCAATACCTTTCTGAGCCTTCGAAGTAAAAGTTACTAAGGCTGTCAACGGAGGTAGAGAAAGCTTGCAGATTTCATTTAAAATATCTTTGATTGTGTTCCGATGGTGGACCAAAAGTCATAGGGGATTCAAACAACATAAGGGTGAGTAATTAATGTCATAATTCTCATTTTTGGGCGAACTATCCCTTTAAGATTAGGGTTAGTTGTTTGATGCATGATTTACTGTTTTACTTTTAATAGTATATGTTATATGTAACTATGTTGATCTAAGATCTAAGATGGCGCCGCAGATGCCAGCTTCTGTGCTTTGCTCTTCAGGATTTGTACTGTTTTTGTTTGTTTTTCCTGTTTTTTATTTCTCAAATACGATCAGTTTTACCAGGGATGACCTGCTAAACATTCGGCAGAACACACCACAAAATACTTTACCGGATTTTAACTAATCGGGCGTTTTGCTGGACATTGTAGTTGGCGGAGCTGTAGCTCTGGTCAAATGCTTCAGGACACGCAGACGGGGAAAGCGAACCGGAGCGCTTGTGAAGCTTCATCAGCGTGGATTTCGAATTGCCTAGCATCCATCTGGCAAATCTCCGCTCTCTACTCAACAAAATGGACAAACTCCTTCTGCTCTCCCGGACAAAGAAGGATTTTTCTAACTCTGCTGCTCTGTGTTTCACAGAAACCTGGCTGAATGGCGAAACTTCCGGACAGCGTACTACATCTGCCTAATTTCACGGTACACGGAATCAATGGGGAAATCGCGCGGTGGCGGGACGTGCTTTTACATCAGTGAGAGGTGGTGTACAGATGTAACTGTGTTAAAGAAGATGTGCTGTTCAGATCTAGAAACTCTCTTCATTAACTGCAAGCCGTTCTATTCGCTGCGGGAGTTCTGCTCGTAGGAGCAGCTTTATTTCATCTTAGGTGATTTAGGTTCATCTTATTCCGTCCTACAGGCAGAAACTTAAATCTGTTAAGCCTGTATTAAGAACTGTTAAAAGATGGACTAACGAAACAGAGCGGGACTTACAAGCCTGTTTCTCTCTCACTGATTGGATTGTTTTTGAAGCTGCTGCCATCGATCTGGACGAGCTCACAGAGACTGTGACATCATATATCAGTTTCTGTGAGGATATGTGCATTCCTACCAGGACTCATCTAATCTACAACAATGACAAACCATGGTTCACTGCAAAACTCAGACAGCTCCGTGAGGCCAAAGATGATGCTTACAGAAAAGGGGAAAAAGTCTTGTATAAACAGGCCAAATAAACACTGGAAAAGAAGATCAAAGTGGCAAAATTATTCTGAAAAGCTCAGGAACAAATTCTCTTCCAGTGATTCTGCTTCAGTGTGGAAAGGTATGAAAGTTATCACCAGTTACAAGACACCATCCCCCAGCGCTCTGGAGAATCAAAAATTAGCAGACGACCTTAACGAGTTCTATTGCAGGTTTGGAAAAAAACACCCCACACCTGCTCTGAACACCTCTCCACACAACCATTAACACCTCCAGCAACCCCCCTCTCTCTCACACCTACAATTCAGTTAAGTTAAGTGAAGTTAAAGTGCGCCAGGTCTTCAGTAAGAACAAAAGAAGGAAAGCACCAGACGGTGTGTCACCAGCCTGCCTAAAAATCTGTGCTGACCAGCTGGCCCCCATCTTCACACAGATCTTCAACAGATCACTGGAGCTGTGCGAAGTCCCCTCATACTCCAAACGCTCCACCGTCATCCCCATACCAAAGAAACCCAATATTACTGGACTTAATGACTACAGACCTGTGGCTCTAACGTCTGTGGCCATGAAATCATTTGAAAGACTGGTTTTGGATTATCTGAAGGACATCACTGGACCCTTACTGGACCCCCTGCAGTTTGCCTACAGAGCAAACAGGTCTGTGGATGATGCAGTCAACATGGGACTGCACTTCATCCTGCAGCATCTGGACTGACCAGGAACTTATGTGAGGATCCTGTTTGTAGACTTCAGCTCTGATTTTAACCCCATCATCACGGACACCCTTCAGAATAAACTAACCCAGCTCTCCGTCCCCATCTCTGTCTGTCAGTGGATCAACAGCTTCCTGACAGACAGGCAGCAGTTAGTAAAGCTTGGTAAATTCACATCCAACACCCACACCATCAGCACTGGAGCTCCTCAGGGCTGCGTACTCTCCCCACTGCTCTTCTCCCTCTACACCAACGGCTGCACCTCTAAAGACCCCTCTTTCAAGCTCCTAAAGTTTGCAGATGACACCACACTGATCGGCCTCATCCAGGACGGTGACGAGTCTGCTTACAGACAGGAGGTTAAGGAGCTGGCTGTATGGTGCAGTATTAACAACATGGAGCTTCACACGCTCAAAACTCTGGAGATGATCATGGACTTCAGGAGAAACCTCCCTGCTCTCCCCCCACTCACCATCATGAACTGCACTGTGACTGCAGTGGAGTCATTCAGATTCCTGGGCACCACCATCTCTCAGGACCTGAAGTGGGATATTCACATTGACTCCATTGTCAAAAAGGCCCAGCAGAGGTTGTACTTCCTTCGCCAGCTGAGGAAGTTCAACCTGCCACAGGACTTGCTGAAACAGTTCTACTCCGCCATCATTGAATCCGTCCTCTGAACTTCAATAACTGTCTGGTTCAGCTCAGCTACCAAATCTGACCTCAGAAGACTACAGAGGGTAGTCCGGACTGCTGAGCGAATCATTGGTACAACCCTCCCCACTCTCCAAGAACTGTACTTATCCAGAGTGAGCAAAAAGGGCTGGTAAAATCACTCTGGACCCCTCACATCCAGCACACTCCCTCTTTGAACTGTTACCGTCTGGTTGACGCTACAGAGCTCTGAGAACCAGAACGACCAGACACAGGAACAGTTTCTTCGCTCAGGCAATCCATCTCATGAACACTTGACAATAAATGCGTAACACACAACTATTATACATTATTTATCCACCACACTTATTTTTATTTTTTTATTTTTTCTAATTTCAAATTTACACATATCAGACCTGTACACACATAATTGTCTATATTATATATTGTGTTTTTGCAGTTTTGTACATTGCCTATTTGGATATTTGTATATTATTCTTTATTATCTGTGTCCTGTCCTGTTGCTGTCTTTCTGTTGCAGACTGTGGAGCTTCTGTCACTATAACAAATTCCTCGTATGTGTAAACATACTTGGCCAATAAAGCTCATTCTGATTCTAAAGAAATAGTTTACCCCAAAAATGTAAATGTGCTGAAAATGTGCTCACCCTCAGCTCATCCAAGAAGTAGATGAGTTTGTTTCTTCATCAGAGTTTCTTCCTCTAGTGAAAAAGTCCATCTGCTGTTGTCTCTCACATCAAAATCCAGCCACATATTTGTTCAGAGCTGTTTTGGCTTGTAAACGCTGCTTGATCTGTGCAGATTTCTCTCCTGATTCAGACCAGACCATTTTTTTCACTGGAGGAAGCATTATTATGGATTATGGACTCATATTTTAGCCAGAAGCAACAGTTTGCAGTTAGACCTGCCTTAATGCTGGATTTGTTTCAGCTTTTGTCTTCTCCAGATGTTAACTGATGGACTGAAGTGGTGTGGATTACTTCTGGATTATTGTGATGTTTTTATCAGCGGTTTGGACTCTCATTCTGACGGCACCCATTCACTGCAGAGGGTCCATTGCTGAGACACATTTCCACAAATCTGATGAAGAAACAAACTCACCTGCTGGCCTGAGGATGAGGATATTTCCAGAAAATGTAATTTTGGACCTGCTTTTTCCTTTAAAATAAAGTCTTACCTTTTTTATCACAGTGCTCTGTTTATTTTGGTTTATCAATAAGCACAGCTAAACTACACCAGCTTTAAATCAGCCAGGATGATAATTCATGCTCTGATCACCTTGATGATCTACATCGGCCGCCCTCCCATGTAACATATCATAGCATATCTAATCAGTTGAATAATTGTGTGGTTAAACTAGCAGCAGCCTGCTGTTTCTGAGCCTCGTAGTGTCTGCAGATCAAGCCAAATTACTCTGACATGGGATCATTCGTTATCACTGATCTCAGTTTACGTGGTTTAAACACGCTTGAGCGTGAGCCTTTGAAGTTCAGGAGCGGCAATAAAGTTTTCTTTACACATAGTGGGCTTCGAAATTGGGCTATAAAGGCTATTTCAAGCTTTGCTGCTCTGGATTAATAAAGATCCATTAGCAGTCTCCACACACTCCCTAAAGCTGAGCGGCTCCATCCGCTCTGAGCTGGGAAACACGCATCTCCCCCGCTTGCTCCACACTCTCAGTCTGACAGAAGGCCTGAAGCTCAACTACATCTTCAAAAGATTAGAGCCATGCTCTTCTATTAAATCCCACCTATACCTCAGTCCATGCGCTGGTGGAGGGCAAGCAGGGGTTTGTGGTTAATTTGTGCCAGCGAGAGACATGGCAGTCGAAGGAGAGGGAAAGAGGAGATACAGTGAAGAGCCCCATCAAAGATTATAATTTAAACAATACATAAACCAACTGACAAAGTCATTCATGAGTTCATTAGCGCCTTGTGTTCCAACACAACAGACAGTGACTCAATGAAACCAGCCAACATAAATAAGCTCATAAATTAAGAATGTTTTGCTAACGTTAAGCTATGAAAATGTAATTTCTGAAAGTTATTAGTGCTCTGTTCTGTGATGCGCGTTCGTGACGTCACGTAATACGCAATGACGTTGAAAAGGTCACGGTTGACTTAGGCGGAAGTACCGAGTCAGTGTTTACAAATGTGCGGAAGGAGGACCATATACACATATTCAAATGTCTTTGTGTGAGTTTATCGTTTAAAATGCCCATTTCGTGTGCGTATTCTGGGTGTTTTAATATTAAAAAGCCTACTGACTCGGTACTTCCGCCTACCTCAACCGTGACCTTTTCCATGTAATTGCGTATTATGTGACGTCATGAACACGCATCACAGAACAGAGCAAGGCGAGCATTTGTGCTTATAAAACTTAAACTTTTTTATTTATTTTTGAAATGACCGATCGTTTCGCTAGATTACACCCTTATTCATCGTCTGGTATCGTTTAAAGCCCTTTGAAGCTGCACTGAAACTGTCATTTGGACCTTGAACCGTTCGGGTCCCAATGAAGTCCATTATATGGAGAAATGTTTTCATCAAAAACCATAATTTCTTTACGACTGAAGAAAGAAAGACATGGACATCTTGGATGACATGGGGGTGAGTAAATTATCAGCAAAAGTTTTTTTAAAAGTGAACTAATCCTTTAAGTTTAAATGTTAAAGACATGTTTTGCACCTCTTAATTATATGATTATTGTTGTTGTTGAGTTTACAGGGTATGGTGGTTTTGCTGTTGTAAACACGACTGTTGTTGTTGTTGTAGAAAAAATAATCCTGTTTTATTTAAAATATAATTCTATTCTAATCCTATTCTGAATGTATTCATTTTTTGAATGATAATGATTATAAAAACAGAATTGATAAGTATAATTCAGAGGACGAGAAAATCAGCCTGTTTTACCAGCGTTGTGATAATTATTTTTAAGGCATTCTACGTTTTTTAAATAAATACTGTAATAATAATAATAGTTCAAGAACAGTTTTTAGTAAGATAACATAAAAAAGACAAGACACTTTGATGCTGTAATGTTATAAAAAACAACGTAATATTAATATGTAATTTAAAGCAAATAGATTAATTTAGCTCAAAGGGAATCATTTATGATTTTATAAGGAATTTGAACAGAATCACTGTTTTACAGCTGATCACTGAGGTGGCAGTGATTCATTGACCAAGACATATAACATCAACTCTGCATTGGATATTAAAATCCAAAATATAGTGATGACACTATTAAATAGCACAGTAACAAGATCGGCAGATTAAGACATTAACTTGTGAGCAGAAAACACAAGATACTTCTCTTTTCAATATAAATCAGATTTTATTTATATAAACCTAAGACATAAACTAATCTAACACATGAACAAGCATTCACACATTCACACGTTGCAGGAAGAGAGAAAGTGAGGAAAGGATGAGTTTAAGAGAATGAAAATGTGAAATCCCAAGTTTATAGCAATACGTATGTGCTATTGCATAGACCTGAACAACCATCAATCACTTATTTAACCCTCACTTTGAGTTTGCAATGAGGCTAAAATGTATATTAACTGCACCTGATTCAGTTAGAACCTGGAGGTTACTTGCTTGCGTTGCTAAGGGAATCCCTTTTGTCGTCGTTGCAGGAAAGGGGGTTCCCCGAAGTGGCTGATTGGCTGAGAGTTCAGTAGTCGTTGAAGTAACGTCTTGGGAAGCCAATGGAGTTGTGAGTGGTAGAAGTTTTGAGGCGGTCACAGACTCCAGTTGAACTCAGAGACGAGGCTTGGTGGCAAAACTTAACTGAGTACACGAAACTCACAACGGAAAAGAAAAGAAATTAAAGTAAAAGAATAAAAGGATGTAACGAGACTAGGTGGGTTTTCTTCTCAGTGTGATAGCAGCTGGCACGTGGGCCAGAGCACGCTCAAAGAGCAGCGTCAAAAGACGGTGGCAGAAGAGGGGAGGACCAAGAGAGAGTTTGATGGTGTCCTGAGTTTTTAAACTCGGCTTTCAGACCGTCCCATCTGGACGTCTTGACCAATTAGATACTGTCCTTGCTTGGGGTTGCTCTGTTCATCCACCAGGTCAATAAATCAACATGTTATCTGTTCAGTCAGAGGTCCGAACTTTACAGGCTCTTGCAAAGTATACTTTTGAACATGATTTCTATAACAAGACTATGATACATTTGACAAAGAATTGATTGGAAGAAACATTTAAAGCTTGATTTTTCAAACTCATACATACCAAACACGCATCTGAATCCTTCAGCTATTCAATAATGATTAAAAAGACATACATAATATTTGATTAAAACATGATAATCTAATGTGTTGTTTACAAACATAATATAGGTTATTTCTATGCAGATAAATAATTCATAAGTCTTTTTAAGATGATTTTTAGTGCATATGAACAGATTGTCTCTAGTGTGTAGTTCTATGGAGAATAAGAGGCATGTTCTGTGACGACCAAAGAGAGGTTAAAAGGTCTACTAAGGAATTCCAGTCTGTCTTTGTCTTGTATGGGGGAAGACCTGCCCAAGAGAGTCTGTAGCTCGTGATCTTCTATTATAGGTTTACATGTGACCATCAGTCCTGATTACTTGCCCCAAATTTGACAGTCTCCTTCCTGAATTGGAATTATCAATAAGTGTTCTTTTGTCTCAAGGTTGTAAGCGGTTCTGTGAAAGAAACTTGCTGGTTAGTTTGCTTGCTTCAGACTAGTTGGCGCTAGAATTTGGACAGATTTATGACATTGTCCTGTTACAGCTTTGAGGCCCCTCTTTGTGGAATCTCAGCTTCTCATGTTTCGATGTTCTACAACGCGCTTTAAACTTTTCCCAATTAAACAGCAAGAACGAAAGAGAAGAAGCATCTTTGTTTATATTGTGTGTCGAACTACCTTAGCTGCATTTTTTTATATTTATTATTAATTTTAATAAAATGTAAATTTGTCCCCTGCACTTTATTCGAGCTAGAGCAGGTGTTTTCACAGAGAGTTTAAATTAAAAGTCACATGACCTGACATTTTATTCATATCCAAAATGAGGAGATGTGAATATCAGGAGAGCCGAACACTCTCATGCAGTGCATGTTTCATTCATACTCGAAGCTAGAGGGCGCTCTCGCGCAGAAACTTATGACGTGCAGGAAATCCCTAATATGGACAAATGCACAGGCTATCACTGTAGCTGAGCTGAATAAAAAAGTAGAAACGTTTAACTGATGAAACGTGAAGACAATAAACACATGATTGCAAAAATATATGGTTTATGTGTGTTCAAGTTATCTTCAGGTAACAAATAAATAAACAATATGAAAAATGCAGTACTGATTGACATATCATTTAGTATAGAAACTATAAAATATATTTCCTGAATTATTCTGTGATAAAAATGGGAAAAAGGTGTTCGTAGTAGCCTTTATAAACCAATCATAAAATTGTCATTAGGAAAACATTGAACAAAAATATTGTAGCCCCTTGCTGCAGCTAACCTTGTTTCCACAGGCTACACACAGCAATATAAACAGCTGTGCATGATCTCTTCATGCCGTTCTCGTATAATAATAATAATAATTCAATAATATAAGTTTACCAGCACACCGCTTCGCTGAGAACTCCACTTACGGCATCCTGGTGTGGTGCCCTAAAGGTGTCTAAACGTGAGGGATCGTCCCGGATGAGATTGCCAGGTGAAAGGTCATCATGTGGATAATTTTATTTACAGCTAAATTATTATTAATTAATTTTACTAATAGTTAGATTTAGTTTAATTTAAAAAAAAATAATAATAAATTCCTTGACAAAAGGGCGCTTTGGGCATCAAGGGGAAAAGGGGCAGGTGCTCAAGCACGCACCGCACCCCCCTCTGCACGTGCCTGCCTGAAACCTTTAGCAAAAAAAGCATAACGGCTAATGCTAACGCTTCAGCTTTGGCAGTACGTGGGAAAGAGACCAAAGGCCGTTTTTATTGAATGGATGTCAATGGAGGAGCTTTCACTACGATAAACAGCTTTTTAGAGGAAACGGCTTATCATTTAATGAGTCAACAGCTATCTGCTAATCTTCAGCATGTTTTACAATGAATACTTATATTCAATGAGTACTAAACAATACTTTTGGATTGAAAAAACTGCTGTTTTATAAGAGAAGTCACTGACTTTCTGCGACAGGCGGGATTCAGCTTACGGCACGGCAATGGCGACTGAGTGTCACACAACTCTGAGTGAAATTCAATGAAGTCAAGGCTGTAATGTGATTGGTTATTAAGGCACACGTGATCCAAGTTAGCCATTACGCTTTCTCCAGTAGTAATTAATACAGACCCTCTCAGCTCCCTATAGTAAGACAATCTCTGCCTTTAAAAAAAACAAACAAACATAAAAACATCGGTTTGGTTTTGAATATCGTGTCTATCGCACTGAAATCATCCTTTTTTAAAACCATATCAGTTTAAACTTCTGATATACATCCATCCGAAGCACACACACAGAAAGCGGCTGTCACACGGCTTGTGAGTACTAAACTAAGTTCTCTATCATATCTTATTGCGCTTAAGCCGTCAAATACACACAAGTTTATGTTAAAAACATACAGTACAAGTTACAAAAACACAGTTGTATGTTTATATTATCTGTGTATTAAGTGACAGCAGTGTATATATACAGTACCCACTGCTATCTGCGCTGTTAATATGACCCAAACAATCAAATAAAAACAGAAAATCAGTCTCTGCTCTTGAATTAATCATTTCTGTAGCTCACCTAGTGCGGGGTCTTTGCTAATCCAGCAGTGTCCGTCAATAGTTGTGGGCGGGGCTTGTAAAATGTGACGTCACATGTTATGGATTGTGCAAATTACTTGTTCTGAGACACTGATTATGATTAAGGGATTTTTTTTATTATTATAGGGTGGTTGTGCAAACACACTGTCAACACAAATATATTTTCAAACAACATGTAAAAGTGAATTTTGCATAATAGCCCTTTAATATTAGTTTGAGAGAACCATGCCAGAACATTAGCTGAAGTTCTGAGAATATTCACTAGTGGTGCTTCTTGTTGATGAATGGACAAGTGTTGCAGGAACTCTAACGACAACCTCTTCACTTGTCAGCTCTCAGAGAAACTCCTGCTTCAGAGATCAGAACTGTAAGAAATGTCAGACAGAGACAGAGAGAGAGAGGCAGGAGCAGAGCTGCCTGTATTCATGGACCTCAGTGCAGCTTCAGCCGCAGGCGTCATTACAGTCTCGCCCCGCAGCCGCTGTCTTGGTAATACACTGCGCTTTTGTCCCGTCTGGCCTCCTTAATCCCCAGTCTGAGGCATTTCAAACAAATGAGCAATTATAGAAGGAATAAAGGTGGCGGAGGGGAAAGTGAGATGGAGAGGGTAAGATACGGGAGCTACGATGAAAAGGGGGAAATAAATAAAGAAAGAGAGGGAGAGCACAACAATCAGATTTATCCAAAACTCAAATAAAGAGACTGGGAGGGAGGAAAGCCCGTCCGCACCTGCCCATCCAGCATTAGGCGTCTTTTGATGGAGCAGCGTGGTCTGTTTTGCATGATAAATGATGTGTGTTGTGCTGTAGATGCTGAAGCAGGTGCATGGCCTCTTGATCTGCATCACTCACCCTGCATTTCCCACCATCAATACATTTGTTTTTTTTATATTAAAAATGCCAGGGGAAATGAACATGGCATGATCGCACCGAGAGTCACGGGGAAATGATGTTGCGTCTGAAACTCTGAGCAGGTTATTGCAACGGCACACGAATAAGGTTAGAAAAGAAAGAAATTAATACAGACACAGACTGACTGAGACCATTTTTTCTTTGGAAAGCCAATATTATGTGTTAATGAAAATATTGCAGTGACTGAACTCAGTATAGACAGAATAATGATGTGGGTCAAATCAAATTCCTGGTGAACGTGGAGTGAAGAGACGCATTCGAACAAGATAAGAGCAGTTATCAGAGCAGGTTTGCATTGATTTTCTTCTGTATCTTTCATCAGGAAACACTAATCTACAGGAAAACAGTAGAGATGGAGTCATGCATTCATACTGTGACTCCATATAACCATCAACAACACATACAATACCATTGTGAGCCCAGTGGCATAACACAATGCATTTGTTTGTTTGCTTGTTAGTCTTGAACTATTAGGTATTTAAAAAAAAAAAATTGTCAAATGCAGTGTTTTCACTGTTTTTTTTTTTTTTAGTCAAATTAATGAATGTGTAGTGTAAATGTCCAAAGATTGCAATACAGAGAAAGACTCATTAAAAGGCTGAAAGACTTAACACTTAGTATTTTACATGTATTCATTTTAAGATTACTTCTTAAAGTTGTTTCATGGTGGAAGAAAAATCCTGAATACCTTTTTAAAGTAAAGGTTACTTATCTTATAAAATTTTCGTGGAAAAAGAAGTGTGCTTAACTGTACTGAATGTGCACTTGTAGTGTACTTCAGACTCTTTTTTTTTTTTTGTGAACAATTTTTTTATTTTTTTATTTAAAAGGCAAACTGTACATGAACAGAAACAAAAACAAATAACATGCATGAATACAAAAAACAACAATGGACTGCATGATTGTACGAGGAGAAAAGAGCAAACAACTGAAGCAGAAACAACAGAATGATCCGTTAGGATCTGGGAACACGGGATGCACAGGCAATTCTCTCAGCATTATCACCATTGCTGTCTAAAATGGAAATATTTAAATTTCTTCAAACAGTTATCAAAACACCTTTAGTTTTATTGTCAGTCGCAGCAAAAGAGACCACCTTGTAATATTTATTATTGCATCTATGAACAAATGAGAAAGTTATACCACTGCAAATGAATTAACTCAAGTCTGCCTTTAAAAACCCATTAACATAAAGAAAACCCACCCCATAAAACTTTACAGACTGGGGTGAAAACCCTCCCCTGTAACATGACAGCCAGTACCAGTCTTTAGAACACCGTCATTAGCCCTATTATAAGAGAACAGAATAACTTCAAAAAAAAAAAAAAGTATGTATATTTTCCATAACGAGGAAACAAACATAAATAATTGTATCATGTACATTGAAAACTGTACATTAGTGATACCAAGTTTCCTAGCTTACATGAAGAACTGCCAGTAGCCGACTGTCACATGAAGTTCTAGATCAGTAGCCTAAATCAGAAGTCGAGTCACTCTGTATTATCCAACCCTTATGCCATGTCCATCCCAGGAGAACGAGGAGTGGGAATGGAGCTCAGGAACCGACTCGCCTCGTCCGGTGAGTGCATTTGTCTCGCCGTGTTTCATGACGATCTTCAGAGTAGCAGGATACTGAAGAAAGGTCTGCAGACCTGCCTCCTTCAATTCCTTCCGTATTGCACTGAAGGAGCTCCGCTTGTTTGCCGTCGCGGGACAGAAGTCGGGGAAGAAGCTCAACATCGCGAATTCGGTGCACATTGCTGCTAATTCAGTTTTCAAAATGCCATATTATCTTCATGTCCGCTCGGCCCGCTGCGGCCGCTGGTTTAGTTTTCTTCTTAACTGGCGAGTATGATGGTGAGAGATAAGCGAGTTTCTGACTGTGTGACATCTACAGACCAACGGCACACAAAAAATCTACCCCAAATGTAAAAAAAGAAGAACAACAGTAAAAGACGGTAATATATACAGAGCTAATGTGCGACTTGGCTCATGGAAGCGTCACGTGATCCCCTTATACTTCAGATTCTTAAAGTACGTTTTAGACTGATTGCAGATAAGAAAATATTACTTAAAAAAAAAGCCCAAGTAAGTGTACTTCACAAAAAAAATGGAAATTCAGTCACCTTTTATTCAGTCTCATCTTTCCCAAACCTGTATGACCTTATTTTATTTCGTCAAAATATTTTATTTTAGAGTTTTGCAGAAGAACATACATACTGATGTAAAAAAGTACTCAAGTTCATCTAATTGTATTTAAAATACTTTTAAACTAATACATTATTTAACTGTGTAAGCATACAGAAGTGTACTTCATTGTACGCCAGTAAATAATTTTGTTTACGATAGTTTAAAGGCTTTTCATATGAGTGAAATCAGCATCAACACAAAGATTGCATTTGTAACTCCTTGGTATTTTGCTAGCTTTCTCTTGGGCCTGTTAACACTCGTAGTGTGTGATCAGTGAGACACATGACAAGCAGTGACCGGTGTCAGAAACACTGGCTCTCGTGACAGACGTGTGCTGCGATGAATGGAGCGGTCCGCTCTCGCTGGGAGCCAGAGGCTAAAGAAAGCAAAGTCCATTCATCAGCGTGCGTGGAGAGCTGACAGATGACCAATCAAAACCATCATTAGAGATTTGGAAATTAAGATGAGGTTGTCTGGGGCGGTAACCTGATTACTGAGCATCCAGGGGTTGGCTATTAAATGATTAACCAAGCATTACAGCAACTCAGGTGAAGGAGCTTATCATTTGTTGTATGAAGGAGGGCAGAAATAAAGCCTTCGGCTGCAAGCCTGAGACAAAGAGATCTGCTTATGGTCACATTTACATACAACAGCCTTCGCTTTGTGACTGATGGAACGGTCAGGAGTTGTGAAGAATCACTTTATACATGTTTATTAATGCATGTAAATAAACAGATGCTGATTTATAGCTGTTGTTGGTGCTGCTCCATCGCTCATGGAGTGATGAAATCTGCTGTCATGCAAATATCAGCCACTAGGAGGCAGACGGCATCACTCTGTTGCTTCAGTGACTGTAAGATAAATGTGTGCTTTGTATTGATGAACTATATCAACAACAATATTGCAACATATTTCCCTTTCCAATAATAGGTTAAACGCATGCACAAGATTTAACACTGATGACTGCGTTTAACCTGCAGGGAAACATGGAGGAAATGATGACATCAGCTTGAGCTCTTCTCTTTAACTCGAGCTGTATTGCATAGACACGCTTATAACCGGACCAGATTACTGTCTATTTTGACATTTTGTATTGCTGATATAGAACTGAGTGTGTGAGTAAAAGTGTTTGCACAATGGAGTGCAGTGGCTCTGTAACACGTCCGAGTGACACACACACACACACACAGGCTTAATGAAGTCTGCTTTTATCAGCTTTTATTGCTGTAAGTGTGATTATGGGACTGTCATCGTGTGGTGCATGCTCTCCAGCGACTTCCAGAAGGTGACCTTTCGCTGATTGTAACCATAGAAACGGAATGAGAGAGGCACAGCTCGTCCACACACAGGTAGAGCAGGAGAGAGAGAAACACCAGTGAATATAAATCGAGGAAATGGATTCAGAGATGTATTATACGCATGCACGGTTAAATAGTTCCTTATTTACAGATTCAGGAAAGATACACAGTGACTAATCTTCAGCTGCATGATGGGAAGGGTGTGCATACCCTTAACCAGGTGCTCGTTCACAGTTAAACACTGCAATATAATGAGAACCCCAGAAATCACCATGAGAGATAAATCATTCACCTTATTATGAGCAGAACTCAGCATGTCTCTAATAAATTAAAAGTCTGGATTTAATGCTGCCCAACATATACAAAAGTCAGAACAGCTGTAAAACGCTGGACTCTTATTCCAGGAATCCTTTGTGTCGTTTACGACGCAGCAGCTTCACTGGAGCAACAGATCGTTAAGTGGTTGCTATAGAGGCTCCCATGATAAAAACATTACAGGCAGTTTCCAGGTCTCTCTGTAGCGAGTCAATGGCTCGTGCAGGAGGAGCCGCGGGGGCCGGGAATCATGCTATGACAGTACACATGCTATGAAATTGGAAATATTTGGTGCATAACCCCATTTCAGACTGCAAAATTAACTGGATGCCAAAAAATATTCATGCAAAATATATATGTAACTGTATATGTTTGATGACAATTTGCTTGTCTGTAAATAATTTTTAACAAATGCATGTGCTAAATGAATAAATGTAAATGTCAAATTGAGCGCAGCTTACATAACAGATGAATCCTCAAGGTGCTGTGCTGTTCTCAGATCAGCTGGTATCAGCAGCTCTCACTGAGCACTCATGCAGCTCTGCTGTACAGTAGGAAACAATGCGTTTCTCAATATATTTTCCACATATATAAAACATTTATTTTTATGCATTTAGCCGAAGCTTTTAACCAAAGTGATTTACAAAAGAGGACACGATTTGTCAACGATATTTGCAAGTATACAATGCCACGTTTATTAGACTGGATTAGGAAAAACGATATAGAGAAGAGGAGAAATCAGAGGAGAGAAAGAATTGCGTCAGTTTAAGGTTGTGGAGTGGTTAAGTGGAGTGAAACCTGGCTGAAACCAAATGAATATTTTGGTCTAAATGAGTCTACTCCACCGAGCTACTGTTATAAACATGAGCCCCGTCAGACTGGTCGTGGCGGCGGTGTGGCAACAATATATAGTGATATTCTCAATGTTACTCAGAAAACAGGATACAGGAGGTTTAACTCATTCAAAATACTTCTGCTTAATGTTACACTGTTAGATATGCAAAATAAATCTCTCCTATCTCTTGCTCTGGCTACTGTGTATAGACCGCCAGGGCCATATACAGATTTCCTAAAAGAATTTGCAGATTTCCTCTCAGATCTACTAGTTAATGTTGATAAACTGCTAATTGTCGGAGATTTTAACATTCACGTTGATAATACAAATGATGCATTAGGACTTGTGTTTACTGACCTAATAAACTCTTTTGGAGTCAAGCAAAACGTCACCGGGCCCACTCATCGTTTTAATCCTACGCTAGATTTAATTATATCGCATGGACTTGATCTTACTGATATAGATATCGTACCTCAAAGTGATGATGTTACTGATCATTTCCTTGTATCGTGCATGCTGAGTATTACTGATATTAGTTATATGGCTCCGTGTTATCGTCTGGGCAGAACTATTGTTCCAGCCACCAAAGACAAATTCACAAATAACCTGCCTGATTTATCTCAACTGCTCTGTGTACCCATAAATACACATGAACTAGACGAAATGACTAGCAACATGGGCACTATCTTCTCTAATACATTAGAAGCTGTTGACCCCCTCAAATTGAAAAAGGTTAGAGAAAAACGTACTGCGCCATGATACAATAGTTATACCCATTCTCTCAAGAAAGAAACTCGTATTCTTGAGCGCAAATGGAGAAAAACTAACTTGGAAGTTTTTAGGATTGCGTGGAAAAACAGTATGTCCAGCTATAGACAGGCTCTAAAAGCTGCCAGGGTAGAGCATATCCACAAACTCATAGATAATAACCAAAACAATCCAAGGTTCTTATTTAGCACAGTGGCTAGATTAACAAATAAACAGACACCGCCCGATCTAAATATTCCCTCACAGTTTAATAGGAATGACTTTATGAATTTCTTTACTGATAAAATAGATAACATCAGAAATACAATATCAAATGTAGATTCTACTGCGTCTAGTATTTCAGCTTCATTCATCGCACCCAAAGAAAAACTGCAGTGCTTTACAACTACAGGACAGGAAGAGCTAAATAAACTTATCAGTGCATCTAAACCAACAACATGTTTATTAGATCCTGTACCCACTAAACTACTGAAAGAGTTGTTACCTGTAGCAGAAGAACCGCTTCTCAATATTATTAACTCATCGTTATCTTTAGGTCACGTCCCAAAACCATTCAAGCTGGTGGTTATTAAGCCTCTTATTAAGAAACCACAACTAGATTCTAATGAACTGGCAAATTACAGACCCATTTCAAATCTTCCGTTTATGTCTAAAATTTTAGAAAATGTTGTGTCTGCTCAATTGTGCTCCTTCTTGCAAACAAATTCTCTCTATGAAAAAAATTCAGTCAGGTTTCAGGCCTCACCATAGCACAGAAACTGCACTTGTTAAAATTACGAATGACTTACTACTTGCTTCAGATCAAGGCTGCATCTCATTGCTATTATTACTTGATCTTAGTGCTGAGTTTGACACTATATACCATGACACACTCATAGATCGATTACAAAACTATACTGGTATTCAAGAGCAGGCTTTAAGATGGTTTAGATCCTACCTGTCCGATCGCTACCACTTTGTTCATTTAAATGGAGAGTCATCTCAATTATCACCAGTAAAGTATGGAGTACCGCAAGGATCTGTCCTAGGTCCTCTGCTATTTTCAATATACATGTTGCCCCTTGATAATAGTATTAGAAAATACTGGATTAGTTTTCATTGTTATGCTGATGATACTCAACTATATATCTCAACAAGACCAGATGAAACTTCTCAACTATCTAAGCTAATAGATTGTGTAAAAAATTAAAAAGATTGGATGACCAATAATTTCCTCCTACTAAATTCAGATAAGACAGAGATATTACTTATTGGACCAAAAAACAGTACACAGAATCTCTTGGATTACAATTTACAACTAGACGGATGCACTGTTACGTCCTCTAAAGTCACAAATCTGGGTGTTATATTAGACAGCAACTTGTCCTTTGAAAATCATATTTCCCATGTTACAAAAACAGCATTCTTCCATCTTAGAAACATTGCCAAGCTTTGAAACATGCTACCTGTTTCTGATGCAGAAAAGCTAGTTCATGCATTCATGACCTCTAGACTGGACTATTGTAGTGCACTGCTAGCTGCTTGTCCTGCATCTTCAATAAACAAGCTACAGATAGTCCAAAATGCAGCGGCTAGAGTTCTTACCAGGTCAAGAAAATATGATCATATTACCCCAATTTTACAGTCTCTGCACTGGCTACCTATTCAGTTCCGTATCATTTACAAAATATTACTACTTGCCTTTAGGTCCTAAATCCTAAATGGTTTAGCTCCTGCGTACCTAACTCGTCTTCTACCACGCTACAATCCAACCCGCTCCCTAAGGTCGCAAAACTCTGGACTTTTGGTAGTACCTAGGATAGCAAAGTCCACTAAAGGAGGTAGAGCTTTTTCACATTTGGCTCCCAAACTCTGGAATAGCCTTCCTGATAACGTTCGGGGTTCAGACACACTCTCTCTGTTTAAATCTAGATTAAAGACTCATCTCTTTAGCCAAGCATTCACATAATGCATCTTATAATCTTGTACTGCAGTTATATCTGATCAAATGTACATTATTATTATTCTTAAGCTTGGGTTGAACAAATCATTTTTGCTTAGATGGAACAGCAGCTACGCTAATTATGTCTCTATTTGTTTCTCTGTTGATTAACATCCTGTGGTAACTAGGAATGACAGAAGCTTCAGTCTGGATCCAACCCTTAAATGATCTGAGATGACCGAACACCTGAGAAAAGATGATGCCAACCCCTCAGAGGACCTCAGAGGATGCCAACGCTCAGACAACATACAGAATTAACACATTTTGCCATAAGTTAAATATATTAAGGTTCTGCAATATATAAATATATTGTGGAAACTTAAATTCCTGTAGAGCTGCTTTGCAATGATTTGTAACATAAAAAGTGCTATACAAATAAATAAATAAATAAACTTGAACTTAAGTGCTGACAGAAAGGCGTCTTCAGCTGTTTTGATGATTTCTGTAGTTCAGGTGGAGGTTTGCAGCTCATTCCACCAGAGAGGAGCAGAGAGGGTGAAGGGTCTGGAAAACCACTGCTGGCCTCGCTGTGAAGAGACAAGGTGCTGCTCGTTCAGTGACTGTAGCTGCTCATAAAATGACAATAGATAGTGCTGGGATGATGGAAAAAGAAACTGTTTAACTAGCATTCGAGAGATGAGGACTGGGGAAGTTGACTGCTCTATAAAAGGGCCCATGATGCATTACACTGTAGATGAAAACAGTGCTGAAGAGAAGAGAAATTGCACAGACAAACTTCTTGACACAATGATTACAGCCCAGCTCAATCTGAGGCCGAGAGTGTTGTGAAACCTGGCATCTGATTGAAACGAAGTCTATTGATTAGTCATTATTACGAAGGCTTTTGGCCTAAAGCTCACCATAAACAACCAGCGCTCGGGATGTAAATAATTCACTAGTGTTACAGTTGGAATAGAAACCAGTCTGTGGGAAGACCGCAGTTAAGTAGCCTAAAAGAAAATGAATCAGCCAGCTCTCATTTACATTGTTAATTACAGAATATTGATTAACAGCCAGTGCCATTATCAGTGTAGATTGCACAGTTCTAGAATGCCTAGACAAAGAGTCATTTATCCAGTCTAACTCTGTTTTTTTCTACAGGAGGCTGTGATTAATGAGTATGAGATTTTCAACATGAATGACACACACAAGGAGTTTTTTTGGAATATTTATTTTTAACACTGAGGAGTAAAACTAAAGCTTGGTCAAGCATGTACTTTTGCATGGTACAGTTCAGTTTTGCTCAATACAGGTATTATTTTAAATTCATTTGGAAGGATTTAACAATTTTGACTCTGCAAAGCATTTTCTTAATGTGACATTTTTCTCATACACCAAATGCATTATCTCATGCTTCATGCACTCACTAATTCACTTCTAAAATGATACTGTTGTCAGAAAAAAAGCATAACCATTTAAATGCAAGTGTTTTATTACATAAACCTACAAACGGTCTGGCAATTACAAACCACACAGTTGTTGATTGCATTATAACTAATCACAAAACAAAACTATTCTAGCTCTTTTGGGTGTTTAATAGGACTTGCAGTCTATTGGTCAAGAGTCTCCTTCCCCATGGAAAGAATGCAACATTGGAGGTGTGCTATAGAATTCATACGAGCACAGGTGAACATGTGAGGAAGAACAGCGCATTGGAACCTGATTAAAATGCATCACACTCATCTCTCCAGGCAGCCAGGTGACTCGGAGAAGCATCTGATCAGGATCAGGACAGACTCCCACCTCTCTCCGGCGCATGCGCAGTGCGTCGCTGTGAGTCGAGCGCATCGGCGGCTGTGCGGAGTGAAGAAGAGCAGCTCCAGCCCGGTTATGACAGGTATTCACTTTTATTCATTTATGTCTTATATTGTTGTCTAAACGCTAGTTCTCTCTGTGACGGAGCACGCATTTGATGGGTAAGACTGTGACTGCTGGATCAATACCGATCATCAAATGTGTTAAACGCTGCTTTGTGCCGTTTTGTTGAATAAGGGCGACACTGTATGCTTTAAACGTCGTTGACGCATTGGACATACACGCAGCTATAAATAGACTTCATAACTGCACATCTCTGATGAGAGGAGAGGACAGAGTGTCTCAGATCAGCATCAGCTGACATGAAGATCTCAGGATGGCGTCATCCGTGATTCACAGACTGTGACGTCACGCTGCTCAAAAAATCTAATACAAATCTTCATCTTCATGAAATGTCAGCTGAAAGTATAACTGAAAGTGTGTATGTGCGTGTGGTTACAGTTATCGTTTTACTATCCCAACGTAAAATAAATAAATAATAATTTTCCACATAGAGGAATTTTATTTTTACAATAACTTCTAAACTGTTAAAGACAGCCCTACTGTGAGCTACAAGGTTGTTAATCAGTGATGTCTGCTTTGTTACAGCCATCTGTTTGCATTATTTTAACATAGTTTTCAACAATTTAATAATTATTTAACAGCAGATCCTTATGAGAAACTACATTACCCATGATTCAGTAATCTCCACCAATCAGAGAATCACAATTAAATCAGGAAATCATGTAAAATAACTCTTTAGCTCCGCCCACTCCCATGTAGCTGCTGCATCTAAAATAAGTTGACTTAACTTAAAAAAATTAAGTTAAGTGAATTGTCAGGCAACGGGTTTCCTCAGTTTTTTTAATTATTATTTACTTGATAATTTTAACGCAAGGGGTTTCCTCAATTTTTTTTATGTTAAGTGAACTTATGACTTTTGTAGGTGTGTTGGACTTGAAGCGGCGCTGTGCACAGGGTCCGTCGGCTCTCGCGGTACTGTGATGTCATACACTGATCACTCTGCGCCGTCGGTACTGTGATGTCATACGCTGATCACTCTGCGCCGTCGGTACTGTGATGTCATACACTGATCACTCTGCGCCGTCGGTACTGTGATGTCATACGCTGATCACTCTGCGCCGTCGGTACTGTGATGTCATACGCTGATCACTCTGTGCCGTCAGTACTGTGATGTCATACACTGATCACTCTGCGCCGTCGGTACTGTGATGTCATACGCTGATCACTCTGTGCCGTCGGTACTGTGATGTCATACACTGATCACTCTGCGCCGTCGGTACTGTGATGTCATACACTGATCACTCTGCGCCGTCGGTACTGTGATGTCATACACTGATCACTCTGCGCCGTAGTACTGTGATGTCATACACTGATCACTCTGCGCCGTCGGTACTGTGATGTCATACACTGATCACTCTGCGCCGTCGGTACTGTGATGTCATACACTGATCACTCTGCGCCGTCGGTACTGTGATGTCATACACTGATCACTCTGCGCCGTCGGTACTGTGATGTCATACGCTGATCACTCTGCGCCGTCGGTACTGTGATGTCATACACTGATCACTCTGCGCCGTCGGTACTGTGATGTCATACGCTGATCACTCTGCGCCGTCGGTACTGTGATGTCATACACTGATCACTCTGCGCCGTCGGTACTGTGATGTCATACACTGATCACTCTGCGCAGCGCCAAGTCCAACACACATACTGTCTGAGAATGAATTTGAATTTCAACTTACTTTGCGAGTTGTGACTGTTAAAAAGTATGTTGTAGCTATATGGTATGAATATATATGGTATGGAATTTTGACGTACTCTATCCACCATGCTGTTATGGTCATGTGATCTCCAGAGTCAGTTGTGTCGTGGCCTCATGGGATAGTAAAGTGTCCATCGGATGCACACTTCAGAAGCTCATTGGATGTAGTCTGTAGTCATCCAGGGACTTTTTGCCCACTATTTTTCGTATACCACAAATTTGGATATACTACTCGCCTCACATACTGTTTTTTTGCATACTATATAGTAGGGAAGTATTCGATTTCAAACGCAGCGTCAGTTTCCCTACACTCTCAAACTACTGAAATACTGGCATACTTTGCAATGAATTTTGTTTATATAGATACAATCAAGATTTTTAAATCAATAGTTTTATATTTCTCCAATAGTCATTCCCAGTGTTTCATGGGATTGTATTTGTTTCCCTCGCTAAAGCTGTTAAGTTCACAGTGTCGTATCTTTGTGTTTTTGTCTGATTTTCTAATACTTTTTCTTTTGCTTCAAATCAGAGTTCGTAATGGGATTCTCCTTGTAGCTGATGGATTTAGTTTATTGCTTATAACTCTTGAACAATTACTTTTTTACATTCTTATGTGAAAAATACTTGCAGAATGAAGTCGTATGCACACCATAAACATAGATGTGAAGTAATGTCATATAAATTCTACTGATGTGAATGTGGCTTCATTTTCTGTATCTCTGCATGCCATCACTTTAATTGCAAGCCTAAAACCACTTTAAATGAGCCTACACTCCCAAATAAACGCACTGGTGTAGTGTGCAGGACTGATGCACATTGAAATGCTGAAGAGTCATTTCCTCGTGATTTCATTACAGTCTCATTTCCCTCCTGCTCTCATCATCCAGACCCTCTTTACAGATGAAGCTCACGCTGGAAACCGCATGGCGCCTGGACGCATCCAGCTGTAGCATGAGTCTGCCACTGTTTCAATGTTAAACATATTCTTCTCCTACTCCACATTAATATCCAGAGTCATCTTTGATAATTTAACCTGTCATAGGCTGATTCTCAGTTTGGGGCGGGGCTATCTGTGTGTCTGACCAATGGAAAACAGGAGAGGATTTGGGAAACCTCTTTAAAAACCTTCTGTTTGGTTCTGCAGAACCAAAGTGGCAGAACATTCAGCTTTAACAAAAGAACAATCAGTTAATGAGGAATTTGTTTATTAAAACTGCATGCTCAAAATATTGTCATTAGAATGCTGTTTGTTTCGATTGTTTGTTTGTTGCCTGACTGTTCATTTGAGCAAATTTCTGTCTGCTAAATGCATAACCCTAAAAAGGGCAAAACCATAAAGAGACATCAGAAAATTCATTTACTGCTATTTTCCATCTTATTGGCACTCAAACAATACAATTTCCTGACTTTTTTCAAAACTTGACTCTTATTTTGTTTGTCAATGTTTGTATCCCCAGGATCCGTCGCCCCTTTGGGGTATAAATCCACTGAAAACAGAACACTTGTTAATCAATGCTTGTTACAACATGGCTGTAATTCCTGAATACTTTGGAATACAGACCTAAGGTTGGTCTCTTTTTAAAGAAGACACGAGCAGATTATTGCTGAAGTCAAGGTAAAACAGTTAAGCCATATGTCTAAGCAAGTTATGTTCCAAATTTGAAATATCATAACAATTGTGGTTCCTGTGAGATACTATACCAAAAAAACCCACACTGGGTTACACCCAAACTCTATTCAATTTTTCTGAGGCAGTTTTCTATTACAAATTAATCATTTGTTGTCACAATATCACTTCTATTACAAAACAGTCACCAAATATGGATCCTTGACTGTCAGACCTTTCCAATATCTTGATTTATACCCCTAAAGGGCGACATATCCCCTGAGATACAAGCATTTAGAGACAGATTACAAAAATGTAAGCATTTAATTCATAAAATTAAATTAAACCTAATAAGCTAATGCCGAACAACAGCTTTTTAAACAGGTAAGTCCCCTCCAACATGTGTAAATATGTGAACTAGATCAGCTTTTATCAGAGGATGAGTAGATTGCTCTACTACAGACAGCCATGCAGATTTAAATGCTTCCTGTGAGCTAAACAAAGATTGTATGAGCAAAGACACCTCATCTAAAAATATTCACAACAAACAAGACCTACACTTTCACTGCTTCTCCCCACAGCTTCTCAAATGTTTGTGTCCCCCAGGATACGTCGCCCCTGTAATGTAAAATGGGCCTAAAATGAACACTCGCCAAAACACTGTTCCAAATTAAACATAATTTTAATTTTTAAATTGGCCTAATGGTTAGAGAGTCGGACTCGTAATCCAAAGGTTGTGGGTTCGAGTCTCGGGCCGGCAGGGATTGTAGGTGGGGGGAGTGAATGTCCAGCGCTCTCTCCACCCTCAATACCACGACTGAGGTGCCCTTGAGCAAGACACCGAACCCCCAACTGCTCCCCGGGCGCCGCAGCATAAATGCCCACTGCTCCGGGTGTGTGTTCACGGTGTGTGTGTGTTCACTGCTGTGTGTGGGGGTGTGTGTGTGTGTGTGTGTTCACTGCTGTGTGTGTGTGTGTGTGTGTGTGTGTGTGTGTGTGTGTGTTCACGGTGTGTGTGTGTGTGTGTTCACTGCTCCGGGTGTGTGTGTGTGTGTGTGTGTTCACTGCTGTGTGTGTGTGTGTGTGTGTGTGTGTGTGTTCACGGTGTGTGTGTGTGTGTGTGTGTTCACGGTGTGTGTGTGTGTGTGTGTGTGTGTTCACGGTGTGTGTGTGTGTGTGTGTTCACTGCTCCGGGTGTGTGTGTGTGTGTGTGTGTTCACTGCTGTGTGTGTGTGTGTGTGTGTGTGTGTGTGTTCACGGTGTGTGTGTGTTCACTGCTCCGGGTGTGTGTGTGTGTGTGTGTGTTCACTGCTGTGTGTGTGTGTGTGTGTGTGTGTGTGTGTGTTCACGGTGTGTGTGTGTGTGTTCACTGCTGTGTGTGTGTGTGTGTTCACGGTGTGTGTGTGCACGTTGGATGGGTTAAATGCAGAGCACGAATTCCGAGTATGGGTCACCATACCTGGCAGTATGTCACTTCACTTCACTTCACATTAAATACTTTAAAGTTTAATAGTAGTATAATAATATTTATTTATTGGCTTGTTTTGTTTTTAATAATTTGACTGAATAATGATAATAATTAGTGTGTCCTCCATTTGTTCAACCAGTGCTTTAATGAAATAATGCACATAGTTTCATGGCCAGTAAACTGAATTGAAATGAAATTGAGACTAAATGGCGATGCTGTGTTTGTGTGCAGATGTGAAGCATGGCGTCCTGCTCAGAGATATGTGGCTCGGATTACGCTGATCAGAGCCATGGCGCCCTCAGCAGCGGTTACCAGGGTTACGGGGTGCGTTCCTACCTGCACCAATTCTACGAGGAGTGCACCGCTTCCATCTGGGAGCGCAATGAAGATTTCCAGACACAGAGATCGCCGAGCCGCTGGAGCTCCGTGCTCTGGAAGGTGAGCTGCTGCAACAGACGTTATGATTCTGCTGTTTCTCTGCAAACATTTGCCAACAAACCTCTTTTTATGTTTGCATGAATGCATGTTATTTATGTTTTTTGTCTTTTTTTTGTTTATTTTTATATTACTATTTATTTAATTTGTTCAGTTAGTTAATTTTAGTTTATATTTAATTGTATTAGTAATATGTGCAGCCAATCACAAAGCTGGTTCCTCTTCAAAAACAATGTATTATGATTATTATTTTTATTATTTATTTATTTTTTCATTTGCTATTTTGTCTTCCAGAGATTATGAAAACAAGAATCTAGATAGAAAGATTGTTGTTTTGCAATGATGCTTTTATTTAGTCTTGTGTTCCTTTATAGTGGTGTGCTTCCACCCCTTAATAAAAAAAGCCTGACAGCGCCCTATTTAGTTCAGCTCCAACTGAGTTTATTTATTTTTATTTTTTAGTTGATATATATATATATATATATATATATATATATATATATATATATATATATATATATATATATATATATATATATACACACTCACCTAAAGGATTATTAGGAACACCATACTAATACTGTGTTTGACCCCCTTTCGCCTTCAGAACTGCCTTAATTCTACGTGGCATTGATTCAACAAGGTGCTGAAAGCATTCTTTAGAAATGTTGGCCCATATTGATAGAATAGCATCTTGCAGTTGATGGAGATTTGTGGGATGCACATCCAGGGCACGAAGCTCCCGTTCCACCACATCCCAAAGATGCTCTATTGGGTTGAGATCTGGTGACTGTGGGGGCCATTTTAGTACAGTGAACTCATTGTCATGTTCAAGAAACCAATTTGAAATGATTCGAGCTTTGTGACATGGTGCATTATCCTGCTGGAAGTAGCCATCAGAGGATCTTCTATTGCTCTTCTATCAGCTTGAATCAGTCGGCCCATTCTCCTCTGACCTCTAGCATCAACAAGGCATTTTCGCCCACAGGACTGCCGCATACTGGATGATTTTCCCTTTTCACACCATTCTTTGTAAACCCTAGAAATGGTTGTGCGTGAAAATCCCAGTAACTGAGCAGATTGTGAAATACTCAGACCGGTCCGTCTGGCACCAACAACCATGCCACGCTCAAAATTGCTTAAATCACCTTTCTTTCCCATTCTGACATTCAGTTTGGAGTTCAGGAGATTGTCTTGACCAGGACCACACCCCTAAATGCATTGAAGCAACTGCCATGTGATTGGTTGATTAGATAATTGCATTAATGAGAAATTGAACAGGTGTTCCTAATAATCCTTTAGGTGAGTGTATATATTAGTGCTGTCAATCGATAAAAAAAACCCAAAACGAATGAATTGCACATTGTTCTGCGATTAATCACGATTAATCCCACCTAACATTAAAGTTTTTAAATATACTTTTATATTGCAATAATTTCACATTCAATCTTCAAATTAATGTACAAACAACAAAGACAGTATATATATTTTTAATATTTGTTTAATGTCATGTTTATTTTTATGACTGAAGGCCAGTATCACTGATACCAATTAGTAATGATGATTAGTAATGATTCCCTATAAAATGTTTCTCCCTAATATATAATTATTGACATTCAACTTTACATTATAATTAAGAGCTATAAATTTTAACATTTATTAGACTTTAAAAATAACTTCTAATTTAAATGAACTTAAAACAATCTTCACATAAACCCATTATAATAAATGTCTAAGAATTATTACAATAATTTATCTACCTGTGCCCCTCAGGATAAATATACAGAAATTGAATAAAGTTATCAACACTAAATTCTAAACTAAATACAGATGAATCCATAAAACATTTCTTTTGTTCTTGATGAACAGACATCACAGCAGCTGGTTATTAGGTTGTTTTGACTTCTATTTCTTTACTTCTTTACTTCACTTCCTCAAGCCCCACTCGCGGCATTATTTAGAAGACGACAACGTTAAGTCTGACGCAGAGAAAGGGACCGATGGCCGGCCAGCCGGGGTTCGTCTTTGGGAGATGTGTGTGTAACATGTTTGGTTGGTAATATAAATGGTGTAAATTCAAATCAGAGCATCTTCCTTGTCTGGAATGGATGTATTCTTGAGTCTATAAGGTAACAATAATATAATAAGATAACCTTGTTTGAAATGGGTTTGGCTAAAAGAACATTTTGGTTTCGTCTATACTACTAGGTACTTATACTATATTGACTGGGTTAAATATAATTGTATTACTAAAAAGAGACTAAAATACAATTTTCATTGACGAAAACTAGACAAAAATGTCATCAGTTTCCGTCGACTAAAACTTGACTAGACTAAAAAGAGTATGAACGTGACTAAAACTAATAAAAACTAAAATGACAGCTTCACACAAAGACTTAAACTAATATTAAAACATGCCGCCAAAAACAACGCTACATGCAAGCACAGTTTTATGGCAGCTTTAATCGCCTTTTTGGTAACTTCATGACTTAACTGACCACGACATTGCATGCTCGTAGTTTCTTTCGCGATTTGATATGAAATGATACAGGCTATGCGCGCGCCGGCACCTTTGTGCCGTGTATTGAAGAGCAGCGCTGCGAGCACAGTACAGTTTCCGGAATCAGTTATTTAGAATAATAAGACATTTGGGCTGTTACCAGGCAAATTAAATCAATATCAACAAAATTCATCTTTGCAACGCAAAAGAAACACAGAAGCTTCATCTGAAGAGGCATTTAGATGTATTTACACTGTTTAATGCAGGACATGAATGCATTAATCCTGCAGTTATAAATACAGAAATAATGTTTTGATATATAAGACACAAACTGTTGAATAATCATTTTAAATGATTCAAATAAATACAAAATCAAAAGATACTTTAAATGTGAAATTAAAACCGCCAGTAGGTGTCAGCAAGTCACTGTTAATAAGTGAGTCTTTGCGATTGAACCAAATCATTTAAACAGTTGATTCATTCAGGAACGAAACACCGTCATTGGTCAGAGACGCAAAACAGTGCTGTGGCTGTGTTTGGAATGATTTTTGTTGACGAAATGTAATCATTCTGATTTTTGGAGAAAAAAAAACAAGCACTCTTCGTGTGATATTGATTTACTATATGAAATGATATAAATATATACATTTTCTGCCCCTATATCTTAAATTTGAGGATCATTCTAAATGCATTTTAACAGACTGAATCACGCAGTGAAAGAACGCACTCTAAACGCACGTGCACTAGTCTAATCTACTAGACTTCACGGCACTATAGGAGTGTTTTTGGCAAAATACTGATAATGTCAAATCACACATCGTTAAAACAACAATTACGATATTATCGCAGACTGTATATATCGCACACCCTGCACCACTGTCTTTTTGGCTAATTTGTGCAGAACCTCTTGCTAAACTGTCAAAGCTTCATTTTAACCACCAATGCAATGATGCAAGTATTTACCTTACCTCTACATCCTTGCGAAGGATTGATGTCAAGATTTTATAAGCTGCTAGTTTGGTCTCCCTAGGCAAACACATACACTACATAATGAGCATAAATAGGGGTTCACTTCACTACTTTGTGTCTGGGGCTAACCGCTTTATTTCTGCTTTTCATTCATCTGGTCTGGTGTTTTTGTTCAGATCAATTATATTTAATATACATAATCATTTATTAGGCTGACATGTCAAGACAAGTCACCTTTACTTATATAGCGCTTTTAACAATAAAGATTGTGTCAACGCAGCTTTACAGTATCAAATAGGAAAATAGTGTGTCGGTAATATAAAAAGACAATAGTAAACACTCACTTTTCAGTTAAAGGCAGTTCATCATTGAATTCAGTGATGTCATCGTCCAGCTCAGTTCAGTTCTAGTAGTATTTGTGCAATCAAGTCAACGATATCGCTGGAAATCCAATATTACGGTGACCTCGTAATAAGAAAGAAACAGACTAATATTAGTGTAGATGCCATTCTTCTTATGATGTAACAAGTACATCATGTGTTATGGGAAGTGTTCCCGGTTCCGGTTGACCTAATTAATGCCGCCTAACAATCCTTTAACGGATTTGAATTATAGAAAGGTGATAGTGCATTATGCCAGGTTAAAGAGATGGGTCTTTAATCTAGATTTAAAGTGACAGAGTGAGTCTGCTTCCCGAACAGTGTTAGGTAGATTGGGTGTTGATTTTGATATTCTAGGTATTATCAAATGGCCAGAGTTTTGAGATCGCAGCGGACGTGAAGGACTATAGTGGGATAAGAGCTCATATACTGCTCATCATCAATACGGAGGTGCCAAACCATTCAGGCCTTATAGGTAATTAGCAAGATCTTAAAATGTATACGACGTTTAATAGGGAGCCAGTGCAGTGTTGACAGAACCGGGCTAATGTGGCCATACTTCCTGGTTCTAGTAAGAACTCTAGCTGCTGCATTTTGAACCAGCTGGAGTTTGTTTTCTAAACATGCAGAGCAACCACCCAATAAAGCATTACAATATTCTAACCTCGAGGTCATGAACACATGAATGAATGTTTCTGCATTTGAAATTGAGAGCATAGGTCATAATTTAGATATATTTTTAAGATGGAAATTGCAGTTTTACAAATGCTATAAACATGTTTTTCGAAGGAAATATTGCTATCAAAAAGCATGCCTAGGTTCCTAGCTGATGACGAAGAATTTACAGAGCAGCCATCAAGTATTAGACAGTGATCTAGGTTATTACAGGCACAAGTTTTTGGTCCAATAATTAACACCTCTGTTTTTTTCCGAATTTAGCAGTAAGAAATTGCTAGTCATCCAGTTTTTGTTATCAACTATACATTCCGTTAGTTTTGCAAATTGGTATGTTTCATCGGGTCGTGAAGAAATATAGAGCTGAGTATCATCAGCATAACAGTGAAAGCTAACACCATGTTTCCTAATTATATCTCCCAAGGGTAACATGTAAAGCGTGAAAAGTAAGGGGCCTAGTACAGAGCCTTGAGGTACTCCATACTACACTTGTGATTGCTATGATACCTCTTCATTTACTGCCATAAATTGATGGCGGTCAGATAAGTAAGATTTGAACCATGCCAGTGCACTTTGTCTAATGCCAACATATTTTTCTAGTCTGTTTAAAAGAATGTTGTGGTCGATACAACCACGATCAGATGATAAGAGCAGGTCGTTTGTAACTCTAATGAGAGCAGTCTCAGTACTACGATATGGTCTAAAACCTGACTGGAAATCCTCACATATATAATTTTTCTCTAAGAAGAAACATAGTTGTGATGATACTACCTTTTCTAATATCTTTGACAGAAAAGGAAGATTTGAGATCGGCCCGTAATTAATTAATTATTTGGAGTCAAGTTGTGGTTTTATAATGAGAGGCTTAATAACAGCCAGTTTGAAGGTTTTTGGGACATATCCTAATGACAATAATGAATTAATAATAGTCAGAAGAGGATCTATTACTTCTGGAATCACCTCTTTTAGGAGCTTCGATGGAATAGACACACATGTTGTTGGTTTAGATGATTTAACAAGTTTATACAATTATCCCTCTTCTATAGTGGAGAATGGATGGAATTGTTCCTCAGGGGATCTATAGTGCATTTTTTGATGCAATACTGTAGCTGACGGCTGCATGGTTACAATTTTATCACTAATAGTATCGATCTTGGAATTAAAGTAGCTCATAAAGTCATTACTGCTATGCTGTTGGGAAATGTCAAAGCCTGTTGATGCTTTATTTTTTCATTAATTTAGCCACTGTATTGAATAAATACCTGGGGTTATGATTGTTTTCTTCTAAAATAAGACGAAAAGTAATGCGATCTAGAAGTTTTTAATGCTTTTCTGTTGGAGAGAGTACTTTCCCGCCATGCGATACAGAATACCTCTAGTTTTGTTTTCCTCCAGCTGCGCTCCATTTTCCAGGCTGCTCTCTTTAGGACGCAAGTATGCTCATTAGACTACGGTGTCAAATTGTTATGCTTAATCTTCCTTAAGCGTAAAAGAGCAACTGTATCTAAAACACTAGAAAAGAGAGAGTCTATAGTTTCTGTTACATCATCAAGTTTTCTGAGCTATTGGATATGCTGAGGAATTGAGATAAATCACGAAGATTACTATCAAGCAGTCTTTTGTGGTAGAAGTGATGGTTCTACCATACTTGTAACAAGGAGTAGAATTTACAGTTTTTGCTATATGGAGTTTACACAAGACTATATAATGATCTGAGATATCATCGCTTTGCTGTTGAATTTCAACACCATTAACATCAATTCCATGTGACAGTATTAAATCTAGAGTATAATTTCGACAATGAGTAGGACCTGACACATGTTGTCTAACACCAATAGATTTCAGAATGTCTAGAAATGCTGATCCCAATGCATCTTTTTCATTATCAACATGGATATTAAAATCACCTACAATTAAGACTTTATCTGCCGCTAGTACTAACTCAGATAAAAAATATTAATAAAGTTTGTATGGTGCCCTGGTTGCCTGTATACAGTAGCCAGCACAAACATCACAGGGGTTTTATCATTAACACTTGTTTCTCTGGATAATGTTATATGAAGCACCATTACTTCAAATGAGTTATACTTGAAGCCCGTCCTCTGAGAAATACTGAAAATATTGCTATAAATTGTAGCAACACCTTTTTTTTTGGATGCTGCTCATGTTTATAACAGTAATCTTTGGGGGTTGACTCATTTAAAATAATGTAGTCATCTGGTTTTAGCCAGGTTTGTGACCCACGACTATGCCGCGTCACACTCACCCAGTTCCCCTGCTGCGGAGGCTCTGTAAACATCCGCCTTTGTTGATAGTTTGTTTAGGCTTGTTCGGGATGGATCGGTGCTGCGCGGACTGCTGTGGGAGCGACTGGAAAGCAGACAGCTCTTTATGCTTTTGGATCGCTCTCACGGTGCTTTAGTGTGTTGTGTGCCGATCGATTTATCGGTCTGTGTGGCGCCGATGCACCTCGAACAAGTCTGATATGTTTGGCGCTGCCGTGGCAGCTCTAATGAAACGAAACGTGAAACATATTCAGTGACGTACGACCTGGCTCTGTATTGGCTCTCTAGCCTGTGGAAAAGCAACCGGTTCTTAAAGGGCTCGCCAGTCAAACCAACTAAGATCTGGAAATAGCACTGGCTCTGAAATAGCAACTGGTTCCTGCTGGTGGAAAGGGGGTATAAGTGGTCTACAAAGCAAAGCCAAGACCCCTACTGGCAAACCGAGAGTCCAGAGACTTGTGAGGTTTATCATTTTATAAAACTTTTGTCAAAACTTTATTACTTGAACAGTAAAGTTCATTACATCATAGTTTTTAACAGTCATTTACAGATTATGGGGTGGTGATAGTGCAGTGGATAAGACACATGCCGTTGGTGTGAGAGACCCGGGTTCGAATCCACTGTGAGACACCAATGTGTCCCTGAGCAAGACACTTAACCCCTAGTTGCTCCAGGTGCGTGCGACCTCTGACATATATAGCAATTGTAAGTCGCTTTGGATAAAAGCGTCAGCTAAATGAATAAATGTAAATGTAAATTAGGATGTTACCATGGATATTTGTGTTGTTTCAAAACAAAGCTGCTAAATAAACAACATATTCTTCTATCCTAATATTTAAAGAATTTTCACAAATCAGAATTTTCCAGTTGCTGATTCCAGAATTTTTTTTAGAAGAAAATACCTCTCCATCACCTTCTAAACTGGTCTTTTTGATAATTGAGTAGCCCTGCAATCAGATCAGAAATCGGCTCTAAGAGTCTTGTATGTGTGCAGTTGTTACGGGAGTGACGAGACGTGAGACGTGCGGATCCATTTGCAAAGCTTTATTAAAAGACGTGGTCATACAGGCAGGGTCGAGAGACAGCAAACAGGTATGGCAGAGGCAAGACAGAGCAATCCGTGGAGCAAGCGTGGGTCGACGATCGGCGTACCAAATCCAGACAGGGCAAGGCAGACAGAATAATCCAAAAACACAGGCAGGGTCAGACACGGCAAGATAAACAAGACAAGACTACTAAGGAAACGCTTTGTATGCAGACTAGGCTAACAATACTCAGCAGCGAGCAAGAGCAAGTCCCAGGCTTAAATAGTGTGTGTTTGGGTGATGGTGATTGTGAGATGGTTCTCAGGTGTGGGCGTGATCAGTGTGAACAGCTGTGAGTGATTAGTGAGTGCAATGGATGGTGGGAAATGGAGTCCAATGTGCTGTGTAGTGTGAAAGTCCATGTGGTGAGCGGGTGACCTCTGGTGGTGAGTAAACTGAAGTGCATGGCCAGGATTCGTAACAGCAGTCATCAGGTGTTCAGTGAGGGGATTGAATCTTGAACCTGTGCAGAACAATGTCGCTTCTGTCATCCTACTGGTGTTAAATACAGTTCTGTCTTGACGATTCTCAGAGGGATTCGCATGGTAATGTACATGACAATGTTAAAGGATAAGTTCACTTCCAGAATAAAAAAAAAAAATACTGATAATTTACTCACCCCATGTCATCCAAGATGTTCATGTCTCTATTTCTTCAGTCGCGGACTATATATATATATATATATATATATATATATATTTTTTTTTTTTTTTTTTTTTTTTTGAGAAAAACATTCCAGGACTTTTCTCCATATAGTGGACTTCAATGGTGGCCAACGATTTGAACGTCCAAAATGCAGTTTCAATGCAACTTCAAAGGGCTCTACATCCCAGCCAAGGAATAAGGGTCATATGTAATGAAATTATTGGTCAGTTTCTTTATACACTTTTTAACCACAAATTCTGGGCTAGCATTAGCTCTGCAATGCGCAAGCGCATCTTTATTAGGTGATTAGGTGTCACTTATGATGTAGCTGGAAGTACCAACCCAGTGTTTACAAATCGAACATGCAAAAAAAAACTAAAAAATACAAATCAACGATGCCAGATGATTTTAAAGTTGGAGGAGAAAATGAGATGGAGTTTTTAACTGAAGTACAAAGACGTAGAACTTACCACGCATTGACCTTTCCAACAGGATTACATTGTAGCAAATTAGCTCAAAGTGAGATGAACATAATTTATCATAACGGGTTGTTATCAATTATATATTCATCTTCAGGAATTAACTGTAGCATTAATAGTACAATAAAATGATTTGTTCGTCCGCAGTACGTACAGTTTTAATCGTCTATTGACTCTAAGGAAAATTATTTATCTGGTCACGAAAAATTATTTCCTTATTAATACATCGCTCATTAGCATGTAACAAAACCGGAACGTTAAAGTGACCTCGTTTCTGTGAGCTGCAGACACAGACAACTAAGTGTGAATACATATGGATGTTTATTAAACTACACTACAGGGGAACATGTAACATTGAACTAAACACAAACATACATACATTAAACATAGATGCCAACGGAAGGAAGGCATGGAGAGAGGGAGAGAGAGAGAGAGAGAGAGAGAGAGAGCACGCACTCGCGCGCAAGAGAGAGAGCATAATGGCAGGATTTGCACGTCAGCTAAACACAACCTGTTAGAACCATCAAAGAATTACATCACCTTAATCAAAAGTGGTCGAAGCCTAGAAGCGCATCTAAACAGTTAACAAGCGGTTACTTGCACTGGTTTGTTGATGCTGAGTAAAGTGTCCTGTGCATGTATAATGCGTAGATTCTTGAAGAATTCCTTTAGGAGTGAAAGCTTCGTCATTCCAGCCATGGGTTGATTGGTCCGAAGTTAAGTCACCAAAGTTACTGAACTCAAAACTGCCAGAAGCTCGGACTCCCCCCGAAAGGGGAGTCGCGAGGTTTCCACGGTGATGAGTGTCTCTAGGGCACCCAAGGTAAAGAGAAGAACTCGTCTTTTGGGTGTGGGCGAAGTTTTATCTGATCCTGTTACACCCAGTTTTGGTCAGTCTGACCAATAACAAGGCACATAGTTTCAGCGGGAAAGTGTTTCTTTGTCTCACTTGCCACCTCATTTGCATGTTTTATGACTGTTCTGCTCGATTGGTGTAATTCTTCCCACAGTACCGTAAGAATAGTATGATGCATTTCACGAGGTCACAGTGTACATCATTGTTTGAGAAATAAGAGCGGATCATTTTGATATCAAGAAAGAGACATCTAGCAGATATTAAACCAGAGATACATTCATACACCTGAATATGAGTATTTAGAGCTTACTAATACAAATAACGAGTGGACACTAGGCTAATATAATAAGGAAACATACAAACAACACGTGCCTATACCAGATACCTTTGTAACTGATTAATTATGATCTAAATAAAGGAAATGTCTCTATGCGTGTGTGTTGTGTGTTGTACTCGTGGAGGTAGTATCGAGTCAACATTGAAGAATGATGTCTGGTGTCTGATATCGAGGGTCATTTAGTTCTCTGGAATGTGTTTGAATTCCCATGGAGAGAACAGATCTGTCTGTCTAACGTCTTTTAGACAGTGGGGGCAACCATTGGCAATTTAGCACCCATATAAAGGTCGAATGTGGGGCCAGGTCTGTGAATTATATGCAAATGTCCAAAGGCTAAAAGGGGTCTCTTAAGACATAAAGTCCCAATGACCATCAAGGATCATAAGCAGATGCTACAACGTAATATATGAAGAAGAGAGTGGTTAAAAAGTGTATAAAGAAAATTACATTGTTTCACTAGATAAGACCCTTATTCCTCGGCTAGGATCATGTAGAGCCCTTTGAAGTTGCATTGAAACTGCATTTTGGACCTTGAAATCGTTGGCCACCATTGAAGTCCACTATATGGAGAAAAACCCTGGAATGTTTTCCTCAAAAACTTAATTTCTTTGCGACTGAAAAAAGAAAGACATGAACATCTTGGATGACATGGGGGTGAGTAAATTATCAGGAAATTTGTATTCTGGAAGTGAACTAATCCTTTGTGTTTGGTATGCTACGCTGCTGCTATACCGAGACTTGCTTCTGCCAATACATCCACAATATGCTGTTGTGAGCATGTAAGAAATACTGCTGCTGCACATATAGCATATATGAATAACCTCCATACATAGCATACTTGAATCACCCTGTGGTAGATCTATACAGGTGGAGCTGAGGGAGGTGGATGGTTTCTGCAACACGCTGCAAACTGCTACAGCAAGCATTATTCATATATTTGAATGTTGAGCAGCGAGCTCATTGGCTACTGATACAAAAAGAACCAATTAGCTGCGCCATGTGATCATGACGTCATTATGTCAGATTGAGTTTGACCTATCGGACTGCGCCATCTAAAGTTGCATACCAGGACATTGGATTAATATGGTTCCTCTGTATCTCTCCACCAGGTCTGTCTTGCGCTGGGTGCTCTGATTCTGGTGGCGGGGTTGTCCGTGCTGCTGGTGGGCTACGCAACGCCGCCTCGACTCGAAGCATTCGGAGAAGACGAGCTGCTGTTCGTGGACGGCCGCGCAGTGCGGTTCAACCGGGCCCTGGATGCCTGTAAGCTGGCCGGAGCCGTGCTGTTCTGCGTGGGTGGCAGCGGGATGGCGGTGGGGCTGCTGCTGGCCGCCTGCTCTCAGGGTGGCTCCAAGGAAGAGCTCCGTCTGCAGCAGCGCTTCAAAGAGCGGCTCGTCGAGATCCAGGCCTCCGTTCATCCCGTCACCCGCGCTCCCACCCCGGGAGAGGCCAAGGTGCCCGTCACACTCTCCAAAGTGCAGAGTGTCCAGCCCGGAGCGGAAACCTGACCTCTTAGGCATCCAACGCTTCCGTGCAAAACAAAACAACAGTTCCTGGATCAGTAGAGATAGATAACACCGCACTTTCTCTGGCGTATATCATTCTTCAATGTTAACCGAGAATATCGAGAGTATTTATGTGATTAGCGTAAGCGTACCCTGTCGATCATTACTGGTGCTCCTGAATACAGACACACAGCACAAATATACTCGCCTGCTACGGCTAGGAATCAGAACAGCTTTAGGCAGCTGTTCCGAAGAGCAACATATTCTTCAGAGGCGTCAAGGCATGTGCGTATTAATACCGAATAAGCAAGAATAGTTTCTCTATTATAGTGAACCCAAACACAGCCTCTCACAATTTCCATTGTGTTATATGAGAAAAGTCACTCTGTAAAACTCATAAACAAGTAGAACGAAGGCCTGTGCGTTAGCGGCTAATTCATCACGGCTGCCTCACTAACATTGTCAACAGAAGCTACAATGATTTGTCATTGCTCATTCAGAAAATGTTACGTTGGTTCATTGCCGTCACCTAAGGTGTAATTTTTCTCCCAATCTCTCCTAGCGAAGGCTTCGCGCTCTATTGCTACAGTCAATCAATAGTTCGCTGACAGAACGCAATGCATTCCGAGCCACAATTTCACACATCTCAATACTGCGCATCAGTTCTGTTCAAATACATCACCGCCTCCGATGTCTAGGAGTGAAAATAGATTACAGTTTAGATGCGCCTGTGGGATTATGTAATATCCTCTCATTGTGTTGCACATCATTCTTGGTCCAGCCTCGCTTTCCTCAAGAGGCCGTTAAGCACAGTCACTGTCTGTAGGTAATTACACTCATTACAGCCGAGCCCATTAAGACTTTCCATACGCTAGTGCCACCTGTTCTTTCTGTCTGCTTCTCTTGTTTTGTGTTTCTTTTTGGCTTCCTGGTAGAGTCATATGTGTTTTGGTCTCCAGAGTTTCTCTGTAAGGACAGTATTTGTGCCAATCATTCCTAAAAGCAATTATTTTCTGCTGGTATTTGCATCTTATTATTCTTATATTTTTTACTTTAATTGATTAGTGCAACTGTTGTATGATCACACCATTCAGTGAAACATTGTAAACTACTTTCAAGAAGGCTGATAAGAATGAAAAACCCTTGCTGTTGCTTCTGAGTGTAATCTTTTGCGTTATTTATTGATTATTAATTATCATTGAACATATTGCATATGCATTCAGATGTTTGAAAAGGACGAGGCTTGCTAATGAATCTCTCGCACCAATCACTGGATATTTAACAATCAAATCTCTCGGACAGGCCTAGATGAAGTTTAAAAATGTAACATTTATAATATATAATATATATATCAGCTGCTTCAAGAATTGATTCTTCTTGTTTAAACTGACATATATGGATGTGTTTTTGGAGGTGTGTCGATCACAATGCTGGTAATCGTCTCAAACTGCCAAATCCTCTGGTTTGGTTTGTCCGTCTGCTCTATTGGTGAGTGCAATGGATGGTGTATTGATCTAAGGTATTGGAGCTGTTCTTACTCTTGGAACATGTCTATTTTTCAGCAAACAGAATAAAAATAACTGTTTGTTACCATCATTGTCTGTTGGTAGTTGTTTCTTCCATTATTGTTAGCTCTAAATTTGCATATTGAAATGATCAAATGATCAAAGCACATTAAAATATGTTTTATATCTTTCACATGATGTATTCAGTAGTGAGTAATGGTCAACACTGATGCTCTGAAGATCCTCGATCTATACAAATGTCCATCTGGCCCATGTCTAGTGTCACAAGTCACAGTTTCCGGGTCCAGTTGTGCTATTAGATCCCAAAAGCAAACAAAAACAGTAATACACACTCACGGTGTACTGTAATACAACCAAAACACAATTTTCCTAACCTTTGTCTCTATAGTCAAATCTCAGTTAGCCACACGTTTGGATCATTAAAATATTGTCATCCTGAACACCCTGAACATTTGCGTTTTTAAAAGCTCCCTTGGAATTAAGCAGAGGCTTAAACCTGGAAACAGTGTTCATTAGGTGATGAACTAACAAGCGGACAAAGGTTCGGTCACATTAGTGAAAGCCAAATTCTTTGAATTTATGTGACCACCTTGAACCTGATGCAAAATCTGCATGTGGAAATATTTCTCTCTTACAGAAAATTGCACGAATTCCTATATGAAGTCACATTATACATTTTGGATAAATTTTAGGTCCATTGTCCATTGTCAAGGATGTTGCGACATGAATCACAGCGCACACAGAAGTCACTCTTAACCCAAGCAGATTTATATTAGCAAATTTACCTGAGCAATTTGACTCTGATGTGAAATTGGCATGAAGAACCTTTTCTGTCCTCGAACAGAATTACAGATTGTGCAGAATTCTGTTGAAATGACTGGATTTTGCCTACAGAATTAGCTAAACAATAGTAAATACGATGTACTTCAAGTGTAGTTCGAAATGACCACACTTAAAAAAAGGTTGAGAATATTATACATAAATATTATAATAGTGAGAATATCATAATATTCTCACTCGATTTTAACAGTTTTTTCAGCTGCTTACACACATTTTCAAAACATTGCCTCTTTTTTTCAAAACTTTACACACAAATCCAAGAATTGCATACAAAATGCAAAATGCCTCACATCTCTTGCAAAATAAAGCACTACATTTGAAATATCACAAACACATCTCAAAAGCAGACATTTGCAAACACCTTTGCCATAATATTAATTCTTATTAGATTTGTGTGTGTTACATACAGTATAAATTGTGTGTTGTGTTTTGCAAAAAGTGTTTTATGAAATTGAAAACTGAGTCAAAGGCTTAGTATTAGTGTCTGGTTTTGCAGATTTGATGTGTGCTTCTGCTGTTTGACTGTCAGATTTCAGAAACTGTGTGGCAAGGAAAGATTGTGTGTGTAAGCAATTGAAAAAAATTGTAATACTAATAAAAGTAGCCCTAAAAAGAATTATTCTCTCATTATATTTTTAATGAAACAGATATATTTGGATGTTGCAGACCTCTGTAATATTTCAAAGAAAGAAGATGACTAGGAGTGTTTTAGGTAGAGCAGACTGGTTCTGTTTTGCAGCTGTCAGTGTGATGTGTTTGCAGTCTGTCAGTGGCTGGGAATAGATGTTGATCTGAGTGAGTCATGCTGAGGATCTGCTGATGGAGAGATGAGTTCCTCTCAGTGTTCGCCTGCAGCAGTGCTGCTTAAAAAGTGAAAGTGACATGACGTGGCCATACTCAGAATCTGTGCTCTGCAGTTAACCCATCCAAAGTGAACACACACCCGGAGCAGTGGGCAGCCAATGCTGCAGCGCCCGGGGGGGGGGAGTTGGGGGTTTGGTGCCTTGCTCAGTCGTTGTTTTGAAGGTGGAATTCCTGCTGGACCCGAGACTCGAACTCGCAACCTTTGGGTTACAGTCCTACTCTCTACCATTAGGCCACTACTTCACCCATAAAATGAAATACATTAAATACAACAGCATCACCAGATTCATACCAGCTCTGTGTGTGTGTGTAGGAATCGCTCACCTTGACATACATAAACACTGCCGAATCAGTTAAACACTGATGGAAATGTTTTTAATAGGGTGATTTGCCACTTTCAAGATGCTAAAAAACCTCTAATGGTGATCCAATTAAAAAAAAAAAAGTATATTTATAAGGGATGTACTTTAGTTTGTTAAAATTAGAATAGTTCACTCAAACATTCAAAGGAGGAAACAAAAACTTTATTTGTATAGTGAGACCCTTTTCTGCCTCAAAAACAAACAAATAAAAAAATAAAAAATTGTAATTGTGACATTTGTTCCCACAATTTTCTTCTTCTCTGAATTCTGACTCATCTTGCTATTCAGTTCCTTTTCTCCCACCACAGAATAAAAAAAAACACAAAAAAACAATGGTAAATGCAAACTTTTCTCACAATTCTGACTTGTTTTCTTAAAATTGCAAGTTTATATCTTGCAATTCTGAAATCATATTTTGTAATTTCACAGAATTGTTAGGGGACAAAAAGATAAAAAGTCACAAATATATATATGAGGAGAGGAATGAAGCCAGATTTGGTCTTTTTTGAGGTGCTATTGTTGTGTTTGTCCCAGTGACCTGCTTTACACAGATCAGAGTCGCACACACACACACACACACACACACACACACACACACACACACACACACTAATGAAGGACGTATCCACACAGATCTGTGAAAGCAGTCGACTGTATTTAGTTGTCATGTAGCTTATCCTTCAGGACTGATGTTATTCATGTCAGTTAAAATGATAATATCACAATAATGACATACACAACAGAGAAGACACTAAAAGATGAAATAGAAATATATATATTTAGCTTTCTTTGACAAAAAATCTATCAGCTTAGCAGATATTAGCACTTGTACTCGTTTTGTTACCATAATTATGTTACTACATGGAAAATAGATATTTTCTCAAATCCTAACTGGTTAAATTAGCTGTGTTATTAAATATGTTCACAGTATTAGAATCTCAATACAATAAATTATTAATATGAATAAATTAGTAGCAATCAAAGTAATAAATCATCTTCTAAAGGGATAGTTCACCCAGAAGTGATCACTCAAACCTGTATGACTCTTCTGTCTTCTCACAAAACAACATATTTTGAAGAATGTTCTGGTCTGTTTTCCATGTTATACAGAAAACAACAGCCAGAATATTTTGACAATAAAATTCTCCTTCTGTGGTCTGCAGGAGACAGAGAATCACACGGTGATCGTTTCTCGTGGAGCTACTCCTTCAGGTTTTCTCCTTCAGTATTTGCAGACGCGTCCTCACTGGGATCTGGATTCTCCTCCGCCGGCTCTTCCTCCTTCTCTGTGTTCTCCTGGTTTTCCTCTTCTGCTCCCTCCTCTGGTTTCTCTTCTTCATCTCCTCCTTCAGCTTCTTCATCCTTCTCTTCTTCATCTCCTCCTTCAGCTTCTTCATCCTTCTCTTCTTCATCTCCTCCTTCAGCTTCTTCATCCTTCTCTTCGCCGTCATCATGTGCCTCTGGTTCTGATGTTTGTCCCTCATCCTTTATCTCTCCATCCTCTTCATTCTTTTCATCCTCTGGTTTCGTCTCTTGTTCTTCGTCACACGGTGATTCTTCTGTGTTTTGGGCCGCTTCACTTTCTGGTTTGGTTGCGTCGTCTATATCAGGACTGGCCTCCTCCGCCTCCTTAATAAAACAACATCATATATCAGTGTGTGATACTTTTGTGGATACCGTGATACACTGCCATTTAAAAAAAAAAAGAACTGGTCCCACTTTATATTAGGTGGCCTTAACTACTGTGTACTTACATCAAAAAGTAAGTGCAATGTACTTACTGTGTTCATATTGTATTGTAAAACACTTGTGCTGCTATCGAGGTGGGATACGGGTAAGGTTAGGGACAGGTTAGGGTGGTATGGGTGGGTTTAAGGTGTAAGGGATGGGTCAACAGTGTAATTATAAATGTACTTACATAATTAATTAAAGATGTAACTACATATAGGTATTTTTTAAAAATATAAGTACAAATGTAAATACATGTATATACACAATAAGTGCATTGTACCAAATTATTAATTTAAATATAAGTACATAGTAGTTAAGGCCACCTAATATAAAGCGGGACCAAAAAAGCTTTTATTCAGACGCATTAAATTGATCAAAAGTGACAGTAAAGACATTAATGATGTCACAAAATATTTATATTTCAAACAGATGCTGTTCTTTTGAACTTTCTATTAATCTGTGAATACTGAAAAATAAAATGTATCAGTTTCCACAAAAATATTGAGCAGCACAACTGTGTTCAACATTGATAATAATCAGAAATGTTTGTTGATCAGTAAATCAGTATATTATTATGATTTCTGAAGATCATGTGACACTGAAGACTGGAGTAATGATGCTGAAAATACAGCTGCAGATCACAGAAATAAATGTAACCCTGGAGCACAAAACCAGTCATAAGGGTCAATTTTTCGAAATTGAGATTTATGCATCATCATCATCTGAATAAATAATCTTTCCATTGATGTATGGTTTGTTATGATCGGACAATATTTGTCTGAGATACAACTATTAAGGATAATGTACTAAATATCTTGATGGAACATGATCTTAATATCCTAATGATATTTGTCATAAAAGAGAAATGTATAATTTTGATCCATACAATGTATTGTTGGTTATTGCTACAGATATACCTGTGCTACTCATGACTGCTTTTGTGCTGCAGGGTCACATATTAGATTTTAACAGATATTCACAGAGAAAACATCTATATGATATAGTAATACTATTTCACTGTTTGTACAGTATTTTCAGTCAAATAAATTATTCCGATTACTCCAAAATTTGACCGCCTGTGTGTGTGTGTGTGTGTGTGTGTGTGTGTGTGTGTGTGAGTGTGTGTGTGTGTGTGTGTGTGTGAGTGAGTGTGTGTGTGTGTGTGTGTGTGTGAGTGTGTGTGTGTGTGTGTGTGTGTGAGTGAGTGTGTGTGCATAAGCATATACACTTTTTTTAGTGTAGCAGCATCCAAACATGTGACTGCTTTGTTTTAGACACATATCCTCGGTACTTTAACACAGGTGGGTGATTTCTGAGGACCTCAGTTATGAACTGAATCACATGTGTGTCGACTGGGCTTCTTAGTAAGAGTATTAGAGATCCTGATGAGGTTGGAGCTCCTCACCTGCTGGACCGGTGAAGATTTGTCATCTTCTTCTACTCTTCTGTCCTCTCCATCATCTGCACAAACACACACCACAGCAAACATGAGACGCCAGCGCCACCCAGGGGTCAGGATTCACATTCACTTACAGATACAACATACTGTTTCCAATTCTATTAAAGACAGCAAAAGGCCAAGCAATAAATCAAGAAATGTATATTTAATAATATGAAGATATATCATCTAAATGGATGAACAATCAATGGTTTTACTGATGAAATCAACAATGATTGATATGATCAACATAGACTAGTGTAGACACAAATTCTAATTTCAGATCTAAAATAGTAAATGTAGTGTCAGACCTCAAACAAGCATGTGCATACGTCCCACTCTTATTAAAACCTCTCATTAATTAATTACAGAGTCGCTGTTAAAATGACCATTAGCTTTCGACGCTTCTGTGTAATTATGTGTGCGAGATTTACAGTCATACCATTGTACTCGCTAGTAAACAAGAAAATTACACGAGTGTTTTAAATACTTAATGAGTAATAAATCCAAAGATTGCGTGTGAAATCAATACACTCTGAATAATTAAACAGCAGAATTAATGCACCTCATATAGTTTCGCTTTCCCCAATAGCGGCTATAAAAATATTGCTGTGCAGATGATAGCGCTTTACCCAGGCATTTAATGCGTTTCAAATGCAAAACTGATTGAAGTTTAGCAGCGGAGATGAGCCGGCGAAGCAATAATGGGCTTCTTTGAATATTTTATGGAAATCGTTCACATTTATTAACTGTAGTCCAAAAGCCCGACTGTAAGCAGGAGCGCTAATGTAACAATAAACAGTTAAATGTGATTGAGAGAAGGGCTCGTCTCATAAAAATGCTAAATCAAATTAAATACAGCATTTTAAAGCCTGCCTTCATTAAAGCGGCGGATGGGAGGGAGACTCATTTCAACACAACCGCTGTTAGTTATTCCTGTGCTAATTAATCCACGGTGCAAGGTAAAGGCAGCTAGACACTGCTCAATACACACAAAGACTAAATACAGTTCACATATAATAAATGTTAACTATATCAACTATTATATTGGTATCAGGAGAGGTTCAATAACCCCAGGTGAACAAGGTTTAAAAAACAAAGATGAATATCACTATTCTGGCCTAGTTGATTTATTATATTAAGTGTTGGTAACATTTTACTTTAGGGTCCAATTCTCTCTATTAACTAGTTGCTTATTAACATGCATATTACAAGCATACTGGCTGTTTATTACTACTTATAAAGCACAAATTAATGCCTTATTCTTCATGATCATAGTTTAGATCTATTAGCCCTATCCCAACTTAACATTATTAATAAGCAGTAAATTAAGAGTTTATTCAGGGCAAAAGTCAGAGTTAATAAGTGAGAATTGATCCCCAAACTAAAGAGTGACCCACATGTTTTCTAAGATGTTATGCTTAAATGTGCAAACGATACATTATTTATTTAAACATGCACTAATTTGCTGTAACTTTTAGAATAAAAATCTGAACATTGGATAAAACATTCAATGTGTTATTTTAGCATCAAGCTACTTTTATAGTTTTTTGAAGTTTACACATATACAGTATATTGTACAGTGGTGGCCAAAATTATGAGAACACCAGTATAATCAGCAGCTAAGAATGGTCTTAAGTCAGTTATTTCTATCTTCTGCTGTAGTGTGTCAGAAGGAAATATCAGCATTTGCCATTAATAGTAATAATCCAGTGAGATGTTAGAGATCTGATCTGATCATCATCAGTCTGTCTGGAATAACACGAAGAAACAGAACAAACTGAGACTAAATCCAGAAGAACTGTGTCTCCAAGACGCTTCAAGAAACCTCCTGCAAAGCTCCTGAGAAACTCTGCTCAAGAGCACCGAGGACAAAAGCTGCTTTAAACACAAAGCATGCTCACAACAAATGCTGATTTAATATAGTTAATAGAAGTTAATTGATAAAGAAAATCTATTTATGACATTATTTTTGACAGCATCCTCATTTTACAGCATTTTTACACAAGTGCCTAAAACTTTTAACAGCACTGTAGCTTTGCAGGAGGTTTCTTGAAGTGTCTTGGAGACACAGTTCTTCTGGATTTAGTCTCAGTTTGTTCAGAGCTGCAGCCACGAGTCAAGATCTCACACTGGAGTCGAGACGCGCGGCTCGGATGATCTCTACAACTCCCACGGGCCAAAGACGAACACATCCTGCTGTCTACATGCTACTAGATCAGCTATTTATGGATTATGTTAATAAAGACCTCCCAAGGCCTGAAATAGCCTTCTCTCATCTACACAATGTTACCGAGCAAACGACGTGAGAGCAAGAGAGCCATCATGAATTCGGCTTCACATCACGTGACACATAATGGATCCGGTGCAAATCAATGACAGCAGACCTGATCAAGCCAAACATCAGAATACAGTAATAAAATGTGCAAATGCGATTGGTACACATGCACTTGCCATCACGAGTGTTAGATGACTTTGCTCTTACGCAAATGAGGACTAAAACATGTGCAGCTCCAGAGCCAACCGGTCACATTCATAACCTCACCAATACAGAGAGCGTATGAAATATGTATGACAGACACAGATTAATCACACATTTTCCATTTTACACTCTCAGCTTGCACTGCACTTGCATGTTATTTTGTTACTTTTATATATAAATATAAATAATATAATATAAATAAATATATATATATAATCTTCTCAACATTGACTTTATCATTTTGAGATCCATCTTTTCACACTGAGAGCTCATTTTGTGTATTTATGCTACATTGTAAGGACTAAATGTCTCCACAAGGATAGTAAAACCTGGCATTTCTGAATATTTAAAATAGCAAACAACAATTTGAAAGAGTAACCATGCAAACAGGTATCCTGTAAGGGGTAGGTTTAGGGTTAGGGGATAGAAAGTATCGTTTGGTCAGTTTTCACAGAAACAAACGTGTGTGTGTGTGTGTGTGAGTGTGTGTGTGTGTGTGTGTGTGTGTGTGTGTGAATTTGGTTATTTTGTCTTGTGGACTAAATTTGAACATCTGTTCTATTGGGGGGGATTCAATTCAAATTAAATCAAATTAATAAATACAGATTCCTCAAGGTGTGTGTAAACTTATGACCTCACCTCAACTATGCGATTAAGGGTTAATATACTGAGCTGCTTATCAAAATAAGTAACATTAACAGGGCATTGGTGACATTACAGGGAAATGCTGCAACTTTGATTTTAATGTTTGTAATTTGATTTGAAATCATAATGAATTCTACTTATTATGCAAAGTGTGAGAGAGACCAGAGCCGTATCTACAGACCAGAGGATCACAGAGACTGGAAGGAAAAGTCATTTAAAAAGTCATATTCTCTTCAGAAAAAAATGTCCTGATGGCATTAATGGAGTTCATACTGCAGGTACAGTATAGCAGTAACAAAAGACTGAATAAATGCTATTGAATTCATCAGCTCCTCGAATGTTTTAGTCTCTCAAGTCACGAGCAACTTTACAAACGTGCAGAAATGTTTTCTCGACATGTTCCAAACTGACTAAAACAGAATATGATCTCTTTCTGCTTATCCAATAAGCCTCCTTCAGAGCATCATAAAGGCTGTGTGTCAGACGTGTGGCGTGATGAGCGTCTGCTCTGCGGTTCTGGAGGAAGACTGTCTCTACACCTCCAGCATCTGTTTGTCTCTCATAAGTGAAGGCTGCTGGGAAGCATTACAGAGATGTGCTGATTGGCTCATTCACTTTGGCAGCGTCACCCTTTCCTAACAGAGCCGGGGGGGTATTAAATCCTGCTGCTTGCTGATAAAACAACTTTAAACACGCTTATAGCTAGAATAATGAACAGTTTTAATGAACAGGGGGAAGTTGTGGCCTAATGGTTAGAGAGTCAGACTCGTAATCCAAAGGTTGTGGGTTCGAGTCTCCGGCCGGCAGGGATTGTAGGTGGGGGGAGTGAATGTCCAGCGCTCTCTCCACCCTCAATACCACGACTGAGGTGCCCTTGAGCAAGACACCGAACCCCCAACTGCTCCCCGGGCGCCGCAGCATAAATGGCTGCCCACTGCTCCGGGTGTATGTTCACTGCTGTGTGTGTGTGTGTGTGTGTTCACTGCTGTGTGTGTGTGTGTGTGTGTGTGTTCACTGCTCTGTGTGTGTGTTCACTGCTGTGTGTGTGTTCACTGCTGTGTGTGTGTGTTCACTGCTGTGTGTGTGTTCACTGCTGTGTGTGTGCACGTTGGATGGGTTAAATGCAGAGCACGAATTCCGAGTATGGGTCACCATACTTGGCAGTATGTCACTTCACTTCACTTCTGTGACTTTAATCACAGGCTGCCGCGGTGTCATAAATACACGACTGTAACGCTGTCACCTACAACACATGAAGACCAGAGTTCAACCAAACTTCAGCCACAACTGACCACACAGACATGACATTTACCAGCTTTTAATTTCACAGTAAGAGTTATTTTTCTATTAAGCACAAAGGTAAAGAAACAGATGATTGATGATTTCTGGCTTCTGTGGCAGCATTTCCAGACGTGTTACACTGCATACATCTAATAATTTGCATTATTCAGAAGAAAATGTGAGTGATTGTTGTTTAGTCCCAATGTAAAAGATCCCATATCTCTATGATATTCTGTTCTCCATATAGAGAACAAATACACAGCATTTAAAACAGTATATACATCAATAGTGATAGTCTTAACATAGAGCACTAATGCAGTCCATCTAACTGACAGCACAGCTCTCAAGAAGCAATTTCTTCACCTATAATAGTAACATCAAGCTATTCTGGCTCACAATGGAAGTCATTGCTGGGATTTTCAGTCTTTAATGGCCTTCACACTGTATAATCAGTACGAATCGCTCCACAATGGGGCTTAATTGGGAATATTTTAAGGCGCACAGCGCCTTTTGGTGGAAAGCAATTTGCCAGTTCTGACAAAAATAAACCCCCATGCTTTTGGTGGGAGGACTGCATAAAATTGCGCTGATTACCACCCCCTCCTTGTCTAAGTGTGCACAGATAGCGGGGGCGGGTTAATCGGTGCTGACTTTCATTCGCTGGAGTGTTTTCTTGTGTTCCTGTTGATTTGTCAGAGGCAGAAAGGAGACTCCTATAAGAGCGCTGTTACCAGCGGGCAGCAAACCCACGGAGGCAACTGTTACACAGGCCACTATCTCGGCCAATCATGTACACCAGCCTCTTTCAGAAGAATTTCAACAGACAGTTCTGAAAAAGTTCCTCCGAAGTATCATATATCCATGGGTCAATCCTAAAGCAAATGCTAACTCAGCCCTAGGCGTAATTGTACACATGAATATTTCATACACTATTTAAAGACAGGTATGTTGTGATTCTCATCTTTCTCAGCTGGGTCCTGTCCAGCATGGTGACCAGATGTGTGTGTGTGTGTGTGTGTGTGTGTGTGAGTGTGTGTGAGTCAGTCAGATAGGAATCTGTCACCTGCTGCTGTGGTGTTGTGGTTAAGGGCTCAGGTGGTTACATTGACAAACAAGCCTGACGTGACCCTACAGACATTGTTAGTTTTTGTCCTGGAATCTGATTGGTCGAGGAGCGTTTCAAGAGCACTGCTAATTCAACAGTGTTTGCACCAGACAGACTGTCAGCCTGTGTGTTAGTGATGGGGTTTTTACAGTGACTCTTTCTGCAGTTACATTATTTCACCAGTAGGTGGCGTCGACTGACTGTTTTATGAGTGAGTAATTGAATTATTCATTCAACTGATTCATTCAAGACTGACAAACAGGAGTAACGACATTACAGGTGGTCTAGCCAGAAAAGAAAATCTTAGCCGTGACCAATGTTTATGGCTTCCTGAAGACAAACCCACCCTGTACACCAAACTATGGGTGTGAGGGCGGACCCAATCGCTAAAGCCAACAACGGCTGGCCTGATAAACTCTGCAGTTGCGGCGCTGCGAACAATACAACGTTTGACAGTGCGGACATTGGAGCTACTGCAAGATCTTGTTGATCAAAAGTTGAACGTTATCTGCATGGACCGACATAATCAGCTTAAAGAATACAATTTGTCTGAGCCTGATGCACTCTGCAATTTTTCTACTAATAACCCTTCAGCGGATCTGAGGCATAATCCGGAAATTTAAACTGAAATTCCACAGGACCGTCGCGGATTAAAACAGTCAATCCAGATTCTAGGAAATGGCGACAACATTCTATATCAATTAGGGGACAAAGTTTATGTCTTGGAAAGAATTGAATTCTGAAAAAGTCGTCTGAAAAAAGCTGACAGAGCTGATGGAGCGTGACTGGAGTTCTAGCGCTGCTGCGGATGAGCAGCTGGAATGCGACTGCACCGCGGGAAAAACGTGTTTTGTAAATGACGTCATAGGCCCCATGTTTAAACGGCATTACAGAGGACAAATGATCAGTCTGATGCGTAAGATCATCGGAGCGGCGTGCAATCCAAATCACAATTGTTCGGGAGATACCAAACGTGAAACAAAGCTCAAGAACGAAATGAAAATTGTAAGAAGCCTGAAATATCCATGGCCTGATTTGACGAGCATGTTTATCACCAGCAGAGAGCCAGTCTCTGTAATTGCCAGAAAAATTCTGGATGTGAGGATGAGATGGACATTAACGAGGTTCTCTGTCTGTGTACATCTGTAACAGATCTATGTGTGTTGCTGGCATCCAAAAATTGTGATTCTATGACATGTGAAATTGTTGCATCGCTGGTTGATTTTATATTAGAGCAAAACACGTTGGTCTGCAGAGATTTTCTTTTCTGGCTAGACCACCTGTAATGTCGTTACTCCCGTTGTTCGTAAAGGCAATTTGCTCATTTTCTTCACTACTTCAATTTATGATTGTATATTCAACAATATATTGTTGAAATAAAAGGCTGACTCACTTAACTCTTTATTCTGTTCTCTGAGCTCATGAAAATGTCTTTGTTTAAAACATTTAAATGCAATGATTTAGCAGAAGCTTTTATCCGAAGTGACTTACAAATGAGGAAAGTGTTGAGGGCTAAGCGATGTGACCTGGATAGTCTAACGCAGTACAGATAGCAAGTGTTTGTTTGTTTGTTATCAATTTAATTTATTAGAAAACCGGTAGACAGAATAGAACGTTCGAGCATAGACGGAAAGTAATTAATAAGAAATGATCTTAAATGATTTCAACAACAGCACCGCCATGTGCAATAGTTTGATTAGTTTAGGTTGTAATTGTTTTAAGGGTAAAACAGCAAGACTTAATTTTCGTGTTGATTCTTCATGTGATCACACTTTGTGAAGTTGCACTAAAACAAATATCTCAAAGAGAAAGACTGTTACTAAAGTTCTTCATTTTCATTTATTCCTATTATGATGACAGCTCACAAAGAGGAGTCTTCACCTAAAAACATACACAGTCCAACAAACAACTGTGAACGGCCATCCGAAATCTTGATAATAGGACTAAATCTAGGGGTATATGAAAAATGTCTGTCAAAAAATATTGTGATTTTTATATGAAAATCTGTTGGCATGCAAAAATACTCACAAATGTTTTAGCACAGCTATTTAAACATGGTATGAGAACTGTATACTGTGTCACTTGCCATAGAACTCATTACCAGTTTATTAGGGTCAAAAGGAAATGATGATAGTTGAAACATCCTTAGCTTGAACATCTCTTTCATGTTGAAAATCCCAGATTCTGGTTATTTTAATCTTTTAGTAAATCATTTAAAATGACATGATATCTACAAATAGTCAGAATGTATTAAACTGCTTGGTTGGCATGAAGCTTAATCTAGATCCCCAAAGCAAAGTTTTGTGTTCTAGGTATAAAAATTTACACCAATAAATGAACATTAGAAAACAACATGCAATACTTGTGATTGTTAAACACCTCGGGTAAATAATCTGAAACGTAGATCTGTCAAATGAGAAATGTTCACTCTGAAGCGTAGATAGACAGCGTGCCTTGCTTTAGTGACACGCAATGTGTTTAACCTTTTAAACGTTTAAAACTTGTGGTTGTAATTATTTTACTGAGAAGTATCGAAGATACTCTCGCCCCTCCTTCTCAGTCAGGCCCAAACATTAGATGGGTGGATGGTAGTGGTTTGAATAAATTGCTTGGCTCTTTGTCTTCAGTTTTTATCAATAGCCTATCAGCTTGTACTGACTCTACAGTGCTGTGTCAGGATGCACGCATACAAATGTTTTAGAAAAACCCAAACTTAAAACCTTTTCAGAAGGATATAAACAGTGTGATGGGTAATGGTCTTCGTGAATGCTTTGATTTGTTGGTTTAGCCATTAAGATTTAGCCCATAGATCAGGTAGACACGTGATTGGAGATCTTCAACCTAAAACAAAGTACATCCCCAAACATGACACCTTTATTCTACCATCACTGGAAGGTAGACGACCATTAACATAAGAGACATTAACATACAGCCTATAGATCAGACCGTGGTGAGGTGTCGACATAAACACTGTTGTACAGACCCAGAAAGTCAGGAAGGAGACAGATGAAGAAAGGATGCTTTTAGACTAGTTAGGACATTCATGAGAAAAGTTTAGATAATGACTAATTTCTCAATACATGTTTGATACTACCAGTCAGGGTAACACATTGCGATCCAAATACACAACAACACTCCACAGATAGGAGGGCTAAGCATGCAAGTCTGGGAACAACTTAATTCACAGATATGCATCTGGACTGCATGGATCTCACTTTAACTCATGTAAGTTCTCTTAGAACTTTGTTTTATTTCTTAAACTATTTTGTTTCTTCATTTGCCTCCACGGGTGGAAATTGTGCTGCAACTCTTAGGGTCTAAAAAGAACACGTCCGGGCATATCACTTTTTCAGAAGCATGGATGGATTAGATAGTTGCTGACTTGGATAATCGTTTGCCATTTTGATATATTGAGCAGCCATTGATGATAATAGAGACAAATGTTTGGAAAAGTCTTTCATCACAAAACAAAAGAACGCAATGGCTCTCAGCTCATTCATTCTTGTTCTTATTCAAAGGTGTGAAACAACTAGAGTGTTTGACGGACCAACCCATCCGAGATCGCTGTGACACTTCATATTCGACAGTCATTTAATTATTCACTCAACCAATTCATTCAAAAATTCAGATGCATTTATGAATGATATAAGTGCTTCAATTATTTAGACAGTTTTATTTAAAATCCAAATGGGACTGATAAATAGTTTTTACATGTATTTGTATGACAAGTATTGAAAGCTAACAGGTTTTCGCAAACACTCTACTTAGTTTCAGCTGGTCAGATAGTCCTGCTCAGATCGTTTCAATGGCTTAAAAGTGATGATGGCTCTGAATATTAAGGTAGGATAGGACTAAAACATTTTACCATTTAAAAAAAAATAATTAATTGTACATCACAGCAGCTGCACAGTCATACTGTAAAAGCCTTTATGTTTTTGTTATGTTTAGAAATTGCCTATATAGTATAACTGAGAAATGCTATATTATTCACATTTAAAACAAACAAACAAAAAAACAGTTTATGTTCCAGTAACTATCACACTGGTATAGGACACAGAAAACAAAATCATGCACAGAATGAGGAAAAGACAGCGTCACAAGAAAATTACATTTCTACATTTAAAGAAGAATCTGGCTCCCTCTTCCAAATCCTCTTTTATTCTCTTGCCTCTGGTTCAGATATTACATTACTGCCATCACTGCAGGCCATGATCTAATTAGAAGCGAGCAAGGCTTTAGCACTTGTCACATCTCAGTCTGTTCGGAGGTGCTGAAAGACCTCAGACACACACACACACGTATGGTCTGATCAGTGAAGTGAGGCACCTTAATGGCCTATTTCAGCATTATTACAGTATTGCGGATGGATTGTCACCAGGAGCCCAGAGATACTGAAGTGTGAAAGCCATCAGTGGCTCTCATACGTCTGCACACTCCTCTGATCCTCCATGTCATTACTGGAGTGGGACGGAGCCACAGCAATTTCCCCTTGATTCCTCCTTCCCTCTCTCAAACACATCCACACGTCCTCAGTCTCCTCCACCAGCCTCTCTGACTTCATTATGCCATGTGATTGGAGAATTTGCCCTACATTCACTTAACACTTGTGCCATCTGTTAGACTCCCTCGTTAATGGTGTCAGATCCTCGGCAAATCATTGATATTCAAATGTATGCACATAGCGTTATATTCCAGCACGCCGTTTCCTGCCTTCTAATGGATGGTTTATTTATCAAAGAGGGATATTCATCAGCGCAAGAGTGACTAAATGTTTTGCCTGCATCGAGAGTGGCGCTAAGCTTTACTCAAACATCTTTGATTCATTGACATTTTAAATGCATGTGTAAAAATCATTTTATTAATAATCATTGTTTTCAACTAAATAAGGTTCACTCTGTAATTTTTCCTCATTTAAAAGTTTTACATCTCAATTCATTGTATCATCATTGCTCAAAACCTTCACATTTGGTAAACACTTCTATCCAAAGTGACTTGCATTGCATCAAATGTTTAAATTTGTATCAGTTCATGCTTTCTCTGCGAATTGAACCCATGACTTTAACGTTGCTCGTGCCATGCTTAGTATAAACACAAGACTGCCATATTGACAGGTGCAGCATACACAAAGTGACACCTTTAAATAGGGTGCATTTTAATTTTGTTTTAATTTAATATTTTATGCTCATCGTAACAAAAGCAGCTTGTGATGTGTCTGATCTCTTGCCTTTTAATTTAAATCGTCTTCTGTTTCTAATCATATGTACAGAGATTTGTAACTATACTGACATTGTTTAAAATTATTTCACTTTTCTAATGATAATAACCCGTGTGATCCCACACAATTCTGACACCGATGGATTTTTGCTGGTCATTTCAACACTTATTTTAAACTAGACCCAGTATTTCAGCACAGATCTGTATGTTCACTGTCTAATGTCTAATAACAGACTACTACAAATCCTGAACCCTGAAACTCAATTATTAGCAGCCGAAATGAGAAAAACACTGCTCTACACACCTGAACACAAGCAGTGCTATAATACAGGACTAGTCATGTTGAACATTACGTCACAGAGCACTAAACAGGCAACTAAACTCCATGCTTCTGTAACCCTATATGCTGCATGAAGGAATCAAACACAACCTTCTGTGACATTGGAAACTTCATTAATTTACAATTTGATATGGTTAAACTGATGCACTATTACCATTTAGTAATTGGTTTGATTCTCTCATACTCAAATCACCACCTGAAATAACCTTGGTGAATATGTTCCTGGAAATCAGAGGCATTACAGTCTTCATTCATCAGATAAAAACAACAAGTGTCTGTGTAAAATCATTCTTATGCTAAAACTCAACAGATGTTAGTAGGCTTTCACATATAAAACATGTTCCGCTCAGTGAAGACTACTACTTCCGGTGATTTTAGAGAAGAAAAAAATACATAGTAACATCTTTCTACTTCAATGATCTTGATAGAAAAGTAGTGGAGTGAAAACTACGATATTTGTCTTTCAAATGTAGTGAAGTTAAAGTCATAAGATTCCAGAAAAAATAATACTCAAGTACAGATAGTCAAAGAGTGTACTCAAGTACAGTGCTCAAGTAAATGTACTTTATTACTGTCCTGAATATTACGGTAGGATAGGACTAGAATGTTTTACTATATATAAAAAAAGAATCTGACTTCAGCATTTATTATGTGACTCAAGAGCTGCACATTTATACTCTAAAAGGCTTCAAGTTTTAGAAGTGGCTTGGGAGTAACATAATCAGATTACTTTTTTCAAGTAACTATTAAAAAGTAATGCATTACTTTTATCTACAATGAAATATTTTTCAAAAAAGTAATGCAAGTCTCTTTGTTTTCTCTTTTATTGACTGACAGCTCTCCTGTCTGCAGGTTGAGAGAAATCAGGAGTCAATGCAGAGACACTTCCTTCAGCCTGAGGATTATTCATTTCACTTTTGGTGTGAAAGGGCCTTTACAGTCAAAAATTATAACTTTTGGGTTTTTTGTTATCATAAAAAAAAAACAAATAACCAAGCCCAGCACATGTGATTCAGTACTTCCTATAAAAAAATAACCAAGTAACACAACTGGTTACTTTTTCATGGAGTAACCCAATATTGTAATGCATTACTTTTAAAAGTAACTTTCCCCAACACTGCTTATAAGATATGATATTACAACAGATTATGCAAGAATGGTCTCACATAGAAACATGTTCTGCTCGGCCCAAGAATGAAGAGGAGAAGAGATGTGCTTTTGTTGACTTCATCACCATGGAGATTTAATAGGCTTGTATTGGGCCACCTGGATACCAGCAGGACCTTATGCTAATGAGGGAGAGACGCTTCTACACTCACCACACACACACACACACACACACACACACACACACACGGCTCTCACGGACACTCCTGCTCCAGATCAAACGCTGCTCATTACGCGACACCCTTCACTGCCAAACCTCTTATTCCTGATCTTTATTTTTCACCACATCAATTTAAGTACAAATCAAATTTCTTTCAGAATCTGGAGCGTGACTAATAGCGTTTGCGGGCAATCTCTGCGAGGCTCTCTTTGCACTGAAATGTCATCACTTGGTGAGATGTTGTGGAAAGAGACACGTGCAGTGGAGCGTGGCGCTGATCGCACACCTCCGGCAGCAATCTGAGGAAACATGATGATGATGATGATGGTGGTGGTGGTGGTGAGGAGCATGATGTAATCCCTTTCATGCCACAGCAAGCCGTGAGCAGCACACGCACAGAGCAGCAGTGCCATCTCATGCTCACACAGGGAAGTGCCTTACATAAGCTTCAGAGGATTACATCACTGTTATATCAGACAATAGTGGCAGCTGAGAATCTGACGCGTGGATACACACACAAACTCATCACCAAAGTTGGCAAGAACAACAAAAACAGTCACAGATGATGCAGCTTTATGGTCTTTTACAGTGTTGTATTATTAAACCTATTTATTTCAATTCAATTCATCACATTGTTGACGAGACGGTGGTAAACTAAAGGTACAGTTTTTGCACATTCATTCTAACAATTTGACTTATATTTAAAAGTTTGAGGTCAGAAATATTTTTTTTGGTTGTTGGCAAAATGAACTAACGATTAAAAAAACACTTTTATAGCATTTATTAATCTTAATGTTAATCTCAACATTGACTGACTAACACATTTTAATTAAAACATGTATCTGTCAATATTAGTTAATGCACTGTAAACTAACATCATTTAAACAAAGGTTTATAAATGCTGTAAAAACATATTGCTATTTTTATGCTAATGTTTCCAAAATAAACCTTATTGTAAAATGTTACCATTTTAGCATCAAATAAATTAATAATTTTGTCCATCAATGATGCATTAAATGGATCAAAAGTAAAAGGCATTTATAATGTTATAAAAGATTTATGTTTCAAATAAATGCTGCTCTTTTTAACTTTCTATTCATCTGTGAATCCTGAAAAATAAAATGTATCCCAGTTTCCGAAAAAAATATTAAACAATATTGATAATAGTCAGAAATGTTTGTTGATCAGTAAATCAGTATATTATAATGATTTCTGAAGATCATGTGACACTGAAGACTGGAGTAATGATGCTGAAAATACAGCCCCGCATCACAGAAATAAATTACAGTTTAACACATATTCACACAGAAAACAGCTGTAATAATATTTCACTGTGTTTGATCAAATAAATGCAGCCTTGGTGAGCAGAAGATATGTCTTTCAGAAACATAAAAAAATCTGATTGACCTCAAACCTTTGAACCGTTTATGCTCTAGTTCTACATACTGTGCTGCTGTTTCTGCCAGGCCCATGTTTCATATAAATGTCTTGTCTCAGATGTTGTGCTGATGTCTTACCGTTGTCCGGAGTCTCCTGTGAAGCCATGAGTTCACTCCTCTTCTTGCGTATGTTCATGAGTTTGGCCTGTGAGATCTCTCTGACTATAGAGGACAGCTGCTCTTTAGAGCTCTGCGCCGGAGGACTGCTCTTCTCCTGTCCACACTCAGACTTGCTCAGATGATGGTTCCCCACCTCACAACGCCAATATTCAAAGATTAAACACTTGAAAACCCAATGCAAACATTTGTTATTATAATGTGTTTGTACTCACATCTCCATTCTGTCTTGTGTATTTGTATATCGGCGGTAGCGATGCAGCTTTAGACCTGAAACCACATTCGGTCACATTCTGTTTGGAAACATCCTTCATCTTTAGTGTAAATGCTGTCTTTCTCTTACCCGTTCACTCTCTTCATGCCGCTGGGTTTATTGAACAGCAGGTCACTGTATGGAAGCTTTTTGAATTTGTCTCTGCCAACAGCGACATAAAACTGTCCGTTTTCTAACTCCTTTCCATCCATAATGAGAGTCCCTTCAAAGGTGTACAGGCTGTAAGAGAAGATGTCAAAGGCATTAATTAGGTAAGTACAGCTCAGAAATGCTTCCTTTTCCCTAATGAGAAAAGGCCACTTAGCATCCAAATTACTTTTCATGAGCATTTCAGACTTTTACAGTGTGTCCTGGAGAACCACAATAATGAAAGTAAATCAAATTGATGTCTTTTTTTTTTAAATGACTGTTCTCTAGGCAGTCTCTCTAAGCACAATACTGTTACAGGTGCACAAATCACCTGCAGACATTACATTACACTCTGATTTTAATGAGCAACTGCCAGCATACAAATACTGTTTTTTCTGGATTTTAAAAAAATGCTTTGAGCACAAATATGAATTCATTTCACTTCAACGCAGTTGTCATTACACAAATAACTTCATTCATTTCTTGTGCTTGTGTACCTCCGCACACCCCCGACGATTCGCAGGCCCATTTTCTCCGTGACCATCTCCAGAACCCGCTCAAACTTGCCAATCACACGGCTGGAAATCAGCAACCTCACTACTGGGTTCAGGACGTCTCCATTTGCCACAACACTGAGACACATACACACATACACACACACACACACACACACACCTTGTTGGCAGAGGCTATTTACACTAACTCCGCCCACCAATGTGTGGTTGGGCTAGTCAACATTACAAAATATGCATATCAAACATCTGATAGAAAAGTGCATGCTGAAGTCTTTTTGACGTGATCAACCAGAGTTCGAAACGTTCTTACTCCCTTTTCAAATCTCATATTACATCGGAAAGACATTTTCAATAAAAATGAAGGAAATAATCAAAAAGTTGAAAATAAGTATCGGGTAGGGTTAGGGTAAGTGTAGGGAGTAGGGAGGGCTTTATTGTACCAATAAGGTGGCATGCATTTAATAATTTGAATTAACATTATAATTTACACTCAATACATTATTTTTGCATACTGTTTTTAAAATATACTTCAATACTGAGGTGCAGATAATTGCCACTATTTGCAAATAGTAATATAAATTGCAGAAAATGTTAACAGTGTAAATAGAATCTATACACAGTAGCTGTTTGTGTGTGCAAATAGCAGCTGCCTTTAAAAAATATTAGATGAACTTCCAACTGAAATATAGATGATGTTTTTGTGCTAACATTTTAAAAGCATTATAAAAGACCAGCTAACTTTAAACAAACATTCTATTAAAAGTGCTAAAAAAATAAATAAAAATAATGATTATTTGTTCATGATTGTGAAAGAACCTTGTCAGAATGTTGTGAACCAAAGTTGTGAGAACATTCCTTATAAACTTGAATTATACAAAGAAACAAAACGAATGAATGAATACGGTACATCTGTGCATAAATACAGAAATAGTGCTGGTGCATTAACTTCTTAAAAAATAGCTCAATACAAACAATACATGTGGTTGTGACACTTTTTAATGTGGCATTTATTAGTTTGTAGTATAATACTCAAACTTTCCATTTTTTTTTTTGTTTGTTTGTTTTGTTTTGTTTTGTTTTTCTCTCTTTTGAAGCCTGACCACTGTGGTCACTGTGAGCGAACGCTGTGTGCAAAAAAGCAACAAGATTTCTCCAAAAATTTACAGAAAAAAGCATAATGGATTTTGTAACAACAGGAGGGAGCATAAGCAGTGGCAGAATTTTCATGTTTTGAATGAACTAACAGCTTAAGCTTTTCAGTATCCCACAGAGATATTTGATTAAGTCTCATTGTGAAGAAGAAGGTCAGGATTATAAAATAAAGCAATAAGCAGTACTCACAATATTGCACAGGGTTCTTTGATGGGCTTCAGGAATCTGGCAGATACAATCACACGACTCTGAGGAACAGGTTTCAGCTGCACACAGGAAAAATAAGGGGTGAGGATCGGCAAAGGAGTAAAATCTAGCAAAAACATAAATATAAAAACATTAACATAAACAGGTAGCACACAATGCATTAACAGTTTTAATCTGCTCATGATAATATGGGGGGGGGGGGGGGGGGGGGGGCTATTTGATCCCCTGCGGATTTTGTACATTTGCCCACTGATAAAGAAATGATCAGTCTATAATTTTAATGGTAGGTTTTAGGTAGTTTGAACATGAAAGAATAACAACAACAAAAAAATCCAGAAAAAAAACATTTAGAAAAAGTTATAAATTGATTTGCATTTTAATAACTCAAATAAATCAAATGATCCCCTATCAATCAGCAAGATTTCTGGCTCTCAAGTGTCTTTTATACAGGTAAGGAGCAGAGATTAGGAGCACGCTCTTAAAGGGAATACTCCTAATCTCAGTTTGTTACCTGTATAAAAGACAATAATAAATAATAACTGTAAATAACTGTCCACAGAAGCAATCGATCAATCAGATTCCAAACTCTCCACCGTGGCCAAGACCAAAGAGCTGTCCAAGGATGTCAGGGACAAGATTGTAGATCTACACAAGGCTGGAATGGGCAACAAGACCATCGCCAACAGCTTGGTGAGAAAGTGACAACAGTTGGTGTGATTATTCGCAAATGAAAGAAACACAAAATAACAATTTCCCTCGGACTGGGGCTCCATGCAAGATCTCACCTCGTGGAGTTTCAGTGATCATGAGAACGGTGAGGAATCAGCCCAGAACTACACGGGAGGATCTTGTCAATGATCTCAAGGCAGCTGGCACCATAGTCACCAAGAAAACAATTGGTAACACACTACGCCGTGAAGGACTGAAATCCTGCAGCGCCCGCAAGGTTCCCCTGCTCAAGAAAGCACATGTCTGAAGTTTGTCAATGATTCAGAGGTGAACTGGGTGAAAGTGTTGTGGTTTTGGTTAAGACCAAACTCGAGCTCTTTGGCATCAACCCACCGTGTTTGAAGGAGGAGGAATGCTGCTTATGACCCCAAGAACACCATCCCCGCTGTCAAACATGGAGGTGGAAACATTATGCTTTGGGGATATTTTTTGCATTGAAAATGGGTCGTGGATGGGTATTCCAGCATGACAATGACCCAAAACACATGGCCAAGGCAACAAAAGAGTGACTCAAGAAGAAGCACATTAAGGTCCTGGAGTGGCCTAGCCAGTCTCCAGACCTTCATCCCATAGAAAATCTGTGGAGGGAGCTGAATGTCAGCCTCGAAACCTTAATGACTTGGAGAGGATCTGCAAAGAGGAGTGGGACAAAATCCCTCCTGAGATGCGTGCAAACCTGGTGGCCAACTACAAGAAATGTCTGACCTCTGTGATTGCCATCAAGGGTTTTGCCACCAAATACTAAGTCATGTTTTGCGAAGGGGTCAAATACTTATTTGCCTCATTAAAATGCAAATCAATTTATAACTTTTTTGAAATGCGTTTTTCTGTATATATTTTTTTATGTTATTCTGTCTCTCACTGTTCAAATAAACCTACCATTAAAATTATAGACTGATCATTTCTTTGTCAGTGGGCAAACTTTCAAAATCAGCAGGAGATCAATTTTTTTTTCCCCCACTGTATATACATGTTACGGGGTTGACGAGATGTGAGACGTGCGGATCCATTTGCAAGGCTTTATTAGCAAACATGGTCGTAATACAGGCAGGGTCAATGGGAGCATACTGGTATGGCATTGGTAAGACACAAGAGCAATCCTAGAGCAAGCGTGGGTCGACGATCGGCAAACAGTATCCAAACAGGGCAAGGCAGAGAGAATAATCCAGAAACACGGGCAGGAATCAAACACAGGAAATCAAACAAGATAAACAGGAACGCTTTGTAAGGTAGCTGGTCTAAACAATACTCGGCAGTGAACAAGAGAATGTCCCAGGTTTAAATAGCATGAGTGCTTGTGTGATCAGCACTGCAATCAGGGTAATGAGAGATTGGTGCCAGCTGTGTCTCGTCAGTGCAATGTATGATGGGAAATGGAGTCCAATGTGCTGTGTAGTGTGAAAGTCCATGTGTGACCTCTGGTGATGAACAAATGGAAGTTGCACGGACCAGATTCGTGACATAGCCCCCCCCCAAGGAGTGGCTTCCAGACACTCCAATACAATCCAATAGGGCTGTGGAGCAGAGGCGGAACAGGGGGAGGGACGGAGGGCCAGGTTCATGTGCAAATGGAGGGAGCAGGTGGGTATGAGCTCGATCCCAGACTGCTTCGCTGTTCTGTAACCATTCCATTACTGAAGGTAGATCGGTGGGTTCGCCTGACCAGGGGAATAGCTGTGGTTGAAAACCCAGAACACACTTGAAAGGAGTCATACCTGTAGCGGGTTTAGTGAGGGAGTTTTGTGCATATTCGCCACAAAAACTGCTCCACTCAGCTTGTTGTTGTTGACAATATGATCGTAGGAACCGGATTACTTCTTGATTTAGACGTTCTGTCTGTCCATTGGATTTTGGATGATAACCGGATGTGAGACTGATATTGATGTTGAGATGTTTGAAGAAGGCTGTCCAAACACGGGAGGTGAATTGTGGTCCACGATCTGATACGATATCTTCGGGTAAACCATAGAATCGGAACACATGATTACAGAGAAGTTTGGCGGTCTCAAAGGAAGTGGGCAGTTTGGGCAGAGGGATAAGACGGCAAGCTTTGGAGAAGCGATCAATGATGGTCAGTATAGTGAAGTCGTGGCCTAATGGTTAGAGAGTCGGACTTGTAATCCAAAGGTTGTGGGTTCGAGTCTCCGGCCGGCAGGAATTGTAGGTGGGGGAGTGAATGTCCAGCGCTCTCTCCACCCTCAATACCACGACTGAGGTGCCCTTGAGCAAGGCACCGAACCCCCAACTGCTCCCCGGGCGCTGCAGCATAAAATGGCTGCCCACTGTATGTTCACGGTGTGTGTGTGTTCACTGCTGTGTGTGTGCACGTTGGATGGGTTAAATGCAGAGCACGAATTCCGAGTATGGGTCACCATACTTGGCTGAATGTCACTTCACAAGTAGTGGTGTGAATTGGGTAGATCAGTGATGAAGTCGATGGTGATGTGTGACCAAGGTCGGTGTGGTGTGGGAAGTGGAGTCAAAAGGCCGGCTGGTAACTGTCGGGGAGTTTTTGATGTATTGCAGCTGGTACAGTTACGGATAAACGTGGTTATGTCAGTTAACAGAGTTGGCCACCAGAAGCGGTTTCTAAGGAGCTGTGTTGTGGCTGCGATTCCGGGATGACCAGAACTGTGTGCTGTGTGATGGGTGATGAGTTGTTTTCGGAGGGTCTCGGGAACATAAGTGAGGTTGGACATTCAGCAGGAGGTGGTTCTTGAAGATTCATTTGTTCAATCTCTGTCATAACATCCCACTGTACTGGGGTCACGAGCAGACCCTCAGGGATAATATTTTCGGAGAGGGTGGTGTGAATCGATTTCTCTGTTTGGCGGGATAGAGCATCAGCTTTAGTGTTCTTGGAGCCTGGACGATATGTCACCGAGAAGTGATATCTTGTAAAGAACAAAGCCCACCTAGCCTGACTTGGGTTTAGGCGTTTGGGTGAACGGAGATACTCTAGGTTTTTGTGGTCAGTGAGAATAATGAAGGGGTGTGTAGATCCCTCTAACCAGTGTCGCCACTCCTCGAGGGCCAGTTTCATGGCAAGAAGCTCACGGTTGCCCACATCATAATTGCATTCGGCATCTGACAATTCGTGGGAAAAAACGCGAATGGGTACATTTTGGCCGGTTGTCCATGACGTTGTGACAGAACTGCCCCTACCCCCGTGTTGGAAGCGTCGACCTCGGCGATGAATTGTCGCTCGGGATCTGGATGTCGTAGGATGGGTGCTGAGGTGAATCTAGTCCTTAGCTCGTTGAAAGCCTGACGTGACTCTGTGAACCAGCTTAGACGGGTTGTGTGACGTTTTGTCATGGTGGTTAATGGTGAGGCAATGGCACTGAAGTTCCTGATGAAACATCTGTAAAAGTTTGCGAATCCTAAGAAACGTTGAAGTTCTTTGACTGTTTGGGGTAAAGGCCATTCCAAGACCACACTAACCTTCTTCTCATCCATGGCTACCCCTTCCTGGCTGATCACGTATCTCAGAAATTATGTGCTTGTCTGGTGGAACTCACATTTCTCAACTTTGGCATAGAGTTAGTGTTGGACGAGATGGTTTAAAACTGACCGGACGTGATGAATGTGTTCCTCCATGGTATTGGAGTAGATCAAGATATCGTCAATGTATACAATCACCCATCTGTTGAGCATGTCCTGGAAGACGTCATTCATGAAGGATTGAAAGACTGACGGACTGTTGGCTAGGCCGAAGGGCATAACAAGGTACTCGTAGTGCCCACTAGTGGTAGAGAAGGCGGTCTTCCACTCATCCCCCTCACGAATGCGGATCAGATTATAGGCATTGCGTAGATCTAACTAAGTGTAGAATTTGGCCCGGCTAAGCTGTTATAATACGGCTGGCACCAGAGGCAGTGGGTAACGGAACTTTACAGTGATGTCGTTCAAACCGCGATAATCAATACAGGGCCGCAATCCCCCATCCTTCTTCACGAAGAAGAATCCGGCCAATGCTGGTGAGGTCGAGGGTCTGATGAAGCCTTTGGCTAATTCTTTTTCGATGCAGTGTTTCATAGCTTCGGATTCTGGCTGAGACAGAGGAAAGATTCTTCCCTTTGGTGGCGTGGTACCGGGCATGAGATCTATAACGCAGTCAACTGAGCGATCTTCAAGTAGTTGAGATGCTTTTTTCTTAATGAAGGCCTTGATTAGGTCAGAGTACTCAGATGGCACGTTTAATTTGTCAGAGTCTGTAACAGATGAGTCAGGGGTCTTACTGTGGGTTCTTGAAATCTTGGACAGAAAGCGATCTTGACAGGTGGTATCCCACTGGATAATTTGACCTTCTCTCCAAGAGATGTGAGGGTTATGGGTGCGCAGCCAGGGTAGACCAAGGATTACGGGGTGAATGGGTGAATTGATGACGCAGAATCGGATGGTTTCTGAGTGTAAAGTTCCAATGCGGAGTATGGCCTCGTCCGTGATTTGAAGAATTTTCCCCTAGCCGAGGGGTCGGCCGTCTAGCGCCTCCACTGCCAAGGATGAGTTACATGGGGTTAATTTCAACTTGCATTGGGTAGCAAATTCGCTTGAAATAAAGTTCCCCGCTGCCCCAGAATCTAATAACGCGGTGGTGGGAATTACTTTTTTTTGAATGATTAATTGAGTTGGTAACTTAAAGCAGGACATAGAAATTAGATTTTTTGCTTGAAAACTCACTGTTTGAGATTTCGGCGCCGGGCGGATTGGACACAAAGTTTTCATATGTCCCGGTTGACCGCAGTAGATACAAAGGTGATTTTGCAAGTGGCGTTCACGTTCCTCAGGAGTGATGTGGGTGACTCCTAGCTGCATGAGTTCGTGAGCCTTGGCAGTTTCGTGGGACAAGTGGGGTGTGGCTTGTGTCGAGCGCTGTGAGCGGATTACTTTATCAATCTGAATGGCGAGATCAATGAATTCATTCAGACCTTTCCCTTCGTTCCGGCAAGCCAGTTCAGACTGTAACTCAGGCCTTAATCCTCTTCAAAACAACAGTTTTAGTGTGTCCTCAACCCAGTTGGTTTGAGCAGCGAGGGTGCGGAATGAGAGTGCGGAAAGAGGGTGCGGAAAGATCGGCCGCGTATTCAGCGGCCGATCTTCTCCCTTGGGAAAGGGTTAGTAATTGCTCTCCGGCATCTCCCCTTTCAGTGGAATGTTTGAAAACTTCACGAAACTGCTCAAGGAATGCCTTGAAACTGGGGAATGCGGACCCATCTGTCCTCCAGACTGCTGTAGTCCACTCTAATGCCTTCCTGGTAAGCAATGAACAAACAAAAGCTATACAGCTTGATTCGGTGGGGTATAATGACGGCTCTTGATTGATGAAGAGTGAGCATTGTAACAGGAAACCCTTGCACCTGGTAGGAGTTCCGTCAAACTTTTCTGGGAAAGCGAGTCGAGGGCTGACAGGAGAAGTCGTTGTAGGTGAGGGGTTACTCGGTGCGGGGGGTTGATTGGCCATGGCGTTGGTCGCTGACTGACGGATGCCTTGCAATGCTTGAACCAGTTCCTCTGTTAGAGTGGTCAATCGGTTCAACTGGTATTGATGCAACACCAGCTGATAAGCTTGGACAGACAATTCAGTAGAGAGCCGCTGGCTGACTCGGTGGCGAAGTCTTCTGTTGCGAAAGATCAGACTGGTTTGGATCCATTTGCAGCTTTTAATAAGAATGGTCAAACAGGCAGAGTCGAACACCAGCAAACTGAACAATGGAGACGAGGCAGAGACAGAGTCGAGAATCAGGCAGAAGGTCGAGGCAGGCAGCGAGAATCAGTAGTCCAGTAAACAATCTGAGTCGGGGCAGGCAGAGAACTATCAGCAACGTGAAACTGTCCAAGGTCGAGAGGTACAAAACAAACACGGGTATATAACGCTCAGAAATGACAGCCGGGGCAAATCAAGACTTCGCAGTGTGGTGCTGTGTGTGAATGGCTTATATGTGTGTGTGCTAATGAGGTGCAGGTGTGGAGTGCAATCAGTCCCAGGTATGAGGCATGATGGGAATTGGAGTTCATGAGAGAGTTAATATTCGGGAGACGGCTCCCTCTGGTGGTGCGAGGGAGGCGGTACAGGAACCTCTTCTGTAACAGATGGAGTTCAAACCTGCAAAGTCAAGAAGTTTGGTGCTGAGGAAGAGGCGTCCAGGATCGGTTTTGCTTTAAGTGAATAGCTTGAGGAAGTGGTACAGGGCAGACCTCAATGACAGGCAGAGTGTGATGGACATGTTTAAGGAAGTTGAAACTTAGATGACATTCCTGGAGAACAGTGGTTTACCTGGGAAGCATAGGCTTGTGGATACCAGCAGTGAGTCCTAGCCAGATTGCTCCAGCTACTGCTCATTTTTGAGGTACCCACATTTACTGTGGAAAGATGAAAAACTATTTAAGGAGATGGCTGGGTGTTCTGTAAAGCTTATGCTCCATAGGCTTGTATAATACAGGCAGCAAGCTGCAGCTACCAGTAACATCAGTGGTGGAGGAGCATAAGGTAACAAAAACACAACAGGTGAGGATGCTGCAAGACAGTAAAGACCCATGAGTATGTCAAGCAGGCATTGAGGTCAGAACGGGTCGCAAGTGGTTAGCCAGCAGAGAATTGAAGGAGACGGAGGAGCACCTGCATCATGCTGACATCGTTGGATCAGTGACCTAGAGAAGGCAAGGGCTAGGAAACTCGACCAATGTAAGCTGGAAGCAGGCAAATCTAAGAGACCGGCACTGCATGTTGCAGAGGGAGGGTTGGTTGACTGTTTAAAATTTTTTTCTAGGCTTGATTGTGTTTATGGGGTGCAGTCTAACATGTGTTAATGTTTCATTTAAAAAAAAAAAACGCATACATTTTTACATAATTTACCTTTATTTTACACCTTTATTCAAGGAGAATATTAGTGAAGAGGATTGCGCAGAACCTGAGCAAGCACACAGCTCTTAATGGTATGTTTTTTCTTTGTTGTTGTCTCATCATTTTAGATAGGCTGTTAATTGTAAATGCTACTGCTTATGTTAGCTTTTAAAATACAGTTTTATCCTGATTAAAGTTTTAATACAGCACGGCAACCGCACGTCTGTCTGTCTACAGACGGTTTCAACGGCAACAACATAAACAACCGTTACTGCGCATGCACGCTTTTGTGGCCATAACTTCATTTCTGGAAGACATCCAAATAGAATCAATAACAACAGCTAAGTCCCTATAGAGTAGATTATTTTTTGATAACAAGCAAAATATGTTTATAGAGTAGATTATTTTTTGATAACAAGCAAAATATGTTTGCTGCGTAAATCAGACAGACTTATTAAAAATTCAAATTCATTCTCTGCCAGCAGGAGGCGCATTAAAGCAGGAAAACTAGAGGTTTCCCCGGTAACGGCTGTAGACAAAGCAGCGCAGAGGACATGAGGAACAGGATTAAGAACCGCTACTTTAGAACATTGATTTTGAAACTTGTGAATCCATTAGAATTGTTAGAAAACAGAATCGCGATTCATACATGAAAAGATTTTTTCGTGCACCCCTAGTTTTGACGGCATGGCAGCAACTCCTCCTCTTCTCTACAGCAGTGCAACATGGCCCCGCCCCCTCTGCTGCATGTTCCTGGGGGCGGGGTTTATCTGGGTTTGTGATGTCACAATGCTGGAAGTAACTCGTTGTAGTCCCTATACGAGCCGTTTTTGTAGGCAAATTTTAAAAGACTATATCTTCGTTTGCATTTAACTTTCAGCGTCGTAACTTTGCAGATATTGTTTATGCTCAAACAACAACATTACAGACTAAGTAACGTTAAAAAAGTGAAATCACAATCAACCACCCCTATATGTCTGCAGCCATGACAGGCCAGATAGGGAGAATGTGCGAGAGAAGGTTCTGAAATGGCAGGTCATCTGGAGCATGGAAGACTACTGGATTAAGTTTTTGTTGTCTTCTGTATACGATACTCTATCTAATTTATCAAAACTCCATACATGGCGGTTGGTAGAGAGCTGCTGGGGTGAAGTAGGCATAAAACTAGCCAAGACAACTTTGTAAAGGGCCTTGTTTCATTCAGTTCCTTAGGTCTGGGGAAAGCACAACAACATAAATAAAGAGTAAAGGAGTACTGTCCACGGCAAACGACTGGGAGATGCGGGCAGACCTTAGGAAGCAGCTCAGATTCCCAGAGGAAATAACCCATACGAGTCTCAGACCTGATATTTTGCTCTGATCGAAGATTACCAAGCAGGTGGTACTTATTGGGTTGACAGTACCCTGGGGAAGAGAGGATAGAAGAAGCACACGAGAGTGAGCTCTGCTGGTGGTGGTTGGCTGCAGGGGTTTCGCAGGGCAGTTGCTTTGGAGGACCTTTGGACTTCTTGGGATCGATGACCAGGCTAGGAAGCGGCTGATGATAAACATCACCAAACAGACAGCGCTAGCATCCTGGTGGATATTGATAAAATGGAATGAGCAGTGGCAGTACAAACATACTTAAATTTGGAGGTGGAGAGAGGGGGTGGAACTAGGATGCTGGTTCTACCATCGAGCCCCAACCGTAATAAATGGCTGAAACATCAAGGAAGGGCCCTAAACTCAAGCAAGTTGGAGGAAGATAACTTGAGAGAGGAAGAGGGGATAGCAATGTCACCGACTCATATATGGTGCAGGCTGAGTGCCTGTAAAAGTGCGCCGGTTGCGATAAATCCTCCCATATTTTGCATATTTAACTATGTTTCAAAGACAATAGAAACAATTATGAAATTACATATAAAGATGAGTCCTATATATCTGGATCAAGAAAACTGTCTAAAGTTCAGCAATTAGCAATTGATATAAATGTAAACTATAATACAAATGACATTCAGTCCAGGATTAAGTATATATTATTCCCATAAGTACTCTTTTTAAAAGTATGCTAAAGTGTACTTCAATTTCAAAAGTGACATATACTAATAAGTTTCACATGGTGCTTAAAATAAAAATGACTATGTCTATGACCCAAATCTCAAGTATCATTGTTAAAACATCTGCATAAATTAGAGCAAAAACACTATTATATGAATTGATCAGCTTTGGGTTTTGTTTAGTTTTTTTCAACTACAATCAATAAATTTATTTTCAACAAATCAATAAATATGAAACTGCATTCCAGTCAGCAGAAAACATGCCTCGAGACGTGAAACGTGAGCTCAGCTCTGTCGCTCTCAGGGTCAGATGTGAGTTTGATTAACCAGTGTGTTTAAGCCAGTCCACTGCTCAGTTCAGCCCAAAGACAGACACACAGCTGCTCTCATCTAGTGTTTCGGTGTCTCTCAGGCCCCTGCCGTATCCCCTGGTAACCCCGCGGGACGCCTGTGTGAAGAGCGGAGGGACAGTGCGTCTTTGGGGCGCCAAGGTGGCCGCTCTAATTAAGACAATCAGGAGCCAGTGGGAACAAAGTGTGGCCCTCGTTATAAATATAAGAACCTGTTCAATCTTGCCTAATGATGATTAGGAAATTGTTTCACCAATTACCACGGCAACAGCCCCTTAGCTCAGCGCTATAATAAAGTGGGATCTGAGCAGGTGTGACGATACTCACTTTCTTTGCCTAAGAGAGTTCATAAAATTTTAAGACTGTCGTAAAAAAGTCCCTGTGCTGGTTTTCTTTCTTTCTTTTCATTCCTCTCTGCTTTAACTAGTCTTGAGTTCTGTGGGAGTATATGAAGTGTCATTCAGATGGTCTCTGGAGGCTTTGTTTGTGTTCTGGGTCGGAGCCATTGACTTAAATATGCATCCAAGGAGGTGGAGAATAATTCACAGGTTAATAATTCATTGTCAAATGAGCTAACAACAAAGTGATTCTTTCCAGACGACAACGCAGACGGTGTGTCTAAACATGAGACCTCGCTCAGGTAGTCTTTCTTGAACGTTAAAGCAGGTGAGATATGCTGAACTAGCACACTAATGCTCCAGGATCCCTTTAAACATATAACTTGTGTGCCGAAAAACATGCTCTTAAAACACTGGCTTTGCTTGCCAGTGTCTAAACCTCCTGTGGTTGACTGTTAGCCTCCATTGCACTGGTTCAGAGCCCTGAGGGACGTGTGGATGAACACATGCACCCGACTGACTCCATTAACCTCCAAACTAGTGCAGTGATTGACTGCTACACTGTTAATGTGATTAACAGTGTTTTATATAGGAGTTGAGCTTGCATTAGTTATACTGTATAAACACATACACAGATTATAGACATAAATAAATATTTGTTCTTACCACTCCATTGGCCTGAAGCATTTTTTTCTTCCTGGTTCCTATCTGTAAATAACTAGAACATGAGCTGAATTACTTTCTTTTCTTTTTTTTTCCTTTTACAAATGATGAATTTGTGAAGTGGCCATAAACAGTGGCAATACAAGTCAAACGTTTCACTAAATTTAGTTAAAATTGGTATTTGATCTAAAAGTTCATGCTTAAAGCAAGAGTTCAGCAAAAAATGAAAATGTCTTGAAAAAGTCCTCACTCTCAGGCCATCCAACATTAGGATGAGTTTGTTTCTTCATCAGGTTTGTAGAAATGTGTCTCTGCATCAGTGTCTCAGCAATGGATGCTCTGCAGTGAATGGGTGCCGTCAGAATGAGAGTCCAAACAGCTGATAAAAACATCACAATAATCCACAAGAAATCCACACCACGGCAGTCCATCAGTTAACATCTTGAGAAGACAAAAGAAACAAATCCATCATCAAGATGTTTTTAACTGAAATATGAGTCTACAATCCATAATAACTCTTCCTCCAGTGAAAAAGTGCATCTCCTGTTGTCTCTCGCATCAAAATCCAGCCACATATTTGTTTAGAGCTGTTTTGTCTTGTAAACGCTGCTTGATCTGTGCAGATTTCTCTCCTGATTCAGACCAGAACACTTTTTCCCTTGAGGAAGCGTTATTATGGGTTATGGACTCTATGGTATTTTAGCCAGAAACAACAGTTTGAAGTTTTAATGTCTTAATGATGGATTCAATTCACACAAACACAAGATGTTAATTGATGGTGTGGATTACTTGTGTATTATTGTGATGTTTTTATCAGCTGTTTGGACTCTCATTCTGACGGCACCCATTCACTGCAGAGCATCCATTGCTGAGACACTGATGCAGAGACACATTTATACAAACCTGATGAAGAAACACACTCATCCTGATCTCGGATGGCCTACTTGGATTAACTATTTTATGTTTGTAAAATTAGATATCTACATTTGTATGTACTGTACACTTGCACATGCATTTCTTTACAAAACTAACATTTACAAACATTTATTGAAGCTGAATCAGATCAGAATCATCATGTGTCCACCATACATGCACTCTAAGAGTTCTGTAAAATACATTAGTACACTGTCCATAAAATGTGAGTCTGTAACACCTTGATAATTTGAAGGACTTTTCTGTATTGATATTTCAGAGGTTAAAATTTTCCCCATATTTTAAATTATGCCCTGCATTGTGTTGTTTCTTAGCCTCCTAAGACCCTGCGTCCTCATATGAGGACATTATATTTTAGTGTATTTCTCTGAGACTATTCATGCACAGTTTTAAGACTGGATGTCCTGTACAGAGCACACTCAGGGCTTTTCAGAGACACCAAATTATTGGATGTTTCACCATGACCACTCCCTCTCCTCGGTCTTCAAACATGTCTTATATTAGTGACAGACTTATGGAAATATGAAAATATTATTATCCTTTAAATCTGACTAATTTTTAAACTGTGTGTCATAAATCAACATCTCAGGAAAATGTTATGGGGTTTAAAATCAAAATATGACTTTCTGTTACGAAACAGGACGTTGATTTCATACATGTCCTCATATGAGGACACCGGGACTAAAAACATGTTTATTATGCATTTTGGGAATTATATTTCAATATCCCTATGAAATAATATATATTATTATGAAAATCTTGTCAATTATTACTCATTATTGCACTTCTTTTTTCAATACATGTTGCCCCAAAAGCACATTAATATGCAAATTAGAGTTAGTTTATGGATACATTGTACAGTATATAATGAGAAAACCCAATTTACACACATTTTGCATAAAGAAAGATGGTATATCAAATCATTATTTTATTACAAAGTTTGGTAAAAAAATTTAAATAATAAAAAATCTGAAAACTGAAAACGTACTGGTGATTAAAAAAAAAGTTTTTGCCTATACATTTTCATTCATGTGTTTATATATATATATATATATATATATATATATATATATATATATATATATATATATATATATTTATATTGAGTCTTGATGGACATAGCATAACTTTTGAATTAAATATATTTTATTTATTTATTTTTTATTACAAAAATATTTAAAAATAAAATAATAATAATAATAATGCTCTAACAATGCAATGACATGAAAAAAATACTTTTTTCCCTGCTAAAATATTTGTCTCAGGAAGTTAAGGTAAAGGAATAATCTGTAAACTAAATGGAAAGTGTGGACATTTTCTGCCAGGAAATGATCTTTCTTTCTAAATATTTTTTCTTACACTGTGATTTTTTTTTTACATAGTAAAACAAAAACAAAAACAAACAAAAAAAAATAAAAATAAATAAAAAACATCTCAGGATGCACTTCATGAAGTTGTTTGATTAAAGTCATTGTATTCATTTGCCACGTTTTGATCACTACATGATTCATAAACTTCCATTTGTCCTATTTCACAGGTTTTGTGACTTTTGTGACTATCATTTTAAATATGGAAAACACAGATGTGTATGTAAACGTTTGACTGTTAGATGGATGGACGGACGGACGGACGGACGGACAGACAGACAGACAGACAGATAGATAGATAGATAGATAGATAGATAGATAGATAGATAGATAGATAGATAGATAGATAGATAGATAGATAGATAGATAGATAGATAGATAGATAGACGGATAGACGGATAGATGGATGGATGGAGGTGTCTTACTCTATCTTCTTGAACCTCTCTCGTCCAGCAGCCACATACTGCTCTCCGCTCCGCAGGTGCTCCAGAGACTGGACCCGGTGTCCGGCTTTGGGTGTGTAGATGTTGCGCACCGCGCCGAACGGAGCCCTCACGCCGCCAGTCACCTCCCGCAGAAGCGTGTCGAATGTCGAAACCCGCTTGGAGTTAATCACCAAACGCCTGGGCTCGTAATACGGATCCCCATTGCGATAGAAGTAGATATTTTTCACTTCAGGTTGAGACAGAAAGTTTGGCTTCTCCGCACTCATGGCCGGGAGAGGTGAAGTTAGAGATGGAGAGTCAGAGCGCAGCGCGGCTATATCTCCAGAGCAGAGCAGCGCATGTGATCCTCATGCTCCAAACGACACAGATTCAGGTTCGATTAACAAATCAACATGATTTTAAGCCAAACAAAAGTGGAAGCGGTGGATTTTGCGCAAATAAAACTTTCCAACGGGACGTTCATATCATAATGATAAAGAGAAAGATGCAGCGCACTGAAAGCGATGATCATGGGCACTCTTGTGTTCCTCAAGCGGTTTCTATAGAGACATCACCATCTTAAAGCCCGCTGATACCACTCTGCACTAACTCCAGAGACTCCGTGTATATGGCAAGCTGCTTTAACATGTAGCCTATAGCTTGCCTTAAAACAATCTTCATATTTTTGTTCCTTAGAATTTCAAAAGTTAGAATTTTTCCAAGCTTGATAATAACTTTATTTGACAGTAGTATTTATTCATGTGAAAGTTCACTTCAAAGTTTACATCTCACAGTTCTGCATTTTGTTTTGTTTTTTGTTTGTTTTTGCCACATAATTAAAAAAGTAGTAGGCTAATTTTTAATCTCAAAATGCTTACTTTTCTTCTTAGCATTGCAAGCTTATATCTAGTTAAAAACTATTTATTTATTTTTATTCTGTGGCAGAAATGGTCTATATAAATCAGCTCACAGTAATGCTCATGGAAGAGATGCGTTTCCATGTCTTTACTAGTAGATACCAGTAATGAGACATTTGTATTTATCCTAATTGCTGCTAGTAACATTTCGCTAGATACAAATGCATTTTACTTGTCAAATCAGCATAGCTGTTTAAAAGTTCAGTTTTACTAGTAACTAGAAAAGCACCAGTGTTGTGGTACTGCACTCACACTCCAGTACACGTCAAATCAAGGTCACCGAGTTCAAGGCCATATTATATTATATTATATTATATTATATTATATTATATTATTTATCATTCAAGAGGACTTGAGACAGAGTTGAGTGCCAGTCAGGTTTTGTCTGGACTTGAGTACTTCAACACTGATGGGTTTTAATCTCCCAGTCTCCAGATTTAATCTGGTCAGACCCAAACTTTCTAAAACCAGCTGACAAACTAACTCAGCCAAGGGCGGACTTTACTCTTAGGCAAAGGTAGGTAATAGGTGTGTTCGACTTGAAGCTGCACTGCGCAGAATGATTAGTGTATGACATCAAAGTACCGTGAGAGCCACAAGAGAGTCGACGGATCCTATGCTTTAGAATCGCTCTCGCGGTACTTTGATGTCATACACTGATCATTCTGCACAGCACCGCTACCCAGGGGCCCCCAAAAAATCCTGTATTAACTTTTGGTTGAGTTTTTTTTTTTTTTTTACTTTATTGCAAATTTCAAAAATTTGCTGAAACGGCATCAGAATGCTTAAATCATTAGTATTGCAAACAGGTGCTTGGGCGCCCCCCAACACCACACCACCACCATTATTTATCTTCACTACGTGTCTGCAGAACTGCAGAAGTGATTGACAGACAGCGTGTACAGAATAAGATCTAAAATGAAGCAAAGCTACCCAAGCAGTGCTGAAAAAAGGAGGAAACAGGAGGAAAGCAAAAAGTTATTACCAAAACTACAAAAGGTAACAAACTTTTTTTTTTGACAAAAAGTTGAGCCAACTTAAAATTTTAAAGCAACCAGCTTCAGCAGATTTTTTTGTTTTCTCAGCTTGTTGTTTTAAGTTTATACAACAAAAACTTGAGAATCTCCTACAAAAATAAGTTGAGAGAGCTCAAAAATCTGCTGAAGCAGGTTGCCTTAAAATTTCAAGTTGGCTCAACTTTTTTTTTTTTTTTTTACAGTGTAGCACTCAAGCCTAGATATTACTAGACTTGCCATGCTGAGTATATTCCAGTAAATGTGATTTTACAGTATTCACCATCAGAAATGGCCTTTTTAGTACTTTCCATCCAGACGTTCATGTATGGCCCTTGTTGAATGAGGATGTATACATCGCTCAATAGAGAAAACCCGAGTCTTCATTCAATCTAATTGGACACCGAGGAGTTCATGTGCAAGTACAGCCCCTCTGTTGCTCTAACCTAGTTATATCTTGGAACAAAAAACATGTTTGTTTGGTGTGTCGCATAACAACTGTCTATTAAATGCCTTGACCATTTGCAAGATTAGTGCCAAGGGAAAGCAGCCTTGAAAATTTGGTTAATTAGTGCATCTCTGCACACAGCATTTCCACATGTAGAAGAGGTGATATACACTTATATCCAACATACTGACTGACTTAAAATGTGTTTGACTCATTTTGCTGTTCCACATCCAATTATTAAGAAGTCAGAAAGAGCTTTATTACCAAGTATGTTTACACACACAAGGAATTTGACTTGGCAACAGGAGCTTCCGATGCAGAAGAAAGTACTGACATAGTGTAAACATACATGATAGTGCATACATACAGAGCTATTTCTACCCAATTTAAGCCATAAACATGAGTTTTTTGGTATGAATGGTTGTAAATAGTTTCAGTGATGTTGAATAATATTTTTAATTTATAAAACCAGTTGATTTAGATATTACTATTTTAGGTTAGCATTTAATTTTTTTTTTTTTTTTTTTTTTTCAGTAAAGGAATAAAGGTTTGAAACAACATAAGGGCGAGTAAAGGATGACAGAACTAACTTTTTTTTTTTTCATCTCCAGTTTATTGATTTGGCTGAATCCATCATGAATCAGACTCATGACTCATTTGTTGCATTTGGTATTGGTTTAACCATGAATGACTCAAAAATACTGGTTGGAAAAAAAATGACAATGACAATACAATACGTACAATAATAATACTCTTATTTTTTTGTTTAGAATGAATCTGGAATCTGGAATTAAAGTGGAACATAAAGTGACATATACAAATACATGAAATAAGTCCTGGAGCAATCCAGAAAAGTAATGGGTTGAAAGCCACGTGTCTCGTGAGTTTATATTTCAAATTTGAAGACGATACCATGAAAAATGAGATTCCTGCAATATTTTTTCTGAAAATATTTATAGTCTCCCCAGCCCCTCTGTTTGAGGAAAAATAACCACCAGAATTGCAGTACAGCTTGTATAACAGAGTAAATTTGCTTTCCCCTCAAAATAACTCAACACACAGCCATTAATGTCTAAACTGCTGGCCACAAAAGTGAGTACACCCCTAAGTGAAAATGTCCAAATTGGGCCCAAAGTGTCAATATTTTGTGTGGCCACCATTATTTTCCAGCACTGCCTTAACCCTCTTGGGCATGGAGTTCACCAGAGCTTCACAGGTTGCCACTGTAGTCCTCTTCCACTCCTCCATGATGACATCACGGAGCTGGTGGATGTTAGAGAACTTGCGCTCCTTCAATAGGGTTTAGGTCTGGAAACATGCTTGGTCAGTCTATTACCTTTACCCTCAGCTTCTTTAGCAAGGCAGTTGTCATCTTGGAGTTGTGTTTGAGGTCGTTATCATGTTGGAATACTGCCCTGCGGCCCAGTCTCTGCTTCAGTATGTCATAGCACATGTTGGCATTCATGGTTCCAATGCAGACCAATTTGATGCAGTGTGCGGCGTATGGTCTGAGCACTGACAGGCTAACCCCCCACCCCTTCAACCTCTGCAGCAATGCTGGCAGCACTCATGCGTCTATTTCCCAAACACAACCTCTGGATATGACGCTGAGCACGTGCACTCAACCTCTTTGGTCAACTTTGGCAAGGCCTGTTCTGAGTGGAACCTGTCCTGTTAAACCACTGTATGGTCTTGGCCACCATGCTGCAGTTCAGTTTCAGGGTCTTGGCAATCTTCTTATAGCCTACGCCATCTTTATGTAGAGCAACAATTCTTTTTTCTGATCCTCAGAGAGTTCTTTGCCATGAGGTGCCATGTTGAACTTCCAGTGACCAGTATGAGAGTGTGAGAGCGATAATAAATTTAACACACCTGCTCCCCATTCTCACCTGAGACCTTGTAACTCTAATGAGTCACGTGACACCGGAGAGAGAAAATGGCTAATTGGGCCCAATTTGGACATTTTCACTTAGGGGTGTACTCACTTTTGTGGCCAGCAGTTTAGACATTAATGGCTGTATGTTGATTTATTTTGAGGGGACAGCAAGCTGTTATACAAGCTGCACACTCGCTACTTTACATTGTATCAAAGTGTTATTTCTTCAGTGTTGTCACATGAAATCCAGTGTATGCAAAGAGAAATTGAAAGTAGATAACTTAGACATAAGAATTATATGATTAACAGTGCCTTTCTTCAGATCAAGGAACGTGACCACATTTCCTTAGCGTCTGTTTCCATAGTGACTCGTCGATTCGTCGCTCTGTTGAGAATGTCTGGAGTCTTAACCAGGAACATACTCTGTATTGAATGAACTTACTCCCGGATGCGTTTTTGGAACCACATACATCAATTAAGCAAGGTTTGGGGTTAATCAACCTGAAGTTCAGGGTTTAGCTGAAGGTAAGTTAACCGTGCTTTCTGGAATACACCCCAGGTGATCTGTGATCATAAGTGTTTGATCACAGACATCGTTTCAAGGTGGCCTGGGAGCATTCATGACTCCTTTATCTGTAGCAACTCATTTGTGGATTAAGAGGCTCAAAACTCACAGGGACAGTGGAGGCTGCTTGGGGACAGCGGATATCCACTGAGGCCATATCTGTTCACCCCTGTTGCTAATCATGTGATTAACAGGGAAGCAGATTTCAATGAGGCTCACCGTGTTGCCCGAAGTATTGTGGAGCACACTTTAGGGAGGTGGAAGCTACGCTTTCGGGATATTCACAAGTACAGTGGTGGTCTTCTCTTTGTGCCACAAAAGTGCTGTGCTGTAATAACAGTAGCAGCTATGTTGCACAACATTGCAGTGCAGGTAAGAGGTGGATGAAGGAAGGAAGATAATGAAGATGGCATGAGACCTCATGATGACCAACCAAGACATGTTCTATACATGGCTGGGTTTCATGCATGCCAACAAGTCATTGACACATTTTTTTTAGTTCCTCCTTGAAAAGTCCATGTACAGCAGTATACTTTTTCATTCCTTAATTTATGTGTTCAATCATGTCATTTTTATTTTATTTCTTTATTCATTATTATTTCTATATTGAATTATGTTTAATGAATAAAACAAAGAAAAATAAATGCATAAAAACAAAATGAAAGTCACATTGAGGAGGACTAAATTTTAGTTGCAGTTTGCTGGTAGTCCAGCAGGCGACCTCATAACTCTGTCTCCTTACAATGCACTAAGGGATTTACGATTACTTCAGAGCACTCATAGATCTATGAAGATTTTCAAGTACTACTTAAGTTACGATGGTTTTGGGATACGGTCCGCAAATCTAAGATGATTCGTGTGAGCGTTTTTAACGATCAACTTAAGCTTACGATGCTTTTGGGAAATGCAGCCCTGTTAAAGGGGACCTATTGTGCTCCTTTTTACAAGATGTAAAACTCTGATATCCCCAGAGTGTGTATGTGAAGTTTTAGCTCAAAATACCCGACAGATAATTTTTTATAGCTTGTTAAAATTGCCACTTTTAGGGTATTAGCCAAAACATGCAGTATTTGAGTATGTTGCTTTAATGCAAATGAGCTGGTGCTCCTGGAGAAGAGGGCGGAGCTTCAAGAGCTCAATCTAGCATTAGCAGTGCTAGCCTTTGCAAATAAACATTCCACTGTTAGTACAAGCCTGTTTTCATTACAGAAAACGTACTCTGTTTCAAAGTCAGTCATCTGATTGTACTGTGCACATAATAAATTTGCATTTATGAATTACACAGACAGGGAGCACAGCACGATAAAAATAGCAAAGGTGGTCTCATAGTGCATGGCATGCTATCACAAACTTTATAAGTCCCACTCATGATTATGAGCTCAACAAACTGAAGCGATAGACTCACATTGCTTTCATATGCAACTTTTAACCACCACATTCCTGTTCATTATCATTCATGGGCAGCACCAGTGAGAACTGACAGAGACAATGGTAGCTTTAGCATCATTAGCCTTACAGAGTGCCAAAAAGCTCTTTCAGAAAGGCAATTTGGAAAACAAATGCATGATACTTACTTTGTCTGGAGCTGACGTTTGCGCACATAGCGTTGGTATTGATCCCTATACGTTTTGCGGACTTTACCGTTTTTTTCCGGGACATTTCCTTAGACGATGAAACTTAACCACACTGTCCTCAGCGGCTCAGATGGAGGGAGTCTATGGAGACTCCTATGTTCCTTAGTGCATCCCAAAACACAACACTTGAAAAGCCTCTTTGGCGCTGACATTGTATATCTCCAGCAGCTACAGCAAGTAATCAGTAATGGCGGAGGCGGACCACAGCTTCTCACTCAGGGCTGTGTCTATGTTTATAGGGCAGCGTCACAAATGGGCGGGACTTTTTCCCCTCGGTGACATGAAGAGAGGGAGAATCTGAAACAGCTCATTCTGAGAGACGGTTTATAATTTTTTTCAGATTACTTTTTTCAGACGTATTGACACACATCACCGTGGAAACCTCGCAACTCCCCTTTCGGGGGGAGTCCGAGCTTCTGGCAGTTTTGAGTTCAGTAACTTTGGCGATTTAACTTCGGACCAATCAACCCGTGGCTGGAATAACGAAGCTTTCACTCCTAAAGGAATTCTTCAAGATTCTACGCATTTTACATGCACAGGACACTTTACTCAGCATCAACAAACCAGTGCAAGTAACCGCTTGTTAACTGTTTAGATGCGCTTCTAGGCTTCGGCCCGTTTTGATTAAGGTGATGTAATTCTTTGATGGTTCTAATTGGTTGTGTTTAGCTGATGTGCAAATCCTGCCATTATGCTCTCTCTTGTGCTCGAGCGCTCTCTCTCTCTCTCTCTCTCTCTCTCTCTCTCTCCCCCTCTCTCCATACCTTCCTTCCGTTGGCATCTATGTTTAATGTATGTATGTTTGTGTTTAGTTCAATGTTACATGTTCCCCTGTAGTGTAGTTTAATAAACATCCATTTGTATTCACACTTGGTTGTCTGTGTCTGCAGCTAACAGAAACGAGGTCACTTTAACGTTCCGGTTTTGTTACATGCTAATGAGCGATGTATTATTAAGGAAATTATTTTCCTTAGAGTCAATAGACGATTAAAACTGTCCGTACTGCGGACAAACAAATAATTTTATTGTACTATTAATGCTACAGTTAATTCCTGAAGATTAATATATAATTGATAACAACCAGTTATGATTATGTTCATCTCACTTTGAGCTAATTTGCTACAGTGTATCAAACACACTGTTTTCATTGATCTCCCGAGTGGGAATCCCGAAAGAGTTTCTCACTGATCAAGGCACAGCGTTTGTCACGTATGTTATGCAAACTGTATGAAAAGTCGATTCACACCAGTGTCTACCATCCACAAACAGACGGACTGGTGGAACGATTTAATCACACGTTAAAAACCATGATTCGTAAGTTCGTCCACGATGATGCCAAAAATTGGGACAGGTGGCTGGAACCCCTCTTGTTCGCTGTGCGGGAGGTCCCGCAAGCCTCCATGGGGTTTTCCCCCTTTGAGCTTCTTTATGGGCGTCAGCTCCGCGGGGTGCTGCACGTCCTGAGAGAAACTTGGGAGGATGGACCTTCAGACAGCCGAAATGAAATTCAATACGTGCTGGACCTGAGAACAAAACTCCACACTTTGGGGCGGCTGTCAATGGAGAATTGGTTACAGGCCCAGGACCGGCAGAGCTGGCTGTACAACCAGGCAACCAGGCTACGTAAATTTGCACCGGGAGAAAAAGTACTTGTATTGCTTCCTACGTCTAGCTCTAAATTCCGACCCTTTGAGGTCACGCGGCGAATTGGGGATCTTAAATATGAGGTGATTCATACAGACCGGAATAGGGCACATCAGATTTATCACCTCAACCTCCTCAAAAAGTGGAGTGAGGCGGAGTCAGTGATGCTAGCAACGGTAGTGAGTGGGGAGGAGGATCTTGGGCCGTAGGTAAATAGCAAACCACAATCTCTAGCTCTGACCCCTTGGGGAAACCACCTCTCACCCTCGCAGCTTGCTGATGTAGCCAAGCTGCAGACCGCGTTTGCAGATGTGTTCTCGCCCCTGCCAGGACGAACCTATCGTTTACCTGAACACAAGAAAAAGGTAGTTTAGGCAGAATTAGAGGCGATGCTAGAGATGGGAGTAATAGAGGAATCCCACAGCGATTGGGCGAGCCCGATAGTTTTAGTACCTAAAACAGACGGCTGTGTACGATTCTGTGTGGATTATCGCAAGGTGAATGCTGTGTCTAAATTCGACGCATATCCAATGCTGTTGACGAACTGCTTGATCGGCTGGGTTCAGGGGCGGACTGGCCATCTGGCAGACGGGCATTTTCCCGCTGGGCCGACGTACCTTTTGGGCCGGGCCGATACATCTTCTCAAACCATATTTTGTCTGATCGGCCCATAAAACTATAATGTTTGTCATTATACTTGGCAAGTCATCTCACAACCACATCATCAGAGTCAAGTGCTCAGAGAAAGTGTGAAGCAGCAGGATGAACTGCAGCTTGAATCTGGAACTTCACTTGTGCCAGAAAAAAACAAAAAACAAACACCACTGCACTACGTTTTTCAAACTTGTCCCAAGGCAATGATCCAGACTGCACAGAATTTCACAAAAATCATCCAATCACTCATAAGCTTTGATTCAACTAATGAATTTGTCAGACAAAAACCTTACATCACAGAGACTGTGGGTTCAGTGACAGTTCTGACAGGTGTAAAGGACACCAGACGTCTTTTCAGTCATGATAAGACTGGAAATATCAACCCAGGCTCACTGGAAAAATGTACCTGTATTACGTCAAAAACCTACCTATACATTACCGGTATTATTCAGATCATCAGCTATGCCTTTAAGAAAACTGAAGTTCAAGAACAGAGATATTGATTCATGAAAGTGCAGTAGATGAGTTCAGTGAAGCTGTGCTGAAAGGATACAATGATGTTATTAAACTGCACCAAAAACAATAGAAACAAATCTTAGTTTGTGTTATTGCATTAATCAGAAGATCCTTCATGTCTCGTGCTTCTTGGCCAGAAAGAAAAACAACATGCACACGTTTTTAGCTCGACAGTCAAAAAAGACTGTGACTAACAGTTCTGTGGCTTCAGACTCAAAAGTTTGAAAATAAGGAGGCAATCGACAACATGGATTTGAATGCTTCTTTTAAGAAAAGTGCCTCATGTTGATGCTTTTGTTTTTGACCACAGCTTTCCTCTGATCCATGAAGACAGGGACTGTAACTCCTTTTATTTAGTTAGTTGTGGATCAGCTGGGTCTCCAATCAGTGCTGCACAAAGGAAAATGATGCTTAAGTCATTTAAAATGTGTATACAACTAAATGTGACCCATTGACCTAATGATCTGTACAGCTAATCTGAACAGAGTGTTCTTGCTAACAAGTCTGTAGGGGAATTCATAGACACCTCTCTAGTGCTCACTACGCTATACTGTATTCCCTTGAGGCTGCTACTGTTGCTAAACCTCTTCATACATTGGCTTATTTTCTGCATTTATAATGACATATTTAGTAGCATCTTTCAGATTTTTAAAATCATTGTCTACATAATGTCTTAATGCTGATTTTTAGAGCATTGCAATTTAAAACTTAGCAAGTGAACAAAGCATTGCAGTATCATCATTGAGCACAAGATGGTGCACTCTGTCAAACTACAGGGATAGGAACTCAGTGTAATAAATAAGGCAAATGAACACGATTTGTTCAAGCTCAGCATGAATACGTTGAACTGATTACAGTTTTTGCATATTGCTTGAACATTATAGACACATGCTTAGACCAAAGTACTACACCTTAAACACAGTGTAACCATACCTTAAACAAAAGCGCTGCTTTGCACTTCAGTTGCAAATCTGCAACACACTACACACTATTTCATACATAAGACACTTCATTCATAAATGAAATCTCATTGGTACCATTGGGAAAACATCTATTCAAAATACAAAACACATTGGGTGATAGAAAGCACTTAGACACACACCTGAAAACACTTACTTACAAAACTGATCACCAATCAGCCAACCACAAATAGGCCCCAGTTGAGCCATTTTGGGAACTTTGCAAGCATGGAGAGCAAGAGGTAGAGGAAGAGGACAACAAAGAGAGAGAGGAGTAGGATATGGTCAAAGAGGCTATGCACGGAACAATATTTCAGATGATATTAGAGCAACGTTGGTGGATCATGTGATAAATTATGGCCTGACAATGAGGGAAGCTGGGCAGAGAGTCCACCCACATCTAAGCCGGACATTCAGACGGGAAAACGGGTATGTCTTCAACTCTCCACTCCAGACTGTATCTACAGTATCTACAGTACTGTACCATGTCACATAACTGTATCACATGTAGTGTATTGCAAGTTGGCTAGTGCTCCTTTTGTAACAAAAAATGATAGTTTTGTGGAATATACAGTAGAGTATAGTACATAGCAGTGTACCATTGAGATGTTACAGTATTGTAAAAAAGAACCAAACCAACAACAATTTGTGGTTGCATTTTTCTACAGAATGACTAGAAGACCTTCTGGGGGTGGTCGGCAACGCCTGTTCACCCAACAGCAGGGACTTGCCATTGTGGAAATGGTCCGAGCAAACAATGCAATCCGCCTCCACCAGCTACGGGAACAAATACTTTCAGATAGGCAAGTATTCATCAACATCAATGGAGTAGGCATTACCACGATCAGACGTGTCTTGGTAAAGCACAAAATCACATTGAAGCAATTGTACAAGGTCCCATTTGAGAGGAACTGTATCAGGGTCGAAGGACTTCGACAAGAATATGTACAGGTAAGTGTTGCAGACCTTTTACAATACAGTATTTATGTAATCCAGTACAGTAATAGCTGAATATGTACCATTGTATCAGTAGCACATAGATGCATGCAGAGAGGGACACGGGTACCTGTGTGTTGGGGTGGGGGGTGGGGGGTGGGGGGGGGGGGGGGCTCTCTATGTGTAGTACTGTAGTTGTGTGTTTTGAGTAATGCCAGCTATCCATGTTATGTATTTTTATTTTTTTGTTGCAGAAAATCTTGGACATGGATGGAGCTGCACAGCCTCATGAATTTATTTACATTGAGGCTGGTTTAAACCTCAGCAAAACTAGACGACTGGGTCGTAATATAATTGGCCAAAGGGCAATTGTGCACGTCCCGGGGCAGCGTGGGGGGAACATCACAATGTGTGCCGCCATAAGCCTTCGAGGGCTACTACACCATCATGCCAAACTAGGTCCCTACAATATGCAACATGCTAACATTTCTTGATGCACTTCATGATGCAGTTGTACAGGACAGATCAGAGCAGCCCAGGTTTGTTGTTGTCTGGGATAATGTTATTTTCCTCCTGGCTGCTCTGGTTCACCAACCATGATCAATTTGATGTTGTATACTTGCCCCCTTACGCGCCATTTCTAAACCCTATCGAATGTTTTTTTTCCGCTTTGAGATGGTGTGTATATGACCGCCAACCACATGCCCGCATGCCTCTTCTGAAGGCAATGGAAGAGGCATGCGGTGACATTGAGGTAACGTCAATCCATGGATGGATTCGGCAGACAAGGCGTTATTTTCCCCGTTTCTTAGCAGGAGAAAATATCGCTTGTGATGTTGATGAGGTCCTGTGGCCAGACCTAAACAGACGGCAGGATCTGTAATCCCACCCACGCAAAATTGACCTGTTCTGTATTTACAGTAGTTTTATTTTTGTTACTGTACTGTAAAGTATAGTACTGTGATGTGCAGTATTGAGTTGATGTCATTTGTAACCTTTCAGTACTTTCACTTTTTATTTATGAAAACCTTAAAAAAAAAAAAAAAAAAAAAACTAACAAAAACTGTAAGTGTTGAGCTTCACAGAATGCTAACTGATGAATAACGTTATATAACGTACACTAGTGTGTTGCTGCTAATCTGAAAGTGAATTCATATGATGCAAGTGTGTATCATTTTGTTGTCAGTGATATTTTGACAAAGGATTGTTAGGTTTTGATAGTTTAAATTCAACATAGATGTGAATGGTTTATTTCCCAGTGTTGTGTGCTTGTGTGTAAAGTTTTGACACAATGAGCCAAAGTTTAGCAAAAAGTGTTCAAGCAATCAGCAAAAACTGTAGTAGTTGACTCCCATTTGTTTTTAGATGCTTTGTGCAGATGAATATTAGAGAGTAGAGGATGTGAAGAGCAGCAAACAATAGCACACACTCATTATACAGACTGATGAATATTAAAGCTCATTACACCTGCATTATTAATCACCCGGAAACTATCATTCTGTAATTTACTCACCCTCGTGTTATTCCAAAGACTTCATTCCTTCTGTGGAACTCAAATGAAGATGCTTTGAGAAATGTATCAGTGTTGTTCATCCATTCATTGAAAGCCAGTGGTCACCAAAATGGTTTGGTCTTCAAAATATCATCTTTTGTGTTCTGCATTTCCAATGATAAATTTCCACCCTCTCTCTATAAAGAAACCTGTATATGTAAAGAGCATCTTTGCATCTGAATTTGATCTTCAGTCCAGTCTAGCTTTGAATGGCCTCATTCTTCAACAACAGCTTTTTGTGAAGCTGCATTATATTAGGACAGATTCATAAATCCGTCTGGTCTGAATGTGCTGCTCAAACGGTTCAGATCAGGCTCAAATGCTTATGAAAATAAACTTGCTTGCGCTGTTGGTTTTTAATGTCAGGATTCAAAAGGACTTAACATCAAATGAGAGTAAAAAGGTAACCGCAACATGCAATAGGTGGTGAGTTTGCCATTTAAGAGTAATGTGTGCTAATGTGAAGCTGTGTGTGTGTTTATGAGTGAGAGGAACAGATGTAGGGGCTCTGCTCTTGTTTTTGTCCTTTGCAAATATGCTTTTAGATTCAACCGCTGCAACATGACATGGAATTACGGGTAATTGCTGTTGTTTATTGGCTGTAGTAATGGCTACATTTACACTGTGTCCTTGTGTAGCCCAAAGTGCTTTATAATTGGAGCTCTTTGACAACACAAGGGCTGAGACGACGCTATCCAAGCGGCACTGTCAGCACACGACTGCACTCCATACTATACAACTCACAATCATCTCTACTCTTCACGACCGGCTTATGATTCCTCCAACACAAACCTTCTGAAAATATACTTTTTTGTATATAATGATGACTCGGTCACTGGATTTACCAGCGAAGAAGACCATTAATTCAAATGAAACAAAAACAATTACACAGATCAGGAAAGCATAACTGTATATGTTTCCCAGAGTAAGACGGTCATTCATGCATGCCTTAACATACTGGACAAAATTATAATATCAGTTTAAAATGTAATTCAATTCAGTTAGTTGTCTTTTATCACAATATAACATAATTGAACATGGAGGTGATTTTGAAATAATTTATCCACTTTGTTTGAGCTGATATTGCAATTGCTGCCATACGTACTGTTGCGAATGATCAGACTGGGTTAGATCCATTTGCAGCTTTTATTAGAATAATGAAACAGGCAGGGTCAAATACCAGCAAAACAGTGCAAAAGAGGCAAGGCAAGGCAGAGTCAGGCAAAGAGTCGAGGCAGGCGGCGAGAATCAGAGTCCAATAAACAATCTGGGTCAGGCAGGCAGAGAACAATCACAAACATGAACAGTCCAAGGTCGAGATACAAATCAAACACAGGTAGAAAACGCTCAGTAGTGACAGCCAGGGCAAATCAAGACTTCACAGGGATGTGGTGTGTGTGAGTGGCTTTTATGTGTGTGTGTAAATGAGGTGCAGGTGTGATGTGCAATCAGTCCCAGGTATGAGGTATGATGGGAATCAGTTCATGAGAGAGTTCAGGAGAGTGCTAATATTCAGGAGATGGCTCCGTCTGGTGGTGCGAGGGAGGCGGTACAAGAACCTCTTCCGTAACATCTAACCTTACGAAACAGAAATATATGGAAATATACTGATTAAATAATACATTTCCATATATTGCTTATTTTTTAATATAATATAATATATTCAATATATTTAATATATATTGATACATATAATACATATATAGCAATGAAGACAAGAGATAATGTTTGGATTTACATAAACGTAAACAAATATGATCTCACTATTGTTTACAGGTACACATTTGATATATGAAAATATCTGTGATATATATATATATATATATATATATATATATATATATATATATATATATATATATATATATAAACGTATTGGATTTTTGGACAATCTGATTGTTAAAGTCATGAAAACATGGTGAAAAATGAGATTTGACATTTATAACTTAATTCATTGAGTGCTATAAAATTACTTATATTACAATATATGTCAATATACTGTCACAAATGTTCCAGTATATGTAAAGTGACAGTTCCTTTTATTAGTATTCAATATATTGTAATGTATTAACACAATATATTATTTAGTATATTTTCAACCTACAATAAATTTAACAAATAGTTAATATATATATATATATATATATATATATATATATATATATATATATATATATACTGTATATGAAGAGTTCATTTGCAAAATCAGATAACTCTGTTTTTAACAATTTTCAGAAATCATGTTTTTTTTCATTGTGCATTCCAATTAATCTCAATCAAAATGCAGTTGGGTTATTTTGATAAAAAAAAAAAACACATTAAAACACAATAAAAACATAACATAATAAAAAATCTGATTTTTGAAAATAAAAAAACAGAGTTATCTGTTTTTGCAAATAAACTGTTCATATATATATATATATATATATATATATATATATATTTGTTTCCTTTTTTTTCTTTGTGTTTGAGGACTTTGAAATGACATGAAACACCTCAAATGAAAAACTGACAATCTATTCAGCAATAGTCCAGCAACAAGGAGTTTCATGCAGAATTTTAAAGAATGTGCTCGAGCACCTAATTACTATACAACTATTTTATTCAATGTATCATCTAAAAATGTAAAGCCAGATGCCATGTGATTAACTGCTGTGTTTACCTCTTCTAACAAGCCTTCAGTCGTAGTACAGTCAGCAGACATCAACACTGTAGCAGCCAGGCTCCTTAAGTTATCAAAGGAAAGTGGAGTGAGTTTGTGATGCATTCCACCTCACAATCACTATTACACAGATTCAGTCTGCAAATGACGTCATGAGTGCAAGACAACAGACAACTTTTCAACCTGGAAAGAAGTGGAGGCATGTTGTCCATCTTTTACAGCATTTGCTTATGAAGAACATGTTGCCAGAGCAGATGGACTGCATTTGAGTGACATCAGCTCTATAAACCTGCGGATTATCCATGCTCTACAACTTCATAAAGAACATTAAAGGGCATATTGCAGGTTAGAGACTCCATTGAGTCAATGTATAGAAAAATACTGTAGGAACTAGATTTTCTTTAAAATTTACTTTAAAATACGCTATTAAGGCTTCTGGAGTCGTTTTTTTGAGACAATTTTACTTCCGCATCTGAAACGCATCAAAACCGGAAGTGACGCATCAAAAGGGAGGTCCATTTAAACCACAGGAAAACAATGGATCGCAATGACAGTTCGGATGCTGAGGAAACTTTAAATGTGTATTTACACTCGTATGACGGACCACAGATAAAATGATGAGCCTGCTATGCAGCCAAGAGAGCAGGGCAGGCCAGGATTAGACAGAACAACGGTCAGAGAAGACAAATTGAGTTGATGTGAGGAGAACAGGGCAGGTGTTTGGCGAGAGATCAGTGTTAGTTTACAGATATACACACGTTAGCTAATGTAATCAGGCAATAGCAATGCTAGTATTGATACTACCAGTAATAGAAACTAATAAGTGTTGATCAGGCATGTCACACTCATTAATATCCGACACTAACGTTACGTGATAGTGGTTTCTTATCACCGCAGGAGAGAGAGATAAACACGTTTTTGATTCATAGGTGCTTGTGTGGGAAATGCGAGGAAAGCATAGACCTCTCCAGGCCAGCAGACACATGTTTTAGGGCAGAAATCATTTATTACTCTAAGCTAAATACTTATATACATGTATAAATACATTGTTAAAGATTTTAATATTAAAACAGTCTGAATAATTTTGATTCTCAATTACAAGTTAACTCTATTTAGGTCATGACTACCTATAAGTAACACTTGTTGATGCCATTGATATAACACAATCAATAATGACAGCATACAGACAAGTTGTCCGCTGGGCCTATGGTGCATGTGTTGTGTCAGCCATTAGAAGATAGTTTACAGAGAAAGGAGGACTTTATAAAGGTTTTGAATGGCCCCATTTTGTTAACAATCATTAAACAATAAAATCACAATTAAGCAGATCTGCATTTATGGTAAATTCAATTCAGTTTTATTTATACAGCACTAAATCATAAATATTATTTCATAGCACTGTTAATACCCAACTCAAAACACAACATTTCAACTGTTAATAATATATATATAGAGATGTACCAAACATATACTACCAAAACAAATACCATCTAACCCATTTAAAAACATTTAACAACCTTTCAGTCTGGGTATCACACTAATGTGTTGTTCCCTGTCGATACTTCACTCGTACTGCGTCGCTAGACGCTATGGGAAAAACTCCTTTTTCTCCGAGGACTTAAGACTTTTTCAATCACGCAGTATGACTGCACGGCCATTGGTTCGTGCAGTAATAAAAAACGAACCAATGGCTCGTCAGCGGCGCTGCACGAGCCTATGGCAGCAAAGCCCGCCAGAGCCCGCCAGAGGGGGCGGGGTCATCTGGCTATATAAGCGGGCGCTTCGCCATAGGAAAACAGATCAATTCTCCATCAGCGACGACGATCATCCCTTCGCTGACACTGACGCTGCGGATAGAAGCTGCCTTTTCCTCTGCGCCCTCTCGCTGCTCTGCCTGTTCTTCGAGCTGCTCCAGCAACCTGTGCAGATGCCAGCCTCGTCCCCTGCGGCCATCCGGTGAGTCTAAAATCAAATTTCTCTGAAAGAGCAAAATTTCAAGCGACGTTGTTGCAAATGTCGCACTGCGAGTGGGGCTCGCGCAGGGAATTCAGCACGATGCAGAAGAGCAGTGAGCGCTTCTCCTCTGTGGGCAACGCCCACACAGACTGCGCGTTCATTGAGACAGAATGCTCACTCGAGTATGAGTCTCGCTCTTCTCCACTCGCTGGCCTTCTAGCAAGGCAGCTCCGCTCTTCCGTTTCTCCTCTCTCAGCAAGCTCGGAGAATGAAACTATAGAGCCACGGGGCTAAGTAACCGGTTTTGAGTGATCCCACGCCGGCTCAAGAACCCGTGCACTCTTACTGTGACGCTCTGATCCGCCGGTGTTTTTACACGTGAGAATCACCGCCCCTCGTTACATGAGCGGCTACATCCTCTTGGGCGGACCGGAGTAGAAAGCTATCTTTGACAGCTTTGCGTGTGCGTGTGAGTCGCTAAAGCTGCTCCCTCACAAACAGACTGCTTTCGTCGAAAGCCGCCCCCTGATTCGCTCGCTATAAGGCGCCACCGCCTTTCCCGCTTTCATGTTCCTCTCCTCCCAGACACCTCGGAGGAAGGAACACTTAACTCGCGGAGAGGAGCGATCAGGCTTGAGTGATTGCACGCCGGTTTATCTCGTGTGCTCACTTTAATCTGCTAGAGTGTGTTAAACACGCGAGGATCTGCGCTCCTCATCGCACTGAGTGGCACAATCCTTTTATACAGATCGTACAATACTGCGCTGGTTGGCCCCGCCTTCCCCGCTCTCACTCTCTGGAAACTGAGAGATCGCGGGGCTGAGCGGGCATGCTCGAGTAATTTTTTTGCGCGCTGGCATAGCCCCGTGTGTTTCACTCTGCACACAGCGCTTTGATCTGCTGGTGTGTTTGCACTAAGGATTAGCGCCTCTCGCAGCTCTTTGATCTATTTTCAGTATTAAGCTGTCCTTGCTGCGCTCGCGGTTATCCTACATCAACGAAGTTGTGGGATTGAGCGTTCAGGCTTGAGTGAATTTACGCTGGCCAAAGCCCCGTGTTTCACTCTCCATACAGCTTTGATCTGACAGCGTGACAGTCTGTGTCTTGCCCTGCCTCCCCTCGTCCGCTATGAACGGATCTGATGGGATGCGTGCATCAGTGTTTGATCTGCCAGGGTGTTCACACACAAAGATCATCAGCACCCCTATTCTAATGAGTGGTTTGATCTTTTTAGGCAGATCGATAGAAAGGGCTGTCATTATGATTATCTCTGTCAGGTTCAGACTCTAGACCCCGCCCACGGGGGAGGGGGGTTAACTGCTCTTCTGATGGAAGCATTGAGTCTAGCGCCGCGAAACGACCTCTGTCACGCTTCCGAACACCCCGTTTACCTCGGCGTGTCAACGGCAATGTGTTTGTGTACATACTGTTGTGAACTGGGCCCATTCATATAGCGCCCACACAGCCGATCACTGCTATAGTGAGGAAAAATAAAACACAAACATTTTCAAAAGAGTAATTTTCTCTTAACAGGTGTGTCGAGACCCCACACGGCGACTCACCACCCAAATGAATTCCAACACCCTTGCCACACGGGCCGAGGCCTGACGGGCCATCCCCGGAGTGTCTCGTTGGGTTCTGGGGATTATAGAATGAGGTTATTCACTTAAATTCGCTCAGAGACCCCTGCGGTTCAGCGGTGTGGTCTCCACGCTCACGTCCTGCGAGCTGAGGTGAAAAATTTGCTGGAAAAAGGGGCCTGTAGAAACAGTTTCTCCAGCTCAGAGCGAGTCAGGCTTCTACAGCCGTTATTTCCTCGTCCCCAAAAGGGTGGCGGCCTCCGGCCCATCCTCGATCGCAGACATCTGAACCGCACCCTCATGAGACGGCCGTTCAGAATGACTACACTGAAGCAGATCCTCTCACAAATTCGCTGGATCTGAAAGACGCCTACTTTCACATCCAGATAGCCCCCCCCCATCACAGACGATTCTTGAGATTCGCCTTCGAGGGAGTGGCTTATCAATACATGGATCCTGCACTTTGGGCTGAAACAGATGGGAATACCTCGACAACTGGCTCATTCTAGCGCAGTCGAAGGCCTCCTCCTCAGTCACTTGGACCTGGGACTCAGGATCAATTTGGCCAGGAGCTCCCTGTCCCCCAACCAACAAACTCCTGGGGACAGTTTTCGACTCCGCCCGCATGACGGCGAAAGTCATGAGCTGTGGGACCTGCATCTATGGGCACTCGATTGGACTCAATAGATCTCCCCAAGAATGTCCTGAATACAATTGAACAGGCTAGAGCCCCGTCCACGAGACGCCTCTATGCCTCTAAATGGTCGGTTTTCTCCGCCTGGTGTCAAGCCCGCGGTGAGGACCCGACAACATGTGACATATCAGTGATATTGTGGTGATGGGTGGTGGGTGGTGATGACAATGATGATAATTTACCATGACAATGATAAATTGAAATAAAAATAACTACTGAAAACACACTGAGTCGCGCGCGCTCAAAGCAGAGTGCGGCACACTACTCCCTTATGTGATGTTATATGACGCAATATTGAAAAAAAAAAAAAGTTTTTTTGAAAACTCTGTCAAGGAAAGCCTCACTTTTTTATCTAAATGTGTGCCCTCGCGTCTTGTAAAACATTTTCAAATCCTGCATTAACGGTTCATGTGGTATTTTCATACAAGGTTATATATTCATTTGAATTGTTTTTACCTGCAATATGCACTTTAAGATTCAATGACATAAACTCAGAACTGAAACTGTATGATCCTGGTGGTGATATCTCTTGAATATGATGGCGCAGTGGATAAGACACATGCCTTTGGTGTGAGAGACCCGGGTTCGAATCCACTGTCAGACACCAATGTGTCCCTGAGCAAGACACTTAACCCCCTAGTTGCTCCAGAGGCGTGCGACCTCTGACATATATAGCAATTGTAAGTCGCTTTGGATAAAAGCGTCAGCTAAATGAATAAATGTAAATGTATTGTCATATCTACAAGAGCTGTTGGATAAGGGCCGCACCCCTTCCACGCTCAGTCTACGTGGCAGCTATAGCAGCCTCTCACGCTCCTATAGCCGGACAGTCGGTGGGCCGGAACAACCTGGTTGTCCGTTCCTGAGGGGATCTAGGAGGCTCCATCCGCCCTGACCCCTCACAGTCCCTGCATGGGACCTGCCCACAGTCCTGAGAGCCCTTAAGGGCCCTCCTTTTGAGCCACTACAATCTGCAAGCTTAAAAACACTGTCGCTCAAGACCGCTCTGCTACTAGCGCTAGCATCGGTGAAGCGAGTAGGTGACTTGCAGGCTCTCTCCGTAAACCCTGCCTGTCTTGAGTTTGGGCCTAACGACTCTAAGGTTGTCCTAAAACCAAAACACGGCTATGTCCCTAAGGTGCTCTACACTCCGTTTAGAGCCCTGGTTATTACGCTCTCTGCGCTCCCCTCTTCTGAGGAGGACCAAGAGTTCAACCTTCTCTGCCCGGTCAGGGCATTGAAAATGTACATCGAGCGTTCCGTGCCCTTTAGGCAGACGGAACAACTCTTTGTCTGCTTTGGAGGCCGCACAAAGGGGTCTCCGGTCACAAAGCACAGAATATCTCGATGGTTAGTTGACGCTATCGCACTAGCATACTCCTCCCTGGGCCTCCAGAGCCCCATTGGAGTGAGAGCCCATTCCACTAGAGGCGTGGCCTCTTCTTGGGCGTGGTCTAGTGGTGTGTCTATGGCAGACATTTGTGCGGCGGCAGGCTGGGCCTCGCCGTCCACATTTGCCAGGTTCTATAACTTGGATGTTCCAGCCTTAAAGGCTCGGGTTCTCTCTGCTTAAATGGCACACGCCTGTCTTAAGCGGTCCCCTCAGGCATTGCCTGATTCTCCAAGAACGCTCTTGGCCCCATTCCTGGTGCTGAGGCTGTACTTATGACCGTTGAAACGATTTCTAGGCTGGACAGACCGCTAAGAGTTTGGTCCTCATGCCTCCTGCAGGATTCTTCCTGCTCATAATTGGTCCCTCTGAGCCTTATTGCTCAAGGCCAGTTTATGTTTGTCGTTTCTCTTCATGGCATGGCGCGATTGTATTTGTTCCCCATACCGTCTAGCGACGCAGTACGAGTGAAGTATCGACAGGGAACGTACTCGGTTACTAACGTAACCTCGGTTCCCTCAGATACGGGAACGAGTACTGCGTACTATGCCATGCCATGCAGCTGCACTACTCAGGTCGTCGCTTCAGTCGAATTGGCCTGTTTTCCTATGGCGAAGTGCCCGCTTATATAGCCAAATGACCCCGCCCCTTCTGGCCGCTGACGAGCCATTGGTTCGTTTTTTATTACTGCATGAACCAATGGCCGTGCAGTCACACTGCGTGATTGAAAAAGTCTTCAGTCCTCTGAGAAAAAGGAGTTTTCCTCATAGCGTCTAGCGACGCAGTACTCGTTCCCGTATCTAAGGGAACCGAGGTTACGTTAGTAACCGAGTACGTTAAAGTGTGTTAAATGGTGAAGGCTGTGCTAGAGATACACCAACAGCCTCATCATGTTGATCCTCTGACTGGAGGAATCTGGAAAGAGGAGCAGGTGTAGTGGACATGACTGGAGGGATCTGGAAAGAGGAGCAGGTGTAGTGGACATGACAGTGCTGTGTTCTCCTGGAGCCTGTGGTGACCTGCAGTATTCCTCTCTCAGACGGCATATGCTGGGAGAAGCAAACACAAATTTAGATCACATTCACTGCTGACCATGCTTTTCCACTTGGCCTCCATCACATCTGTTAAGTTAGTTTGAATCTGTTTGAAGCAGATGCATTAGTGAAGTCCAGTCTCTTCAGCTGCACTAACGCACAGAGGCCCGGAAGATACCGTCCTATTTCTTGTTAGGAAACCTGTGGACTCCATGTCCTGACAGGCTGGAGTTTGTGCAACCTCCACAAACACAATAATTTACCATGACAATGATAAATTGAAATAAAAATAACTACTGAAAACACACTGAGTCGCGCGCGCTCAAAGCAGAGTGCGGCACACTACTCCCTTATGTGACGTTATATGACGCAATATTGAAGAAAAAAAAAACGTTTTTTTGAAAACTCTGTCAAGGAAAGCCTCACTTTTTTATCTAAATGTGTGCCCTCGCGTCTTGTAAAACATTTTCAAATCCTGCATTAACGGTTCATGTGGTATTTTCATACAAGGTTATATATTCATTTGAATTGTTTTTACCTGCAATATGCACTTTAAGATTCAATGACATAAACTCAGAACTGAAACTGTATGATCCTGGTGGTGATATCTCTTGAATATGATGGCGCAGTGGATAAGACACATGCCTTTGGTGTGAGAGACCCGGGTTCGAATCCACTGTCAGACACCAATGTGTCCCTGAGCAAGACACTTAACCCCCTAGTTGCTCCAGAGGCGTGCGACCTCTGACATATATAGCAATTGTAAGTCGCTTTGGATAAAAGCGTCAGCTAAATGAATAAATGTAAATGTATTGTCATATCTACAAGAGCTGTTGGATAAGGGCCGCACCCCTTCCACGCTCAGTCTACGTGGCAGCTATAGCAGCCTCTCACGCTCCTATAGCCGGACAGTCGGTGGGCCGGAACAACCTGGTTGTCCGTTCCTGAGGGGATCTAGGAGGCTCCATCCGCCCTGACCCCTCACAGTCCCTGCATGGGACCTGCCCACAGTCCTGAGAGCCCTTAAGGGCCCTCCTTTTGAGCCACTACAATCTGCAAGCTTAAAAACACTGTCGCTCAAGACCGCTCTGCTACTAGCGCTAGCATCGGTGAAGCGAGTAGGTGACTTGCAGGCTCTCTCCGTAAACCCTGCCTGTCTTGAGTTTGGGCCTAACGACTCTAAGGTTGTCCTAAAACCAAAACACGGCTATGTCCCTAAGGTGCTCTACACTCCGTTTAGAGCCCTGGTTATTACGCTCTCTGCGCTCCCCTCTTCTGAGGAGGACCAAGAGTTCAACCTTCTCTGCCCGGTCAGGGCATTGAAAATGTACATCGAGCGTTCCGTGCCCTTTAGGCAGACGGAACAACTCTTTGTCTGCTTTGGAGGCCGCACAAAGGGGTCTCCGGTCACAAAGCACAGAATATCTCGATGGTTAGTTGACGCTATCGCACTAGCATACTCCTCCCTGGGCCTCCAGAGCCCCATTGGAGTGAGAGCCCATTCCACTAGAGGCGTGGCCTCTTCTTGGGCGTGGTCTAGTGGTGTGTCTATGGCAGACATTTGTGCGGCGGCAGGCTGGGCCTCGCCGTCCACATTTGCCAGGTTCTATAACTTGGATGTTCCAGCCTTAAAGGCTCGGGTTCTCTCTGCTTAAATGGCACACGCCTGTCTTAAGCGGTCCCCTCAGGCATTGCCTGATTCTCCAAGAACGCTCTTGGCCCCATTCCTGGTGCTGAGGCTGTACTTATGACCGTTGAAACGATTTCTAGGCTGGACAGACCGCTAAGAGTTTGGTCCTCATGCCTCCTGCAGGATTCTTCCTGCTCATAATTGGTCCCTCTGAGCCTTATTGCTCAAGGCCAGTTTATGTTTGTCGTTTCTCTTCATGGCATGGCGCGATTGTATTTGTTCCCCATACCGTCTAGCGACGCAGTACGAGTGAAGTATCGACAGGGAACGTACTCGGTTACTAACGTAACCTCGGTTCCCTCAGATACGGGAACGAGTACTGCGTACTATGCCATGCCATGCAGCTGCACTACTCAGGTCGTCGCTTCAGTCGAATTGGCCTGTTTTCCTATGGCGAAGTGCCCGCTTATATAGCCAAATGACCCCGCCCCTTCTGGCCGCTGACGAGCCATTGGTTCGTTTTTTATTACTGCATGAACCAATGGCCGTGCAGTCACACTGCGTGATTGAAAAAGTCTTCAGTCCTCTGAGAAAAAGGAGTTTTCCTCATAGCGTCTAGCGACGCAGTACTCGTTCCCGTATCTAAGGGAACCGAGGTTACGTTAGTAACCGAGTACGTTAAAGTGTGTTAAATGGTGAAGGCTGTGCTAGAGATACACCAACAGCCTCATCATGTTGATCCTCTGACTGGAGGAATCTGGAAAGAGGAGCAGGTGTAGTGGACATGACTGGAGGGATCTGGAAAGAGGAGCAGGTGTAGTGGACATGACAGTGCTGTGTTCTCCTGGAGCCTGTGGTGACCTGCAGTATTCCTCTCTCAGACGGCATATGCTGGGAGAAGCAAACACAAATTTAGATCACATTCACTGCTGACCATGCTTTTCCACTTGGCCTCCATCACATCTGTTAAGTTAGTTTGAATCTGTTTGAAGCAGATGCATTAGTGAAGTCCAGTCTCTTCAGCTGCACTAACGCACAGAGGCCCGGAAGATACCGTCCTATTTCTTGTTAGGAAACCTGTGGACTCCATGTCCTGACAGGCTGGAGTTTGTGCAACCTCCACAAACACAATAATTTACCATGACAATGATAAATTGAAATAAAAATAACTACTGAAAACACACTGAGTCGCGCGCGCTCAAAGCAGAGTGCGGCACACTACTCCCTTATGTGACGTTATATGACGCAATATTGAAGAAAAAAAAAACGTTTTTTTGAAAACTCTGTCAAGGAAAGCCTCACTTTTTTATCTAAATGTGTGCCCTCGCGTCTTGTAAAACATTTTCAAATCCTGCATTAACGGTTCATGTGGTATTTTCATACAAGGTTATATATTCATTTGAATTGTTTTTACCTGCAATATGCACTTTAAGATTCAATGACATAAACTCAGAACTGAAACTGTATGATCCTGGTGGTGATATCTCTTGAATATGATCACAGATAAACTGGAGTTTTAGGAATGTGTGTTTGTGAGTGTAAGTGTGTGTCTTTATTCACTAACAAACCTCTAATTCATCAAGATCGTTATTAAGTCATAAATAACCTGGCAGGTTATAAATATCGTTGAGAAAATATATGTAATTTGCATCATACAAAGTTGTTTAAATGAATTTAACAGCCTAAGAAGATTTTGCAAATATAAACTAAAATATTTAGTTTAATTAAATAGTTAATTTAATATTTTCTGTTTAGTGCAATGGACTTTCAGTAATTTTTGAGTTGAATTAGTTTCTTGATTTAAATCTGTGGTGCATTATGAATGGATCTGATGAATTAAGGGATATTTTGTGATGTTACTTGGTTTGTTTTTCTTTGAAACATTTATGCTGTTTGATCAAATGACACAAATCAGACTGCAAGGTTATCATTTCAGATGTTGAACATATGAAAATTATCTTAAGGTAAACGAATTGTCAGTCCCTCACTGACTTCAGCTCTTTTTCGACATCCTGCTCATTTTTAAGTGATAATTTGAAATAACTTTTTTTTTTTTTACTACTAATGTTGAAGTGCTGTAAGTATTTATAATAAGACTTGCTTCAGCCTGAGGTCAGCAGGTTCTGTACATGTGATGCTGTATTCCAGCTCTGGTGTTGATGTGCTCCAAATGGCCACATTTATGCCAATTTGTATGCTAAGCGTCAGCAGCTGCTGATCAGCTTCAATCAATGATGGTTAGTGTGTCATTTGCACATCTAAGTTAGCTCATTTATTTGACTAATACGAAGTTTTGCCTGTTTGACAGCTCTGAAACGATCAGATTTGCCCATCTGTCCTCAGGTGTGTGTCTGCGCCCGGAAATCTTCCTCAGATTGAGGCCCTCTCACATAATCAACAAGCAGGATTCAGGAACACACAAGTCATCTCGAGAAAGGCCGAAACAATTATTTACCTATAAGGTCACCGAGGCCTCTGCTTTTCCTTTATTAAGTGCTGGATGATTTGTTATGTAATAATCCGACCTTTCCGTCTGATGGTTTATTGACTGCCAAAACATCTCAGAAAACATGCTGGCCATAAAAATGGAAACTGGCAGTGTTTATCAACAATCAGCATACATACTCAGTCTCGGTATTGTGAAGGCGAATGATGTAATGTGCATGCATTTCCCTATCGTGAAACAGCTTGTTAATCTTCTGCAGTAGTTTAACAGTACAGCTACTCTGGCCCAGATACTCAAACATGTGTATCAGTTCTCTTTTCACAGTAGTTTAGTCAGTGCACTGTAACTGAATAACTCGGGATATTGGTTTATTTTGAGCCTGAGGGAGTGTCAGGAACATTAAAAAAATGTGAATAACTTAAGTAATTTGTGGATCATTGTGTAGCAAATTAGCTCAAAAGGGGATTGTGTATAAATAATTACGATTAATTACAATGATTTACCTTGGCTGACAGCAATAACTGTAGCAGAATTAAAGTACCATCAACTGATCTGTTCATCCAGCAAACATTCAGTGTAAGTTCATATCGACTCTAAGAAAGGATATTTCCGTGGCCACAGAAAATCCTTTCCTATTAATGCATTAGAGCATGTAGCGAGAGTCAAAATCATGAAGAGACATTAATTTGAAAGGCAGAACCAGAAACTCAACGAAACTAAACAAACAAACGAATAAACATACACTCATGCATGCATACAAAGGGGAGCTAATGTGGATGAATGAAGCCATTAGAGAAAACAGAGAATGCAGTTATGGAAAGAGTCAGTTAACCACCTGGGTAAAACCATCAACGCCGTTTACAACGGGGTCTATAACTTATACTAAACCTCTGTTTTGTTTAGTTAAACATACGATACTTGCATTGCTTTGGTTGAGACGAGTGTCCGGAATGCAGTCTCGGATGAAAGTCTTGATGGTTTCAAGGTTTTGGACTCGCAATCACGTTTTTCCAGGTTGAAGAGTGATGAATTCCAAAGATGTCCTGACTCAATGGTGATTGGGAGGTTCTTCCCTGGTAGAAAGTGAAAAAGAGCTAAGAAAGAGATCTGCTGAGGTCCGAGGAGCTTTGCTTGAATGGAAAGTCAAGGCCACAAGGCCTAGCGCAAAACTTAAGGGTCCAGAAGATTTCTAGCTCACATCTTCTCAGAATCTAAAAGATTGCAGACTGCAGGCGGCGTCACTGATGTGAGAGCTTTATCTGATATAGAGGTCATACCCCTGGGGTGTCAATGAGCCAATGGTGTCTTGAACTTTTGGAAGGAAAGTTTTATGACTTTGTCTCTGAACATGGTAATTTGCATAAGTAATTTGCCCTGGGGTTAATGCACAAACTACTAAACATTCTTAGGACACTAATATGTTGCATAGGTATCAACATGTAATATTCACTCTCAATTAGATCATCCGAAGATAAATTGATAGAGAACAAACATGGTATAAGTGAGGTGATATTAACTAGTGATCTATCGTAAGCATGCATAAAACAATATACAATACAAAAGAACATATACAAGAACAGTAATAATATACACCGTGACATGAAGATACAATATATTGCCAAAAGTATTGGGTCACACCCTTCTAATGAACAGGTTTGACTACTTTAGTAATTTCCACGAGTACAAATCTTAATGTTTAAGCATATAATGATATTCTATAGAATTGTGTGCTTCTAATTGTATTGCAACAGTTTGGAAAGGGTCCTTTTCTATTCTAACATGACAGTGCCTCTGTGTTTAAGGCAAGGTTCAAAAAGAAATTGATTCAGTCAGTGTGGAAGAACTTGACTGCTCTGCATAAGTAAGTAATTTTATTTGTCACATACATAATCATACAAAGTATAACCAGCAGTGAAATGTAGGTATTATAGGAAGAGATACAGCTTGACATGAGGAGAGGGGGGAGAAAAAAAATAATTCACAGACTATATTCTTATGAGAGTACAGTGTGAGAACAGAAAAAACACCCCAGCAACAAAAAGCACATAGTCAATCAACAACAAACTCACACGACTGCAACAGGGGGGGTAATCCAGTTCCGGCAAGCAGCCATCCGGTCCTGCAGCCATTCTCGGCGCCGGTCGGACCCGCTTGTCAGGCTGGCGGAACAAAGCGGCGAAGGCAAGGGAACGGGGCTAGGAGGTGAATTCATATCTGTGTATGTGCGTATGTGTGTGTGTGTGTATGCCTGTGGAGCCGCCACGCTGGCATACAAATCAAGTTGTCTCAGTCCGCAGAGTGTGATAGTGACACAGCACGTTGCTATGGAGACAACCTTGATCAGGACCCAGACAGAGTCAACAATCCGCAGGTGTCTGTGGAAGAGGTCAGGGAAGTAGTGTGAGAGCGTCACTCAGCAGTGCTCTTCCCGGGTTGTTTCCCAGCACGCCTTGTCCGAGGTCGTGTTGTTTTGAGAGAGCCGAAAGAAGATAAGATTGTTTAGTCTTGGTGCGAGTAGCCGTATTCCAATTTTCACGGCACCTCTCATTGTCCATTCTGGTATCCAAATCCATAAATTGTTCTTTTCAAATCCGGAAGCTTCTCCGTGATGGTATCCATATTGTGGTTAATAGTCTCTGTAATAGTCCCAGCTAAGAGTGGTCCGCCACTACAGTCTCAGTCTCAGTCTCAGAGCTGACAGCTCTGCCCACTGCTTCAATCATAACAGGCAGCCTAGTGAGGCTTTTGATAGCTGTACCCATTTCCTGAATTTTACGATAAGCCAGGGCAAAGCCTAGTCCAATCAGCAAAGGACCTGTTATCATGGTTCCGAATAGGTAGATATCTTCAATGTCCTCCATGGAAAGAGCCGCCAGACACACGACCCGCCACCTTTCCCATGCGTCCATCGTATATCCAGCTGCGAAAGTTCCGCTGGGACAATCAGGTTCCCCGAACCTAGACTTCTCGTCGAGAAAATTGTGTCAATTGCATTGAGAGACCAGTTGATAAAATCCATGATTTTTCAGTTTGGAGAGCAGTGCAGAGAGAGTCTCTCAAGTATTAGACAATAGACAATAGACGAGACAAGAGAGCAAAGCAGGGAAGGTAAGGGAAGGAGGGGAGAGAAAAAATGTGACCGCCTTCGCTGAGAGCCAAACGAGAAGCGTTTGGGAGCAAAATGTGAAAAAGCTCTACCTTCTTTAGTGGATTTGCTATCCTAGGTACAACCAAAAGTCCAGAGTTTTGCGACCTTAGGGAGCGGGTTGGATTGTAGAGTGGTAGAAGACAAGTTAGGTACGCAGGAGCTAAACTATTTAGGGCCTTATAGGCAAGTAATAATATTTTGTAGATGATACGGAACTTAATAGGTAGCCAGTGCAGAGATTGTAAAATTGGGGTAATATGATCATATTTTCTTGACCTGGTAAGAACTCTAGCCACTGCATTTTGGACTATCTGTAGCTTGTTTATTGAAGATGCAGAACAACCACCTAGCAGTGCATTACAATAGTCCAGTCTAGAGGTCATGAATGCATGAACTAGCTGTTCTGCATCAGATACAGGTAGCATGTTTCAAAGCTTGGCAATGTTTCTAAGATGGGGAATATGATTTTCCAAGGACAAGTTGCTGTCTAATTTAACACCCACATTTTTTACTTTAGAAGGCGTAACAGCGCATCCGTCTAGTTGTAAATTGTAATCCAAGAGATTTTGTGTACTGTTTTTTGGTCCAATAAGTAATATCTCTGTCTTATCTGAATTTAATAGGAGGAAATTATTGGTCATCCAATCTTTATTTTTTTTTTACACAATCTATTAGCTTAGATAGTTTAGAAGTTTCATCTGGTCTTCTTGAGATATATAGTTGAGTATCATCAGCATAACAATGAAAACTAATCCCGTATTTTCTAATAACATTACCAAGGGGCAACATGTATGTTGAAAATAGCAGAGGACCTAGGACAGATCTTTGTGGTACTCCATACTTTACTGGTGATAATTGAGATGACTCCCCATTTAAATTAAGTGGTAGCAATGAGATGCAGCCTTGGTCTGACGCAAGAAGCAAGTCATTTGTAATTTTAACAAGTGCAGTTTCTGTGCTATGGTGAGGCCTGAAACCTGACTGAATTTTTTTCATAGAGAGAATTTGTTTGCAAGAAGGAGCACAATTGAGCAGACACAACTTTTTCTAAAATTTTAGACATAAACGGAAGATTTGAAATGGGTCTGTCATTTGCCAGTTCATTAGAATCTAGTTGTGGTTTCTTAATAAGAGGCTTAATAACCGCCAGCTTGAATGGTTTTGGGACGTAACCTAAAGATAACGAGTTAATAATATTGAGAAGTGGTTCTTCTGCTACAGGTAACAACTCTTTCAGTAGTTTAGTGGGTACAGGATCTAATAAACACGTTGGTTTAGATGCACTGATAAGTTTATTTAGCTCTTCCTGTCCTATAGTTGTAAAGCACTGCAGTTTTTCTTTGGGTGTGATGAATGAAGCTGAAATACTAGACGCAGTAGAATCTACATTTGATATTGTATTTCTGATGTTATCTATTTTATCAGTGAAGAAATTCATAAAGTCATTATTACTTGGATTGTTTCGGTTATTATCTATGAGTTTGCGGATATGCTCTACCCTGGCAGCTTTTAGAGCCTGTCTATAGCTGGACATACTGTTTTTCCATGCAATTCTAAAAACTTCCAAGTTAGTTTTTCTCCATTTGCGCTCAAGATTACGAGTTTCTTTCTTGAGAGAATGGGTATACTGTACCATGGCGCAGTACGTTTTTCTCTAACCTTTTTTAGAAAACAGTTTCTAATGTATTAGAGAAGATAGTGCCCATGTTGCTAGTCATTTCATCTAGTTCATGTATATTTATGGATACACAGCGCAGTTGAGCTAAATCAGGCAGGTTATTCGTGAATCTGTCTTTGGTGGCTAAAGACAGATTCACCAGATTCCCAGATTCCCAGATTCCCCCCCCACAGAGGCTACAAATTAGAAGCACGCCCCCCAGAGGACCACAGTCACAGAGAACCACACTCACCTGCTTTAATACACACTCAACACTAGCACCCACTTTACATTGCATACCTACACCCTTGTTTGCTTTGTTTGTTTTGTTTTGGTATGTTTTGTTTTTCCTCCTCAAGGTCTGTGTCAGTTGCGGTTTGAGACCTCCCTCACCCCGTCAGAACCTGTCTCGCACGACAGAACATGTTGGTCACTGGGAGGATCTGGAAACATGGCTAAGTGTTGCGACAGAAAGCCTCCTCCCTAAAGCCGCTGAAACACTCAAACATCAGACACAGAACCAGCTGGATGACAACATAACAAGCTTCATGGCACAAGACCCGAGTCAAAGCTGCACGCACAAAGAATTAGCCAAGATCACTGGCTCCTTAAGCCACACACTTATCGCTACCCTCAAGTTGAGCGACAAGCACGTTGCACAGCTCCAGCAGGAGCTGACACGTGCACAACGACGCATCGAGCACCTGGAACTGGAAACTAAGGAACGACGGGAGAGACCCGATGAGGTGGGACAAGGCACTGAGGAGGAGATCAACAGGCTAAAAGAGACCCTAGCAGCTACTAGCCAAGAAATGGAACAAGTCAAGGCAGACTACGCTGGTTGGACCGAAAAGCTACAGTATGCGGACCAGCTGCTAGAGAAAGCAAAGGCCGATTTCAGGGATAAGAACGGCAGAATCAAAGTCCTTGAAGCTTACCTGGATGAGTCAAGAAACGAGGTTAGCCGTCTAACACGACAGCTCGACTACGTAAAAGAGGAATCTGATAGTTTCCAAGAGGAACTCAAGCACTCCTACGAACTGCGCCGTAAGCCTGAATTAGGACATGCGTTTCAAGCCATGAAATAGGCCAGTCGTAAAAACCCAACGGCAAATGCCGGCCCACCATCGACTATCGCAAGTTGAATCAGCAAGTACCATTGTCACAATAGCCTATGACCCAATTGGACCAAGAAATTCCCAAAATCAAAGGCTCGACGATCCTGTCCACACTGGACATCGCCTCCGGGTTCTGGACGATCCCTGTCCACCCCGATGACCAACACAAGCTGGCATTCACCTTCGGCACTCAACAGTACACCTTCACACGGTGCCCCTTCGGCTATGCCAACTCTTCAACTGAATTCAACATCTTTCTGAACAAAGCATGCCCTGACGCCAGAGCCAGAGGCAACCCCGTCTACGTAGATGATGTTTTGATGAAAAGTTCAAGTGTGGGAGACAACCTCAAGGAAATCGATCACGTCCTAAACCAGCTGACAACGGCAAGAGCCAAAATCGCCCTTCACAAAGGACAGTGGTGCAAAACCAAGGTGAACTATGTCGGATTGCTCAACAGTCAACGCATCAGAGATGGCGTGGTGACCAACGCACGCATAGCTACCTGACTAATGACACTCCAAGGACGGGACGTTGAGGCAAGATACGCCCAAAACTACAAATCGTCACTGGGAAACAGGCTAGCAGCCTACCAAAACTGTTCAACGGACACGCTGCACACACCAGGGGAACCTAAAGAACCGCCACAACCTCAACTGGCAAATCCCAGGTACTTTGAGGAGAATGTGTGTGAAGGGATGCCCACAGCATATGTCGATGGCTGCTCCTACAACCACAAGGGCAATTTACAAGCTGGAGCGGGAGTGGTCTGGCTCAACAAAAACCCTTGCCCACCGCAAGAATTCAATTTAGGCCCTCGCTCATCGCAATATGCAGAAATAGCGGCCATCCTCATCACACTACAAATGGCTGCATCCCACAACATCAAAAAACTCCTCATCTGCACCAATTCGAACTATGCCCGTCTCAGCTTCACCTGCCATTTAGCTGGATAGAAACAGAATGGATTCAAGGCAGCTAATAACAAGCCTGTCAAACACCAGGAACTCTTCCAAGCAGGCGATGCCATTGTCACTGAACATGACATTAACGTTTATTGGAAAAATGTTCGAGGTCATTCACGTCAACCAGGACAAGACAAAGACTTCAATGACCAAACCGATGCCCTCGCCAAAGCAGGTGCATTACACGGAGAGTCCTGGACATTTCAATCCCTCCCACCCAACCCATCGGTGGCAGCCATAACCCGCCACCAGCACGCCACTGGCGTTCATACCCCCACATCCTCCCTCGTTACCCTATCACCTCAGTTCACTGCTGACGATCTCCTGACCCTCCAAACTGCGGATCCAACACTTCGAACTATGGCAGCTCACATTTCCGATCCCTTATCTCATCCTATTTCCACCTCTGACCTAACCGTTTCCTCCGAGCTCCGCACGCTCCACTCAATCAAACTCATGCTGCATCTAAGAGACGGTGTTCTCACATATGTCCCTGAGCACCTCAGTGCGCCAAAACTCGTAGTACCTAACGGCCAAAGGGGGCTGATGCTGACACACACACAGGACGCACCATGCGCTGGACACCACGGTGCCAAGGCCACCTATGAAACACTCAAGCAAGTAGCATACTGGCCTGGCATGCAGCAAGACGTAGCGGAATACGTAAAAGGATGCCTGGTGTGTTGCCAGTTCCAACCGGCAAACCCAAACCACCGAGCCCCACTGTTTATTTAAATAAGTTATTGCCACTTTATAATTCCAGCAGGAATCCTCCAAACAGATCCTACTAGTTGTTCCTCACTCCAGATTAAAGACAAAGGGTGACTGTGCCTTTGAGGCAGTTGCTCCCAAGTTGTGGTATGCTCTTCCCTTGAATCTCAGATCTATGGACTCTGCGGACATTTTTAAGAAGCAGTTAAAAACTTACTTGGTTAAACTTCTTTTAAGTTGTTCGCTATGTGTTTTTTTTTTTTTTTTTATTATTTATTATTTTATTTTTGTTGGTGTGTGCGTTCTAAATTGTTCACTTAATTGTTGCATGTTTTTGTACTGTTTCTCCATCTTGGATGTAAAGCACATTGTGACGCTTGCTCTAGAAAGGTTCTATAGAAATAAAGTACTTACTTACCATGGTATAACGAGCACACTCGCGCCCTAAACAGAGCAACCCAGAAAATGGAGCACAGCTGGAGGAAAACAAAACTAGAGGTATTTCAAAAAGTAAACAAAAGTAATCCACTGCGTCTTTAGTGGCTCAGATGTTGGGAGTACATGACGATCACTATGTTCATTATTACATCCAAAAACAAAACACCTCAGTCGCTTAGTAATTCTGCCAAGAATTTGATAACGGCTTGATATGGGAAAGAGGTTTTGATTTATCGGGATAAAAAAAAAAAAAAAAAAATAGCACTGGGTGGATTTTTATCATTATAGTGTGGTTGTGTACACACACTGCCAAGACACATTTTAGTACAAACAACATGTAAAAGTGAATTTTGCATCCGATGACCCCTTTAAAAACGGCTAGATCTGATTACTTTTCGTCTCTTTTAGAAGAAAACAAACACAACCCCAAGTATTTATTCAATACAGTGGCTAAATTAACAAAAAATATAACATCAGCAGGTGCAGACATTTCCCAACCAGTGTTGAAGGTAACGCATTAAAAGTAATGCAAGTTACGTAGTCAGATTCCTTTTTATTCAAGTAACTAGTAAAGTAACGCATTAATTTTTAATTTAGAAGGAAATATCTGAGTTACTTTTTTCAAATAAGTAATGCTAGTTACTTTGTGTCCCATGTACTGACTGACAGCTCTCGTGTTGCCATGTTGAGAGAAATCGGGAGTAAGTGCAGAGGTGTTGGATGCATGTTACTGTAGTTCTAGACTAAATATGAACATGTATTTATTCATCTCACTGCACAAAAACAGATTCAGTATTCCTCAAAAATGAATAAAAACCTTCAAATGCAAACTCAGAATATAAAAAAGTGACATACGGCCAAGTATGGTGACCCATACTCGGAATTTGTGCTCTGCATTTAACCCATCCAAAGTGCACACACACAACGTGAACACACACCCGGAGCAGTGGGCAGCCATTTATGCTGCTGCGCCCGGGATGCAGTTGGGGGTTTGGTGCCTTGCCTAATGGTAAAACCTGCAATAATTAGATGTTAAATAAGTCAAATATAATTGATGTATTTAATCCCATTTTATTAACCAATGTCTTTAGACTGACCTTTGATGATCCAGTTCAACCATACTAATAAGCAAAAATGACACATTTGTGTTTCATTTTAGTTATTGCTGAATAGTGTTGAACTTTCTTTCCCTGCGTCATATTCGTCATGCAATTTGTAGAGCTGCGCCCTCTACTGTACAGACATGAATTTACATTTCCTTTAGCCTGAGGTGTATTAATTTCACTTTTGTTGTGAAAGGGCTTTTACATTTGTAAAAGAAGAACTGTTTTATATTAAAAACAAACAAACAAGCCCTGCCCAGATTTAAAATGTAATGCAAAAGTAATGTAATGCTTTACAAGTAATGTTGCGTTAATGTTGCGTAATGTTGTTGTCCATAAAAAGTAACGAAGTTACATAATTAGTTACTTTTTTAAAGAGTAACACGATATTGTAATGCATTACTTTTAAAAGTAACTTTCCCCAACACTGTTCCCAACAGCACAGTAGTAGTTACTTTATGAACTACTTTACTTCCAAGATCGATACTATTAGAGATAAAATTGTAACCATGGAGCTGTCAGCCACAGTATCACATCAGATAGTTCACTATAGATCCCCTGAGGAACAATTCCACTCATTCTCTTCTATAGGAAAGGAAGAATTGTATAAACTTGTTAAATCATCAGATTTAACAAGTTTATACAATTCAGATCGTTATCGCTCTATTAGTGCTACTGGATCAACCACACCATTCTTTTGAATAGACTAGAAAATTATGTTGGCATTAGAGGAAGTGCGTAGGCATGTTTTAATTCGTATTTATCTAACCGCCATCAATTCGTGGCAGTGAATGAAAAGATATCATACCGATCACAAGTGCAGTATGGAGTACCTCAAGGGTCAGTACTAGGAACGTTACTTTTTACACTTTACATGTTACCCTTGGGAGATATCATCATGAAACATGGTGTTAGCTTTCACTGTTATGCTGTTGATACTCAGCACTATATTTCTTTGCGGCTTTACGAAACATACAAATTTGCAAAATTAATGGAATGCATAGTTGATATAAAAAACTGGATGACTAATAATTTCTTGCTGTTAAAATCTGTAAAAAAAATAAATAAATATATATATATATATATATATATATATATATATATATATATATATATATATATATATATACGACCAAAGACCTCTGCATGTATTAACCTAGAACACTGTCTAACACTTGATGGCTGCTCTGTCAATTCTTCATCATCAGTTAGAAACCTAGGTGTATTATTTGATAGAAATCTTTCCTTCGAAAGCCACGTTTCTAGCATTTGTAAAACCACATTTTTCCATCTCAAAAATATATCTAAATTACGACCTATAATCTCAATGACAAATGCAGAAATGTTAATTTATGCGTTCATGACCTCAAGGTTAGATTATTGTAATGCTCTTGTGGGTGGTTGCTCTGCTCTGGTTCAAAATGCAGCAGCTAGAGTTCTTACTAGAACCAGGAAGTATGGCCATATTAACAAGGTTCTGTCAACACTGTATACATTTAAAAAAATAAGCAATTGTCCTATTGCAAATTTGCCTGTTTTATTTCTTTAATACCTTTTCATTGTAACCACAAGTTATTGTACGTGTTCGTTTATTAAGAAAGACACCACACATATGATTGTATTTATTTTATTGAAAGCGGTTTATTAAGAAAGATGCTAAACATGTTATTGTATTTGTTTTATTGAAAGTAGTTTATTAAGAAAGACACAACATATGGTATTGTTTTAAGCATTTATTAAGAAAATGTTATAGCATGTATCAATAGGAATATAGAATGAAACATGTATTAGCAAGAGCTTTAAAGAAAAGGAATGTTACTGTTGAGTGCTGTGTTGCAGACGCAGCGAAGGAGGCATCTTTGATGAAAGATGAATGAGAAAATGGAGAAATTTATACAACTCCTTCTGTAATTTTGAGACCTCATGATGTCTCAAAACATTGGAATCCACCTGCTGTCCATAAAGGACTGAAGTACGATGAAAAAATCAGATGCTGGTTCTGTGTCACAGCTTATTAGTCCTTCACGTCTGCTATGTTCTCTAAACTCTGGCCATTTGATAATACCTAGACTATATAAAAATCAACTGCGGGCAGCAGATCCTTTTCCTATTTAGCACCCAAACTCTGGAACAATCTACCTAATACTGTTTGGGAAGCAGACACACTCCGTTAGTTTAAATCTAGATTAAAGACCCATCTCTTTAACCTGGTTTACAGATAACACACTAACAGAACAGCCAATGTTGTGGATCTGGTTTTATCCACATCATTGCCTCTTGTTTTGAGATACTGTAATATTACCACACCATTTAAAATCAGCTCTTCTCTTCCACAATTATTTACCCCAACAACATGCAAAGTGCATTAGTGTTATATAAAAAATAAAAGATCTAATCAAATTCTTTTTTTTTTTCATAAACACTTTTTATTGACATTTCAGTAGTTGACAAATTTCAGCAGGCACTGAAATCATTAAATTTAAAGACTTCAAATATTCGTAATAAACTTTCATGTAAATAAAACTCCAGTCCAGTAATACAGCTGTGGATGACAACATTCAGTGCGACAGAAATTCTATACATGCTGCTGTGTTTTATTGGTTTGGAGGGTAAACCACTGCATGGATTAAATGCAAGGATGTTTGCAAACAATATAATCACTGCATGCTGTTTCTTACAGATTAATTTTCTGAAGTTCTGCAAACATGTTGTGACCAACAGTTAAACCTTCTTGCGACCTAAAGTCTTGGATGAGGAGATCTCTTCTGCTCATATGCATCATATGATCGATACTGGAAGCAAGCATGAAAATGAAAGAGTTTTGTTGTGATCAATTGAACTTAAGTCATAAATGCATTTGCACTTCTCAGACACAGAGAGGATAGATTTATTAATTTATTTTTTGCAATAGCACTATTTACACATCTCTAAATGTGAGTGTTGCTAAAGATGTCTTTTGTACAGTTTTTGACATGTCAATCACATTTATCAATAAGGCTCAGTTGAACTCTGACCACAAACAAAAGATATATAATAAATAAACAAACAGTCAGTGGGGACAACATCAGCCATCATAACAGTCATCATATACTGAGAGTAAAACTGATACTGACAGAATGTCAACCACATTGTGATCAAAGTCACGAAACAGCCACATGTCTGATTATGCAAGAAAGAAACAACTAGTAATACGCTTCTGTCAGCACTTCCCTCGTGGAGCGAGTCCTCGTGTGCCATCATCATCTTCATCGTCTACATCATCACCTCAAACCACCAGCCAGTGATGAAGCTGTGAGAAACAAGTCATATTCATACAACGTTCTTCACAACACAAGCCAAAAATATGCAAACAGCAGAAATCAGATCAGAAATCACTGAAGACTTCAACATTAGTGAGACCAGAACAATCACACAGTATCTGCACTGAAGATCGACTGTGCAGTAACGGTGATAACGGTGCAGTAAAATGTCACATTTAGCATAATTGAAAGTTCACCCATTAAATTTATGTAATCTTCCTTGTTCGGCCGTACACATGAAACCACCCATGATGCTCACCGTGAACTGCCGCACCTCTCCACGCTCCACCAGGTGATGCTCAGTCTCAGGAGTGATGGCGTACGCCAGTTTCTGCCGAGATAATCCAGCACCATATTCACACACAGAATCACAGAATCACAGAAACAACCAGACAAACGCAGAGACATCATGCATGCAGTATGATTTTTGGGCAGTGATGAATGTTTAACCCCTGTGCTGTGCTGAAATGTGGTCTTCCTGGTCAAACAAAATGATGTGGAAACACAGCCTGCAAATTACTAGCATACTGGCTGTTTATTAGTAATTATAAAGCACATACTGTATTAATGCCTTATTCTGTATGTCCATATGTTATATTCCTTAATCCTTAAACCCCACACCTAAACCTAACAACTATTTTACTGACGTTTAATAAGCAGCAGTTTAGGAGTTTGTTGAGGCAAAAGTTATAGTCAATAGTGAGAACTGGACCTTAAAATAAAGTGTGACCAAAATTGCTTGTAAATCTCTCACTATGTTATATTATCATTGCTCTGAGGTTATACACCTCAGCTTTTGAGTGAACATTGGCAAAATGATCCACAAATAACGTTTTTTTTTTCACTCAAAAACTGAGGTGCATAAGCTCAGATCATTGATCAATCAGCTCCTAAAAGAAATACAAAACCTGTGCTTATTGCAAGGAAACAAGTTGCCAAAAAGATTGAATTCAAGCTTTGGTGAAAATATAGCATGAGAATAAATTTATAAGGTATTTTTTGTTGGCTGGTCAATTCTGAAAACAACAAATGTAACAAGATGGGGGAAAAATCTCCAAAAGGTCATACCATGTGTGAGTAAAGTCTGTAAATTTTAGTCCAATGCAATGCAATATTATTGTTCAGTAATATTATTGATTCAACGACACCGACACTATTAGATGAGAATTAAATTTGAACTGAATTGATCTGAATAATGATACTATTGTTTTCTGTAGAGCTGCTTAAAGATGAACTGAATTTGTATCATAATTAATTAATTGTTCTATTGTCCACTTTATTACTCTGAAGCTGCTTCAAAACAGCTTTTGTATAAAGCGCTATAGAAGTAAATGTGGCTTAACTTAATTCATCTTGATAGTGTTTTGCATATTGACGAATATGAAATACTCACGTCACAAAAGCTTCCGGGCAGAGAGCAGAACTTGTAGATGGCGTAGAGCGGCACCATGATCATGGAGGAGATGGACAAACACCAGCCCACCATCGTGGCCCACGTGGGGAAATAATAGGAGCCGTACTTGGGAGGATTGAACGTCGCAAAACTCACAACAACCATGAACTGAGTGAAGGGGAGAGAAAACAGGCACGGGTTAATGGTATCTAACGGAGTTTGGTGATATGTGTGTTGTGTTGGACAGAGTGAACGCACCAGGAGGAAACACGGACTGACAAACTTCCAGCACAGTCTCCAGTAGAGGCCAGGTCTCTGTCCGATCATCTCCTGGATATCATCGCTGAAGCGATCCACACCTGAACACACACATGCTGGTCAGGATCGAACAAATGTAGAGATACTTATTTGTCTTCTGCTTTTCAAAGTGTTCATGCCTTTGAATTCAAACTCTGAATGATATCTATTGATGTTGTTGGTGAATTCATACTGCAGCTCCTACCGCAAAAATCAAAGATGTTATTGCAGCTATGAGGATGTACCGTGACAGCAGATATTTAAAAAGCAGCAGGCATTATAATGGATTCAAATAACTAATTTTCCAAGTGTTACAACTGTAACACTTTGGAATCGTGTGACCTCTGATTTGTCCTTTCTAAGAAGTCTAGTTCAGGGTCCAAGATTTTTTTTTTTTTTTATGTTTTTGAAAGAAGTCTCTTCTGCTCATCAAGGCTGCATTTATTTAATAAAAATACAGTAATAAACTTTAAAATTGTGAAATATCATTATAATTTAAAATAATGGATTTAATTTTAAATATACTGTCTGTTAAACTGTAATGTATTTCTGTGATCTGCAGCTGTATTTTCAGCATCATTACTGCAGTCTTCAGTGTCACATGATCTTCAGAAATCATAATAATATACTGATTTACTGATCAACAAACATTTCTGATTATTATCAATGTTGAACACAGTTGTGCTGCACAATATTTTTGTGGAAACTGATACATTTTATTTTTCAGGATTCACAGATGAATAGAAAGTTCAAAAGAACAGCATCTGTTTGAAACAGAAATATTTTTGCAACATTATAAATGCCACTTTTTTATAAATGTAATGCATCCTTGATGAATAGAAGTGTTAATTTCTTTAAAAAAATAATAATAATATCTATATATTTTTTAACTGTGGTGGCCGTTAGAAATATTTATCACGGTATATCAAAACTAGCATGTAGATTTGTAGTAGCCACAGATTTATGAAGGAAAACATAATGAATAGGCCCTGTCGCTCCGCGGGAACTAGGAACGGTTTTAGATCCAGGAACTGCGTTTGGAGGAACTAAATTAGCTCCTACTTCAGAGTAGGGTCTAAAACAGCTCTAGAAACTATCTGTGACGTAAGTGTACGCTGATTGGCTAAATGCGTACGAAAACTCCCTCACCCGCCATGATTTAAAACGCTGTGTAAACATTCCATGTCCATTATTGTGAAACCCGCGAGACACAACAAAAGCACAGCTCTGATGACAGCATCCTCCATCCTCCTGTTGTTAACGTCGTTGTTCTTTGTTTTCGTTGTTGAACGCCGCACATAAATGACGTCGCTGTCGACCGGCTTACGCCACTTCTTAGTACCCAGCATCGGTGCGAATGTAACCCTTTAAATGGTACCGCAAAATCATCCCAGTACTTTAGTGCTGTACTTTTAGTTCTGGAACTAAAGCGGTGCGAAAGGGGCTAATATCACAGCTTCCCCCTGCAGTCCCTTCTTCTTAAGCACACTTGACCAAACAACATATTTTAACGTGAATATGGCAATACTGACACAGTGACTCCATTCAGCCATGCTCCACAACAATATCACTTTGAGTTTTGATGCAAATGACAGAATCCTTGGAAGCAAACGCCCTGGTGTCTTTCCTGCAGAGCAGATCTCAGTGAGTCTGTGTGGCCGCAGGGTTTGATCGAGGCTTGACGTCTGATCGCAGCAGACAGCGAGAGCAGAGCTCAGGGCCAAAGGCGCAGGTGTTCAGCAGGTAATGCAGCCTTCAGAAAGGCCAGCGGAGCCCGGGGCCCGTGTGTCTCACTCTGACCGACAGCAGAGCAGGTCAAACGATCTGACGGTCCTGAGCTCACCGAGTCACGCTGAAGATCAGGTCTTCAGGAATCGCTCGCTGCCTCGGGTCTGTTTGCAAAGTTCACATCCCTGCGACCGCATGTCAGATCGCTGAAGGCAAAGACATGGCTTTTCCAGGAGAAAGTCAACGCGTGAATTACACAGAAACATTTGAGGAAAGTGATAAATAATGACTAAATACTGAAATGAAATAGCGTGAGCAGTGCACTGTTACTCGTTTCCACTTCAGACAGATGCAAAAGAGTCTTTTTAGTGCCAAAAGTAAACATATGCACTCAGATTAACCCACTGAAAAACTTAATTATTTTATCAGGTGGAGACTTCTTGTGAACGTATGATTTTTAAAAAAGTAAAGATGAAGGTCCACTCCTAAACGAACCATCACTGGGGGCGTAAGCAGAGGTAACACCTTATTGTGATAGTCCACATAAAACATTCTACTAACAGTAAGGAACTTTGTAACTCCATGTGAACTAGCAGTCATTAGAGTATTAGTAGACTGTTTGCTTAATATCTGCTAACACTTTATTTTGATGGCTCCACAACATACAACATACTGAGTATGAGAAACTTTGCAAGTATATGTCAACTTATTCTACTAACCCTAACCTTTTAAAAATATAAAAATATAAATGCAGAATTTTAATTCTAAAATATAAAAGTCTGAGTTGTGAGATACAATTAGATTTTTTTAATTATTATTTTTTCTGTTCTTTTTTTCCTGTTTTCATAAAAATAAATTAATGAATTAATTGATTAATTTTCAGAAAAGAAAAAACAAGTCAAAATTGTCAGATTTAAACTCAGAAATGCAAAAAGTAAACTTCAAAAGTCCAAACTGAGATAAAAAGTCGCAATCCCCTTTTTTATTCTGTGGCGGAACAGGCTTCCATACTGAAGACTATCATTCAGATCAGAGGTCTTCAACCCTGTCCTGCAGAGTTCAGCTCCATCCATAATCTAATAAACGGAGCTCTTCAGGACTGCAGGTCCACAGGAGCAGGCCTGACGACCTCTGATTCAGATTCAAGATACGCTACACACTGCCAATAGAATCTGAACAGAATTATCATTTACATTGTATTTCAATCCACTTTCAATCTGTCCACTTTGAACATAACTATAAGTAACTTTGGAACTACATGTCACCTAGCAGACATTAGAGTATTAGTAGACTGTTAGATCAGGGTTAGTAGAATCAGATGACATGCTTGCAAAGTTACTTATAGTCAGTGTATTGTCCATCAATATAAAGTGTTAGCAGATATTCAGCAGACGGTCTACTAATGCTCTAATGACTGCTAGGTGACATGGAGACCATCAAAATAAAATGTTATTATTATTATTATCCATTGTCACTTTAATTTTAGTTTGTTTTAGTAATTTTGTTGTTTTCTTGTTTTTACTAGTCATTGCTTTTTTAAAGATTATTATTTTTTATTTTTTTTGAGTTTTAGTTTGAGTAATATATTTTTTTTATATTAGTGTCAAAAACTTTTGTCAAATATATTTAGCCTTTTGCCCATGTCTCTCCATGACACTTTTGGGCTGAATTTTGTTGATGAACATGAATATGTCGCCTATTGACGAACCACTGCAACATGAAAAACTGATCACTTTTTTCATCTGCAAGTAAAAGCAATTTAAAACAAGTCAAATTTATTTATTTTTGTTTGAAAAATTTTCAGAGTAATATTGATGTTGTTTTGTTAGAAATAAATATGTAAATATGTTTTGTTGTTTTTACAAGTCATTGCTTTTTTAAAGATAGTTTTTTAGTTTTTGTTATTATTATTTTATTTAATTTTTTCAGTTTTAGTTTGAGTTATTTTAGCACATCAAATTAAACTAAATTAAAATAAGAAACATTTTCTTGCTAGATCAAAATTGACAATCTGGAGTTAGAATCGAATGTCAGATTGATAAGTGTTTGTGTGAAGAGCGTTCCTCGGCTGATAACTGAGCTCTGGGAGCCTAATGAGCACCAGCGGCCCCGGAGCACAGCCGTCTGATAGACCATCAGCCCCTAATGCCACATCAGCTTCACTGCACATGCAGGAGCAGCGATCAGCCTCACCGTAGAACCAGGCGATGCCGATGGCCTCAATCAGCACTGCAAACAGAATCGATGTCCCGGCGGCAAAGTGGTCCAACAGCGTGAAGACGTAGATGCCACCCTGCAGAGAGACAGAGAGACAAGACCAGATCGAGATTCCACAGGAGAGACTCTTCATAATCAGCCGAGAAGATCATTAGAGGAGCGTTTGTGTCTCACGTACGTTTGTGACACAGATGAGAGAGATGAGGAACGTGGAGACCACGATGAAGAGCGTGAAGAGCTCTCGATGTTTGTGCAGGAACTTGAATTCGTCGATGAGTCCCGTGATCACAGACTCCATCCCTCCCATCTGAAAAACAGCGTTCAGATGCAGTTACAGCGCTGGCGTTCATCAGGACTGAGCTTCCAGCCATCATTTACAGCATTGACCCTCATAAACACATACGGGTCCATTTTGACCCGGAACAGTAAGGTAACAAACCTTTGAACGAAAGAACTGTTCAAATATCTTTAAGAGACATAACCATTTGAATGAATTAATGACTGAATGAACAAACAAACAATGTTTTGTGTTCAGGTGTTTTTGGACCCAGTATGAATGGAGTACCATTAGGCACAAAAAAATACTTCGTTATATTAGTGTCAAAAACTTTTGTCAAATATATTTAGCCTTTTCCCCATGTGTCATACACTTTTGGGCTGAATTTTGTTAATAAACATGAATATGTCACCTATTGACGAACCACTGCGGCATGAAAAACTGATCACATTTTTGCAAGTAAAAGCTAATTAAAAAGCAAGTAAAATTAATTTATTTTTTTATAAAATGTATTATTTTGTTTGAAAACATTTCAGAGTAATGTTGATGTTGTTTCGTTAGAAATAAATATGTACACTGTAAAAAAAAAATTACCATGATTTTAACGGTAAAAGACTGTAAAATGCTACAAACCTGTTAATTGGTTAACGGTAAGTTCCCCTAGTATATACAGTGAAAAACTGTATTGTACATTACATGTAATTTTATTAGTATACCATTTTTGGAAGTGAAAAAGAACCTATAATTTACAGTGAAAAACCGTAAATTGACATTGACGTTACAATTCAAATTTGATGTTTCTTCTTAGTTTTTTCTCATCTGTTTTGTACGTTAGGGTTATATCTAATGTTGTTAAATTAATGTTTATTGCGTTATTTCAGTTCCATGTGTTTCCACGATGGTGTTTAGTGTTTGTGTGAATGACACCTTCTATATATGTTAATAGGTTGCTATATTAACATTGTATCAGTTGATGAAATGATTGTATTTAAATGTAAATTTAAGTTAAATCTATAAAACCTAAAATGTTGCTACTGTTTTTTAAGGTACAATTCTGGCAACCCCGGCTGCTGTTTTTATTACCGTAAATTTTACGCTTTTTTTTTTTTATTTTATTTAGTTTTTTTTTTTTTACAGTGTATGTAAAAAAGTGTATGTAATTGGGATGGTTTTTGACCAAACATGAGTTATAAATTCAAATTCAAAGAAGTTAATTCAATTCAATTTATTCCAAAAGGGTTAATATGGTAAAATTACATGATCTTATAAAATTCAAATATATATATATATATATATATATATATATATATATATATATATATATATATATATATATATTCACTCATTATTAAAAATTTGCCGACAGTTATGACTGTTTTATGTATCAATTCTTCAGGTCCAGATGGATCCAGATTGTGATTTTTGAATGTATTTGGAGGGTTAAAGTAAAAAAGTAAGTAAAGTCGTGACGTATTGTCAAGTATGGTGACCCATACTCGAAATTGGTGCTCTGCGTTTAACCCATCCAAGTGCACACACACAGCAGTGAGTAGTGAACAAATGCACACACACACACACACACACACACACACACACCGTGAACACACACCCGGAGCAGTGGGCAGCCATGCTGCAGCGCCCGGGGAGCAATTGGGGGTTCGGTGTCTTGCTCAAGGGCACCTCAGTCGTGGTATTGAGGGTGGAGAGAGCGCTGGACATTCACTCCCCCCCACCTACAATCCCTGCCGGCCCGAGACTCGAACCCGCAACCTTTGGATTACGAGTCCGACTCTCTAACCATTAGGCCACGACTTCCCCCTGTAATACTGTACTGGCAAAGTCTTGTGTTCGAGATCAGATCAGACAAGATCCTGAGACTCACAGCGCTGTCGATTCCCAGAGTCAGCAGCATGATGAAGAAGATCACAGCCCACACTGAGGAACCCGGCAGTGTAGCAATGGCTTCTGGGTAAATAATGAACACCAGACCAGGACCTGGAGAGATGCAAACAACAAAGATTCATCACCTCCACATACACCGAGGTAATAACTCTGAAGATACTGTATTAATCTAGAGCTGATTAGAATATCACATTCAAATCAATTCCAGTTATAAACCAACACTGTATATTTTTTTATATGCAATCACCAAAAAACATGCATATTGCCATTTTCATTTACACAACACCCAAATAATTAATAAATCTATTATTACTTAATTTGTACTATTTTCCACGTGATAGTTTAATAGTAAAGTGATACAATAAAACATGTAGAATTGCAAACTCCATCAGGTGGAGAAATAAACACTATGTTTCCTTCATTATCTGAATTGTCTTATGCATTTAAATTTGAAAAAGAAATACATTACAAATAACGTACACAATTCATACTATTTTTCAAACCATTAGGGTTAGGAAGTTTGTGTGTGTGTGTTTGTTAAGAAATGTATACTTTTATTCAACAAAGATGCATTAAATTACAGCTGCAGATCACAGAAATAAATTACAGTTTAACAGACAGTATATTTAAAATTAAATCCATTATTTTAAATTATAATGATATTTTGAAAACAGCCGTTTTAAATTGCAATAATATTTCTTAATATTGAAGTTTTTAGGCCTACTGTATTTTTAATCAATTGAAAATACTTCTTTCTTTTGAATGGATATTTGTCTATAAATGAATTCCAAGCATTTAGGCAGAACTCAGCAGATCAAACGGTTTTAAAGATCATAAGAAAACATAAATTAGTCGTGCATTTGTGACCGCAAATACAAATCAGTGCAACAGAAACAGAAACGCTGCTTAGAATCAGACAAATGACTGCCATTCTGCGTCTCACACATGATTGATATGCTTCTGTGTCTCCAGACGCTGCTGGTTATGAGTCTGTCACGATGGACAGCGATCACAGGCTGATCTGAGCTCAATCAGGACTTTACAGTCACAGACCACATGAAGCACTGAGCATATATGTAAAGCTCCAAAGCTAATTCATATCATTATAATGTAGTATTACTTATATAGTTTACAATGCATTTTAAACTGATATGAATTAAATTAAATAATTCTAATATAAATTATATAAATCTGAATGTAAATTATTTAAATGCTGTATAACACTTATGAGAATTAATAAATAAATAAACAAACAAATTAAGACAAAGAATGATGATTAATTAATTAATTTGTTTGTTTAGCATTACACTAATTAGTTGTTGTTGTTGTTGTTGTTTTTTTTTTTTTGGGGGGGGGGCTTAATTATTGTGAAAACACCCCCCCCCCCCCCCCCCCCCCCAAAAAAAAAAAAGTAGTTCATGTGGTTCAGCAAAATATAATGGCAACACTTTACAAAACAGTAGCATTAGTTAATGTTAGTTATCATGAACTATAACTATACTGTTGTTCATTGTTAATTGATGTCTGTTTGCAATGCATTAGTTAAAGCTAATTGAAAGTTAAAATGTGTTAGTACATAATAATATGAACATTAATAAATGCTATATTATATGTTATTGTGAGCTGCACGTTTTCAGGCGAATGACAGGCAAACAATAGAAACTCACTCACCGTCTGTGGCGACTTTATCTAGAGCGACGTTGTGTTTCTGTGACATGTAACCCAAGAAGGAGAATATGACGAACCCAGAGAAGAAGCTGGTCAGAGAGTTGATGGAGCTGGTGATGATGGCGTCTCTGTAACACAACATCACTCAGTTCAAACACGCAGATGCATCAAAGGGCTTTTAATTCAGCAGTGAAGTGTGACAAACTGTCTGTGTGTGTGTGTGTGTGTGTGTGTTCCTGGTATGTATCACAAGATGAGGACCAAATGTCCCCACAAGGATAGTAATACCAGTAAAGTTTGACATTTTTGAGGAAACAAGCTTATAAATCATACAGAACTAAGTTTTTTGAAAATCTAAAAATGCCTGTAGTTTCCTGTTTAGGTGTAGTGCGATAGAAAATACGGTTTGTACAGTATAAAAACCATTAAACCTATGGAGAATCCCTACAAAAAATGGAAACCAGTATGTGTTTATGTGTGTGTGTGTGTATGCGTGCTTGAGTGTGTGTGTGTGTGTTTGGGTTCTCGCCGCTCTGTACGACGACTCTGATCACCTGTAGCAGTTGTTGCTGAATTTGTTGTAGCTGGAGAAGGCGATTAGCACACCAAACCCCACTCCCAGAGAAAAGCAGATCTGCGTGGCGGCCTCGATCCAGACCTGCGACACAAACGGCCCCGGCCGGCCGCACAAAGGGGCCGCACAACAGCTATCATTAGAGATAATTGCAGGAAACTCATTCAGCAGAAAGATGAAAGACACTTGTGAATACAGGGTAATTTTGCAAATTGCTGCTGCACACATGTGTCTAATTTAATTCTGAAATTGCCGCTTTGAGGTCTCTTTGCCAAGTGGTGCTCCGGGAGAGAATCGCAGATCGTGGAAAAACTTACTTAAGACTGATAGTAACTTCACCTGCCGCTGCGGCATGAGGACATGAGCAGTTATTATGAGATTGATTCATAAACACACACACACATGCGAGTCTGAATCTGTGCGACTGACTGATCAAAACTCTAATATAAATGTCACAGGCTCTCAAAGAGCGATAAACCTTCTGCTGCTGTTTAATGCAATTATACTGCATGTGCGTTTAAAGGAGAGCGTTACACATCTCAGCAGGTGTGTGTGTGTGTGTGTGAGAGAGAGAGAGAGAGAGAGAGAGAGAGAGAGAGAGAGTGTGTGTGTGTGTGTGAGAGAGAGAGAGAGAGAGAGAGAGAGAGAGAGAGAGAGAGAGAGAGAGAGTGTGTGTGAGAGAGAGAGTGTGTGTGAGAGAGAGATGCCAGAAGTGTGTTACATCTGACAAAACCTTCCTTTGAGAACATACAAAAGCTTTGGGACACTTCAAAGCTAAAATTATTTAAATATCAATTATTGGATATTGAATAGTGTTTTATTGTCTTATTTTAGTAGTATGGTTAGGCTTTTATTACAATTACTAATATTATTTTTCTATGTAAAATCTATATATAATGAGATACACTACTGTTTATAAGTTTGGGATTGAGAAGATTTAGTTTTTAATGTTTTTGAAAGAAGGCTGCATTTATTTGATAAAACAAAACTGTAAAAAAATGTGAAATATTATTACAGTTTAAAAAGCTGTTTTCTATGTGAATATGTGTTAAAGTGTAATGTATTTCTGTGATCTGCAGCTGTATTTTCAGCATCATTACTCCAGTCTTCAGTGTCACATGATCTTCAGAAATCATAATAATATACTGATTTACTGATCAACAAACATTTCTGATTATTATTGTTATAAACCTTGCTACGTGTTCTGTGTTAATCTAACAGACTTGTCACAGCACTTGCATATCGTTGCTCTTTTGTTGGTTTTGATTGCTTCTGTTGTCCTCATTTGTAAGTCGCTTTGGATAAAAGCATCTGCTAAATGACTAAATGTAAATGTAATGTAAATGTTATCAATGTTGAAATCAGTTGTGCTGTCCAATATTTTGTGGAAACTGCGATACATTTACTTTTTCAGGATTCACAGATGAATAGTTAGTTAAAAAACAACAGCATTTATTTACACTATTAGCATTTAGTGACATTATAAATGTCTTTAATGTCACTTTTGATAGATTTAATGCATCCTTGATGAATAAAAGTATTACATTCTTTTAACAAAACAACAACATACCAACTGTCATCTATTTGTAAACAGTAATGTAAACGTGTGTGTAAACGTTTATATGTATGTTGTGTGTCAGTGCATGCATATGTGTATGTGTTTAAGTGTTTGTATCTCTCTCTCTCTCTCTGTGTGTGTGTGTGTGTGTGTGTGTGTACCTGAGCGTCCCACAGGCGCAGGAAGTCCACGCTCAGGTAGGCTTTAATGCCATCGATGGCTCCAGGCAGTGTGACGCCGCGCAGCAGCAGGACGGTGAGGACAACATAGGGCATCGTGGCTGTGATCCACACCACCTACACACACACACACACACACACACACACACGGCATTAATGTCACCGTACAACATATATGCATCACATTTATATGATGCTTAAACTACCAAACAACTAAACATACACTTATATTTCTAGAACGGAACAGCTGCATGACAGCTGTAAGTAGATTTGTGAAGAACATATGAATGGGGTTGTGAAACGTTTGCAAGCACATCTAATCTATCAGAAACATTGATTGTTTGATGTTTGCTGGTCTCCTGGTCTGGCCAGGCTGGTTTGGTTTAGAGGGGCTTTGTGTGCTTACACACTAAACACCAGTCTGGATAGAGCAGAAGACCAGCAAACCACCGGAGGTTCATGTAAGATCTCGAACCTTCCCTGAGGTCTTGACTCCCTTCCACAGACTGAAGTAGAGCACCACGATGACCACGGCCAGGCAGGCGGTGAGCTGCCAGCGCGGCAGACCCAGGTCATCGATGCCGGTGCTCTCGTGGAGATGCAGCATGCCTCGCCTGCAGATCAACATCAACACATGATCATACTCCACAGCCACGGCTTCAGGGGCCAGTTGCATGAACTTGTTAAGACTGTGTCTTAAGATCTAGCTTGACCAACTACAGGGTTTTTTTGCTTGTTTTGGGGGGTTTTTTTTCAGCTGTTTACACACATTTTCAATACGTTGACTCTTTTTTCAAAACTTTACACACAAATCCAAGAATTGCACACAAAACACAAAATGCCTCACATCTCTTGCAAAATGAAGCACTGCATTCAAAATATCACAAACACATCTCAAAGACAAACATTTGCAAACACCTTTGCCATAATATTAATTCCTGTTAGATTTGTGTGTGTTACGTAGAGAATTGTGTGTTGTGTTTGGCAAAAAGTGTTTTATGAAATTGAAACCTGAGTCAAAGTCTGAGAATTAGTGTCTGGTTTTGCAGATTTGGTGTGTGCTTCTGCTGTTTGAGTGTCAGCTTTCAGAAACTGTGTGACAAGGAAAGATTTTGTGTGGACGCAGCTGAAAAACACTGTAATATTATGACAAAGATGTTTGCTTTTGAGATGTGTTTGTGATATTTTGAATGCAGTGCTTCATTTTGTGATGTGAGGCACTTTGTATCTTGTGTGCAATTCTTAGATTTGTGTGTAAAGTTTTGAAAAAAAAAAAAACTAACCAAGGGGTTATCAGTCTTACTTTTCCGATACAAATGAGACCAATCTACCTTTTCATAGTTGAATTTAAAAAAATTATGCCCAGTCTTGAAGAAAAAAACAAAAATGATACGACTAAATTTTGAAGACTAGTCTAAACAGTTTCTGCAGCCGGCCCCAGGTCAGTGTTTGTGAAGGACATGAGTACGTACTCGAAGTACTCGAGCGCCGGCGTGGACTTGTGTGTGTCGTTGAGCAGCGTGGCGTTGAGGTCGGAGCAGTTGGGACTGTTCCAGGTGTTGTTGCAGTTGATCCAGGGCAGCTCCGAGGAGAAGGAGGAGAACAGGTAGAAGAGAGCCCAGGCGATGATCACGTTATAGTAGAAGCCCACGTACAGCGAGATCAGGATCACCGTGAAGCCCACGCCTGAGCAAAACCAGCAGAAACATGAAGATACTCCTGCTGGAAACACATCAGCTGACCTGGTCTAAGACAAACTCTTCAGCAGGGATTTCACTAATAATAATAAAAAAGGCAAGTAACACACTGACACATGACATTTTGAAGTAGAAAAAAACTGAAATAGTATTTTCTCTGTACTCCAATAATCATTCATTTATGCATTCGTGCATATATTTGTATATTTAGTCATTTATTTAATGCCTTCATTTAAAAGGACACAAATGAAATGAGCATTTATCTTATCAAATTTATCTTAATATCATTATTAATTTATTTTACTGTCATTTAACTAATTCATTTAAGTTAACCTTTTTAAATTAATTTTCCATTAACTTTTATTTAGCACAAAAACGTTTGTAAAGGACCCTGTTACAACATGATTTTACTCATTGCACTCAGGAAGTGACATCATGTTCACTCTTTGTATGGAAAGACAAGTAAATAAACGTTTACAATATTTTTTTACAAGCATTCATGTTGATTGCATTCACAAATATCATTAATAACCATATCAATAACAACAAAATAGATTTCGCTCATTGCATGTAACTCATTAGCTCATATAATATTAATCTGGACCTACTGACACTGATGATCAGCATTTTCTCTTCTTAAAAAGTATTTTTAAGTTATTTTCACTACAGGCTTTACTCCTGAAGACGTTCCTGCAGCACATCAGTCAGTCAAGACGACAGAAAGAGTCACAGCCAGTGAACCACACTGAGAGCTAGCCTGAGTTTCCAGAGTTAGTTCTCATAAACACCCCGTGGCTCGTCTAACGGAGCTCTTTGTCTGAAAGCAAACAGCAGGATTCTCCCGTCATACATGTGTGAGCACATGTGTGATTCCCGGCCCTCTCAGGCCATCGATCCTGAGGAAGGAAACATGTTGATCAGCGCTAATTACAGTAATCTCTCCTCGAGTGCCAGGCTCACAGAGAGCCAAGCTTGTGATTAAAATGTCCGTCACCGTCTCTCTCTCTCTCTCTCTCTCTGCAAGACGCTTGACAGCCGTTACGGACACGCAAAACAGGCGTCTTTAGCAAATAGATGATGCTTTGTCATCCCTGAAGAGTGTTCACAATCTAGCTCTACACCAGGTTTAGATATGCAGTATCCGCTGAGGAGCATTCACAGTGATGGACCGATATCACCTTCAGATGATTTTCCCACTTAAAATCCACCTTGCATCAACAATACTACCAAACCAGCACCAGAACAGCTGATATATAAAAACAACTATAGACAAGCAGCTGTGATTATTTGGAGAGCAATACAGTCCCAATTCTCTTCTTCAGATCAGCACATCAGTTTCTTTAAAGCACGTCTCCTACCATATCAGAAAGCTTTTTATTGTTTATATTTAATCTGCTATACCACATTAAAACATATATTTAAAAATTAACTAAAGTGTTAGTTTTGTAAATAAATTGTGTACAAATCTCATGTAAAGCATTTAAGCCAAAGACTTTAGATCCAAAATCTTTTGATCATGATTAAATGTGTCCAAATATGTCCAAAACCATTCATACTAGTATAGTTTTTATTAATATTTTGAATTAGTTTTTATATTTTCTGTTTTCATTTTAATTTTTGTTAAAGCTTTAGTAATTTTGTTTTGTATTTATCATTTTTATTCATTTTTTAAATGTCTATGTAGTTCTTATTCATTTTATTTCATTTTGATTTGTTTTAGTACAGCAGGTTAGACTGAATGGAACTCAGAAGTGCTGCTTAGCTGATATTTTATATATATATTTATATATGTATATGTGTGTGTCCCTGCAGCACAAAAGCAGTCATGAGTAACACAGGTATATCTGTAGCAATAGACAACAATACATTGTATGGATCAAAATTATACATTTCTCTTTTATGACAAAAATCATTAGGATATTAAGATCATGTTCCATGAAGATATTTAGTAAATTTCCTACCATAATTATATCAAAACTTCATTTTTGATTAGTAATATGCATGGCTAAGAACTTCATTTGAACAACTTTAAAGGAGATTTTCTCAATATTTAGATTTTTTTGCTCCCTCAGATTCCAGATTTTCAAATAGTTGTATCTCAGACAAATATTGTCCGATCATAACAAACCATACATCAAATATTGTTCTATCTAGTTTATTGAGGAGCAGTGAAGAACTAAAGGTCACGGTGCCTCGGTATCTTCCGTATGCTGGTGTCATGATGCAATACCAGTGAAGTGACACAAAATTTGCCATCCACCAACAACTGAGGCCTGGCAGGCAAATTTCATACTAAAAGCCAATTTTTCTGTCTTCCATTTGACTGCAGATGATTTGAGCTGGAGATAAACAGCACCTGTCCACCGTTTGCCATGATGAGTTTGTTTCGGGAACACAAACACCTTCTGCCTCAATAGCCAGTGAACATCTGATCATAACAGCGCTGTCACCTTAAGACTTACACAGGCCAGAGGATCATAGTACATCACACACTAAAGGAAACTTTCTGAAGGTCACGTACCTTTGAAGATGGGGCAGATCTTCCAGACTCCTGCTGCTCCTTCACGGTTGTACTGACCCAGAGCTAACTCCATATAGAAGAGCGGCATCCCAGCAATCACCATGAAGAAGAGGTACGGCACCAGGAACGCACCTGACACAGCCGCACAAACATACTCAGATATACATGTTAGAGTGAGAGTACGATGATAAAAGCTGATATAACACCAGTGGAGGTCTGGGAATCATGTCATGATGAGAAATGAACCCTCGCTTCTTCTCTAGATTCACTCTAAACAGAGCAGCATTTGAGAGGAGCACTGCTCTCTTCTCTGACTGCTACTACAATAATCTAATTAACAACTAAAATGTTAGTTTTGCCAAATAATATAACTAAAACTATAGTTTTGTAAAATAACATAATAATAATACAAATTTTAGTTTTGTAAAGATATTAGACGTCTACCAAACAAATTTTAAACATTAAAGCAAAAGCAAAAACGTTTTAGATGAAAAAAGTAATCAAGATTTAAAGTATGGCAAATAGTTTAGTGTTATTAAGATACTATTATAGTTTTTATTCAGATTTTGAATTGTGACATTTTTATTTATTTGTCTATATAGTTTTTATACATTTTTATTTAAATTTTAGTTATCTTAGTATATCAAGTTAAACTAAATGAAAATGAGAACTAAACTAACTAAAATAAACAAGATAACTGTAATTTTTAAAGCTTTACAAATGTATTATTATTATTATTATTAAATATAATAACCCTGGTCCAAACTGACAAAAACATTTTTCAAGGTTTTACAGGCTCTATATCGTTAAGCTTTTACATTTTAAATCAACATCTCTCTTGATTTCTCAGACCGTCTAATAAAGCTGTAAATGGCAGATTTCCACAGAAAATCTATATTCTTGTAAAAGTTTAATCAATCTCAAGCACATCTCAGACTTGTCCGTCTCTCACCTCCACCGTTTTTATAGCACAGGTAAGGGAACCTCCAGACGTTGGCGAGATCCACGGCGAAGCCGATGACGGACAGGAGGAAGTCGATCTTCTTGCCCCAGGTCTCACGCTCCTCTCCGGAGGGGTGCGTCTGACCGCTGGGACTGACCAGGGCCGAGGAGGTGAACTGCACCCCATTCTGCTCCTTCACCAGGATCAGTTCCACCTCTTTGGGGCCGGCGGTGCCGGAGGGTTTGACGGGGGTGATGGCCGAGGACATGTGTGTGACCGGGAGTCTGCCTCTTAGCATGGGTCGCCGGCAGGCCGTGGAGGACGAGAGAGCGGCTCAGATACAGAAGCCTCTCTGACGGGATGAGGAGAGCAGAGATGGACGTGAGGAGGAGAGAGACGGAGGGAGGAGCAAATCAGCCATATTGATCAGACATCCAAACCTGACGGAGCTCGCTAAAACTCTGAACTAGACCGAGCTATTCCACAGCCAGCAAATACAGCACATGTAGAGCCATTCGATGAGAAAGCACTTCAAAATAGTCATTATGTTGTAATAAACGTATTATTATGTTGTAATAAACATGTTATAAATGTCTCAAAACAGCCAAAATCCTTCTAGAAAACGCCATGGGTATCTAAATGAAGTGTTTTACTCAAATCAAAACATTATTTAATCATCAAATCAATTCTTCTACCAATGAAAGTCATTTTAAACTACATATCCTACATATTACTGTTTACAAATAATGTTCATGCACTGGCAAAAAATAGTGAAGAAACTGCTTTTAATAAAAACTTGCTAGTAAATTTCACAAAAGGTATGAATTAAACATGCATTTTGGAAGTAAAAATAGTGTAATAGTATTTTCTTGTAAACCATACTCCAATTGTCTCTCTTTCTTTAACAGTGTTTTATTTTTATTGATTTTGCTAAATACAGACCAAAATGTGATTGAATTAACTGATATATATATATATATATATATATATATATATATATATATTTTGTTTTTTAATTTCAAAGTAAAATAAAGATTATTGTAGTACAGAGAAAATACTATTTGAGTCTTTCTACTTCACAAATTTCACATTTAATTCAATGTTTCCTTGTAATTATCTGTGAAATTTACTTACAGTTTCTAGGTGAAAATGTTTTCACCCCAATTTTTTTTTCAGTGTATAGAATAAATTCAACAAAATAGTAAATGAATCTGACCACAATTAAGCATCAATATTGAAATGAAAAAAGAAAAGCACAAGAATCATATAGTTTGAATCTAATTTCTGCCAAAATCAACTGCAGTCCAGACAAGAGCACAAAACCTGAGCTGTTTGACTCTCAGAAAAGCAGCACCTGTTGAGTTTCTGAGATCCAAATAGCAATCATGCCATGAAAACATTGTAAAAGCATAGTAAAATTCTACCTTTAGTGTGGGGTACAGCACTTCTCCAAACAGCCTCTTACTTCTCCATGCGTTGATGATCCTCGTCAGCGTGTGCAATAATTACGGCCATTCTTTGCGAATGCAGACATGAATGATGAGAGTGGACGGTCTTTCTCCCACACAGGTAGAAGCAGACACTCTTCCACTGACCACAGCAGATGGAATATGAAGGACGAGCACCTTCCCATGTCTCCTCCTCCTCCTCCCACTCTCTGACACCTCCTCATCTGCTCCTTCAGTTCAATAAATCTCCTCAAATCCAGAGCAGAAGCAACACCAGGAGACAATGAGGCTGCTTTCAGAGATTATCCTGCAAACATTTCTTCCCCTTTTTAAAACAGTCTATTTATTTATTTATTTATTTATTTTCTTGCTTGAAGCATAAACTGAAAACATAAGCAGTCTAACAGTGAAACAAAACGGTTAGATTTATGCTTAAAACAAGAAAACAAAACCAAACATATCTCATTTTAATTTTATGCGGTTGGTCTTTGGTAAGGACACCTGCTAAAGTTCTCGTTTTGGATCTAGAGCTGTAAAAAAAAAAATGAAATAAATAAATAAAAATTGATCGTTAAAGTATATTTTACAAGATAATACTATCTCAGTCTTTCTGCTTCCAAATCTCATATTTCAGTGTGCTACCTGCTGTTTCTCTATAATTGTTTGTGAAGTTTACAAGCAATTTCTAAGTGAAAGGCATTTCAAGTAAATCCTACACCAGTAGTTTTCACTGTATGAAATAAATTTGGAAAGTAGCAAGAAAAACTTGATGAGAAATGTTTATACTGAGATCATCTGATTGCAGACCATGTGAGAATACAGAGGAGAAACATCTGAGGACCAAGAGATCAATTTGCTCTCCACTAACACTCAGGGAGACACTGAGGAGATCTCAATGGCCCACAGCACTGCTCAATGAATGAAGTGAACGTGGAAGTGTGTGGCGTGATTGTGGTGATGTGATGATATTTCAGCGTGGTAATCTTGGCCTGAGGCTGAGCATTAATCATCTGAAGACGGCATCTGTTGAAGTAAGACAGCAGTTTGGCTCCAGCGCAGCAAATACCAGATCAAACGGAGGTTATCATCTTACCCTTTCACACATATCACAGATCCACAGCCAAACAACAAGACCTGTGTTGATGATGAGAACACAAACCTTCATCTGACTCTGCCAAAACACTTCAACAGACAGTAAAGAAGATCAGAATTCAACACCGTTCACAGAACATACAGCAGTTTCCGTGAGAGGGTAAACCATCCGGTTACTAATGTAGCCTCGGTTCCCTGAGATAATAGGAATAAGCGTCGCATAAACACGTTTATGTGGAAACTCCTGTAACTCTGAGTGCTGAAGCCTTATTTGTTCACGTTTGTGTAGCTACACAAACATATGGCATTTCAGCCTGCCAAAACAGGTGGAGCTAACTGCTTATATATAAGTCAGAACTGAATGAAATTTCAACAGAATGTTTTGACGGATAGAAACAGCCATCAACATGCAGTTGCATAGTATGGCAGGCTACGCAACACTTATTCCTGTTATTTCAGGTAACCGAGGTTACGTTAGTAACTGGAGTGTTCCCTTTTGTTTCCTTTTTTCCCATAAGGCACACAAGGTGACTGAGCAGCAGTGATCTGGGAGCAGGAATTTCCTGATCCGATCTGACTTACACAAGCCAATTGTCAAGGTAATTCATAATGCAGATTCCCATCTGTCTCAGAGGGGAAAGAGCCACAGCCATGCACTTTGTAAAAGTGAATGGAGCCAGAGACAGTCTGAAAGGCAAGACTGTATATTGATAAGCCACCCCCTCAAACGCAAATCTCTAGAATGGTCTGTGATGAGGGGATATTTCAGGCATGGGCAAACTCGGTCCTGGAGGGCTGGTGTCCCTGCAGAGTTTAGCTCCAACCCTGATCAAACACACCTGAATATGTTAATCAGTCTCTTGAGGATTAATAGATGGCTACAGGAGAGTTTTTAATCAGGGTTGGAGCTAAACTCTGCAGGGACACCGGCCCTCCAGGACCGAGTTTGCCCATGCCTGGGCTATTTGGATGTAAAAGTAAGCATCTTTCATATCCACCAATAAAAAACAGTGCTTGGGGCATATTTGTGTGAGGATCTGCTTCATTATTAACATTCTGAACGGGATTTCATTAGGGCACGGTTCAGGTGTCTGAGGTCATTGATAGGCCTCAGCCCACCATCTTTCTTGGGAACGAGGAAGTAATGGCTGCAAAACAGTGCCTTTTGCAAGCAGACTTTGCACTTCGGACCAGAGAACATGTTCATTGTTGTCCTGTACTGAAGTTATACCAGTATTCAGTAATACCTCTGAAACGAGGGGTCTGCAAGCAAACAGGAGCGAGTAACCTCATTCTATAGTCTGCAGAACCCAGCTTGACATGCCGGGGGTGGCTTCCCAAGCCTGGAGCCGGGCGCAAGGGGTCTGAGCTTTTTGAGTGTCAGTTTGCTGTACGGGGGCAGGAAACTGACATTCATACTGTTGTGAAGAGGAGAAGTGCTCTTTTCAGTAGGCAGGTCTGCTTAAAAGGCTTAGGCAGGAAGTGGCGCATGGCCTGCAATGAGGTCTTTGCTGCAGTGAAGGCTCTGTGCTTGAACTTCCAGGAAGAACTGTGACGTCTTTGGTGGGAGATTCGCTTATGATGTCCTGACATGGGCCATTTGAATAAACGGCTGCAGGCAGGCTCTTCTGGAGCTCACCGTTCTAAGCCGAGTTCCTCCACAGCCCTGGTGAGGATGCAAATTTGCTGTCCACGCTGACCCGTGTTGACTCTTTAAGGGGAAGGGTGCCAGGATCCTATCCAGAGCACATTCAATCCTCTGCATCTGAAGCTGTCAGTGACATGGAGTCATCAGCGACAGCTTTTTCCACAGATCCACCAAAGGGGACCAAACTGCTCACTGCAGATGAGGGGCACTGATCCACACGTGAGAATTGCACTGGTGAATCATAGTCTAGTGGGGAGAGTGAAGCATGTGGGACCTGTGTCGGCGTAAGTTAACTCGAGCCTGATTACTCAGCTCTGTGACTCCGCTGTTTCTTCCTCCAAGGTTCCTGGGAGGGGAGAAACGCGAGAGCAGGAGGGGCTGCCTTCGTTGAAGATGGCGATCCACGAGTGAAGCAGGGCGAGACTCATGCTCTCACAGTGAGAGCAGTCTGTCTCAGCAAGTGCAGCCTCAGTGTGGACGATACACTCACTGTGCCCATCTGAAGCATGCAGGGGTGCCCTGAACGAGCCACACTCATGGCACGACATTTGCAGTGACGCAGCTGAAATTTGCTCCTAGTAAATTTGCTCTAGGAAATTACTTTTTGTGTTTGCCTTGATGGCTGCACGGGAGAAGCGCAGAAGCGCAGAAGAGGAACATCTTTCTGCTGCCAGTACTCTTCTATGGTGAGTAAGCAGGCTTCTTCATTCTTCTTCTTTAGTGTCCAGCGAGGAAATCATCTTTGCACTGAAGGAGAAAATTGACATTTAATGTGTTCATGCAGCTAAATGAATGTGAACAAATCAGGATTCAACATTCAGAATAACAGGAGTTTCCCCATGTTTACGCAACGTGGGAGTCCATTTTCGAAAGGTAATTAGACATTATTAATTGACAAAATTTAGGAAAACTGACAGCATTATATGGCCAAAATTGATTATGTATGAAGGTAGAATTGTTGCATAATTCTAAATAAATATATTATTTATTGAAAACATATAAAAATAAAACATATTGACAAATAAATAGAATATCCAATTTCACATAGAGTTTCACAAACATAAATTAAATTCACAAATATCGTCTTATGTCACAAACACAGCTTTGCCTGGCATTCATTTGTGAATCACCTTCTGTGTATTTGTAGATTGCTGTACACATTTGTGGATCGCTCACTGTGCATTTGTGGATTTTGAAACATCTCTAGCGTCAAGACGCTGACAATCCACAAATGCGTGGACTCCACCCACCGTGTACTCAAGCCAATCAGATAACAGCCTCACTTCGCTGACCAATCATAGCACGTTCTCACTATAACCAATCACGTTTTGCTTTACAATCAGGGCGGGAGCAGATTCATTTTGCACCCCGTAAGGAACTTCATTCTATGGACACTTCGTTCAAATTGAGCTGAAGTGTTGTTTGTGTGGTTAAAAAATCCTGTCTCCAAAAGATTGTTGGAGTGTAAGGCTTCTTTCTATTTCTAGCAGGATCAGTGAATGAGGATAAATTTAGGATTATATACAATTTATGATCATTGATCCTGAGAATCATCAGTAATACCCTCGCGATGCATCCAAGGTAAATATAAATCTTTATAATCAGCGATACTGTCCACACTGGACGAGGACAAACGATTCGCACATTTGCTTTGATGCGTCCAATTGCAGCGTGACAGCGAACAGAGTAGACATGGCATAAAACATGGCCTTTTAAAGCACAATCGTGGTGACAAATTTAGGGCATAATAACACGTATAATATCGAATATGGACCCAAATGACCATCTGGGTAGCAGCCTCAGCTTCATTGCAGTGTGTACTGGGGATTTGTGCATGGACGATAAAAGCCGTGCATTTACTTTGGATGCTGTTAAGTTACTTTTACAATCCAAACTAGTAAGTCTGATAATGCTTGTATACATCGTTAGATCCATAGCTGTTCATATACCTCATTTAAACGGCTTGACTGAAAAACTGAAACGCTGCTGGCTGTTATGTGATGGCAATTTATTACACAAACTCATATGTTTTTCATGAGGTTGAATCTAGTTATTTATTAGTCAGTTACTCACTGATGCTTTTCTTTCCATCTTGAATAACATGACGCTTCCATAACGTGTTTGTATCCAGTATCGATGTTCCCATAGCCTTGATTTAAAACGCAGTTTCTCTGGCATTTTCAAAGGCACGTTAAATACAATACTGTGGCTTGGCTTGATACACAGTCTAATGGTCTAATGAAATCAAATTTTAAACATCATTTACTGTACCAATATTTATGGCCCTAATATTTCCTGCCCCGATTGTAAAGCAAAACGTGATTGGTTATAGCGAGAACGTGCTATGATTGGTCAGCGAAGTGAGGCTGTTTGCCCTAGATGCAGATGCAGGTGGGTGCAGTCTGTGCATTTGTGGATTGTCAGCGTCTTGATGCTAGAAATGTTTAAAAATCCACAAATGCGCGCAGCGATCCACAAATGCACAGAAAGCCATTCACAAATGAATGCCTGGCAAAGTTGTGTTTAGATTAGATTAGATTAGATTAGATTAGATTCAACTTTGTCATTGCACATTTGTGACATAAGAAGATATTTGTGAATATGTTTTTTTATTTGCAAATCTCATTTTATGTTTTTATTTATTTAATTTATGTTTGTGAAACTAAGATTTATTTGTGGATCTCGTTCTATTTATTTGTCAATATGTTTAATTTTTGTTAATCTATTTACATTTATTTGTGGATCATAATCTATTTCTTTGGAATTATGCAACAATTCTACCCACATAATGATGTGGTAATTTCACAAGAAACGTGGATGTGGATGGGAACGCTTGAATGAACTGAGAGACTGAACCGTGTTCTCAGGACGAGAGGATTTTTATCAGTGGCATGTTGGAAAAAATGTTTGACTAAACTGTTTATTTTTTTGTAGTATATTTTACATTTATTGTTGTTTGATGAACATCATAATTACATTTAAGATTACATTTAGCTGAAAAGCTCATCGTGACAACATGCTTCAGTTTTTTTTTTTTTTTTTTTTTAATTGAACATGTTTTTTGTGCAGTTGAATTATTCAACATCTCTTTTTGTAGTTAATACTTTTAGGGTTATATCTGTTCAAAAAAATTGGAAAAATAATGACAACTTGCCCTGGTCTCCTCAATATACTGTACTTTTTAAGTACCAGGGTTACTGTTGTTACTAAAACTATTAAAACATTTTCATTAACATGACAAAAGTGAATGAAAGAAAAAAGAAAGAAAACCCTGCAGCCAAATGAAATAAGGTTCATTTGAGTCCCTAAAATTACTAACTGGAAAGAAGTTAAAAACTAAAACTAAAAATGAAAATAAATTAAACCTAAATGGAAATATTTAATAATAATAATAAAAACAACTAAATCATATAACAAATGAAAGTAAAATTAAAGTGAAAACTGATAAAAAATAAGTTAATTTAAAATTAATAATTAAAAAAATCTATAAAGTATACAGTATAAATATGACTAAAATAGCACTCTTCAGTACCTTTACAAAACAGCATGATACCATGAAAATAATGTGGTGTTTATCAAATGGCACAGGCGTGTGGTAATTCATATCCCAGCATGGCCTTTGAACAAATATCATTATCATTAGTGGCTGACAGGGCTAATTCAATAATCAACACCTTTCAGAGATTCATTTTCAGCACACACCACCTGCTAACATGATCAAACAGATTGAAGGTTTGATGGGGATCTGCAGATTTCACATTTAATGCCAAACCGAGTCTCTTGCTGCTCGGGTCTTAATGAAGAAAAACAGTCATGTTACAAAAGAAAAAAAAAAAAAGTCTATGGCAGAAGAAAGCCGTGAGTGTATGGTATATGACTGATGTATGACAGAGCGGTCCAGACGTCTCTCTCTCTCTCTCAGACGATGAGAGATTCCTCAGAGCCACTGTCATGGTAAGACTCACTGCGTTTAAACAATCCTCCATAGAGCCGCTCTCCACTGCACACCTGACTGGAGACATTAAAAGAGCAGTTCATTTGATGAAGACACTTCTGTGAGAACAAGGATGCTGCAGGAGAAACTCTGTTGTCAATCAGTGATCTTTCACTATTCATCAGATCCACTCATGCATTTATGAGAGAAGCAGGGAAAACACAGTGATGAGCTTCAGGAGACGCTGATCCATGACCGAGCATGCAATCACATCAGTCCATTAAAGAATCATGACATCCAGCTATACGCTGCACAAATCAATCAATTCATTCACAGACATACGTTTAAAAAAAATAAAAAAGCACTCACACAAAAAACAAAACAAAACAAAAAATAATACTTTGACTTTCTCAGTTCGTATAAATCCACATGGGCTTCAGAGAATATATATTTTTTCCCACATTAATTTCACACTTGTCTAGTACAAATATGTGGTTTGTTTCATAATTACAGTGCATACTTTTTTATTTTCTTTATTTACCCCAAAAGAATGGAAGTGAAATGTGACAATATATCATAACATCTGGCACGTTGTAACATGGCCTGATAGCTTAAAATATTATTTTATTTCAAATAAAATAATGGTATTTTTTTAAGAATTACAATTAAACAAATTTTGGAATTTGACAATGAATACATTGCAACCAAGGCCCCATGCTTGAGGTGGCCCTGAAACATATTCAGCAAAACACGGAGATGAACACAACTCCTCTCACAGAACACAACACAATTAGACTAGAATGCTGTTTCTTGAAATAATCATATCTGAACATTGAACAATGACTCTTTATTCACCAGTTTCATCAAAAGATTTTAGAATTTTGGCACAAATGTTTAAACCATGATATTTCGATATTCCATTCATCAAAAGTGCTCAGATGAGATTTGTTTCCATCGATGGTCAAGAGAACCAAAATTTAAGGTCATCTTACCCAATATAAAATTATATACAGTTAAACTAAATAAAAATCAGTATAGCAAAATAATGTGACATATTATACCCAGAAATTCTTCATACAGTGGTCTACCAGTAAAATTTATAAAACATGTGACCAAAAATTATTCAGACACTTTGACCTGACCACGTTTTTCTTAAAGGGATAGTTCACCCAAAAATGAAAATGCTGTCATTTGTTACTCTCCCTCATGTCGTTCCAAACCCGTTAGACATCCGTTCATCTTCAGAACACAAATTAAGATGTTTTTGATGAAATCTGAGAGCTCGTTGGTCCTCCATAGCCAGCAAGGATCCTAACACGATCAAGGTCCAGAAACATAGCAAGGAGATCGGTAAAATAGTCCATGTGACGTCAGCGGTTCAACTGTGATTTATACGCATTATACCCTCTAATAACCCTTAGAGAACCCCTAAAGTCTTACCAAAAAACATCTAAAGATTCTTAAATCAAAATTCGTTTACATGAAAAGCAAAATGACAGAAGAGAAACTAATGAAACGAAGATTACGACTAAAGGACAAATAAGTGTCAGTCAAATCAAAAATCAAATGAATTCAAAGAGAAAACAAGTTTTCATTTCCCATTGACAAATATTTGTTCTTGTTTTAAGCAGAAATTCACTTAACTTTGTCAAATTTCTCAGAAAACAAGATGTCTCATCTTTGTTTTGCATCTCAAGCAAATCTACCATGATTTAAGGATGTTAAGATCTTTGTACTGGAAAACAAAACAAAAGTACTGAGGGAGATATTCATTGTTTTAAGACCTTTTTAAGATTTAATTTGCAGAAGTGCAAAATAAGACTTTTTATGATCTGCAGAAATCCTGACAAGACAATATGCTAGTTAAGAAATACTACTTGAACTTGTATCTTTATTGCTTTTATATGATGCTAATCTGAACCCATCATCACACAAGCTCATGTGATCTCAGCAGGGCTGGCGTTTCAGAGAAAAAGCCCATCCGCTCCTCTAGAGGACGACAGAAAACAAGCAGAGCCAGAGAGAATGTGGTCAAGTGTCCCTTTTTTATTGAAGAGTCAGAATGAGAAGTCATTTCATTGCAGTCAAAACAGACAAGCCCAGGAATCTTGGAAAAATGACTCTTTTGATACATTAGAAAATAAAAGTCAGGGCAAAATAGAAAACCGAGCTAAGATCTACTTCAGCCGGACGAGTGTCAGAAGAGCCATCAGAAAGACACATGACCTGGAGGAGTTCAGCCTTTCTTCTTCAGCTCAGAGTTAGACATGCGTCACAGACACCAGAGAAATAAAGAAAGAAACATTTACAGATACAGAGCAGAGCAGGTCTTCTGTGAGGTATTTCAAATAAACTATGCTGAAAAAAATCAAGTTACACGACAGTTTTGTAATCTAATGAAATGAGGACCCAGCATCTCTCTGATGAAAACAATGAAAAACAAAACTCTTTCCATCTTAAATCACCACCGCTTCCGATTGTGAGAAAGGAGACTAAGGTTTGCTCAGATCAAACATCTGATTATGACATATGATTTCATTCAATAATATTCCAGCCATTGAAGCAAATGAAACAATTGAGATACGTTGATCTGACATTTTCATGACAATTTCATACACATTTGACTGTTTTGCTTTGTTATTCTCACTAGTCTAATTTAAAACATCAATAAAATGATTGTTTCATTGAAAACAGCATTACTTTTTATTTTCTTCACATAAATAATAGTTTGCTTCATTATGATAATATGAATTTGGGGTGAATGTGTTTGTTACAAAATAAAGAAGAAAAAAAAAGAAAAAACCTCGAAAAAAAAACTTATTGTCTGAAAAATAACCTTCACATGAAGAACATGAAGGCTTTTAGGGTTTAGACAAACATTTAAGATTTCATGAGATTCACTTCCAACACAAAGACGATGATTCCCATCAGATAAGTATGAACTAGTTCAATGTCCAAGAACTGCAACTCCATCAGATCCAGAGCAAACCCACAATCCCTTTCTGCGCAATACAGTATCATCTGTATGGGTACATATCAAAACAAAGCCACTGTAACACGGTAACTGATCACTGTAACATGTAAATAGTAACCAATTGCTGTAAAACAGAAACTGATCACTGTAACAGCAACTGATTACGGTAACAGTAACCAATCACTGTAACAGTAACAGTAACACAGAAAATGGTCACTGTAACAGCAACTGATTACGGTAACAGTAACCAATCACTGTAACAGTAACACAGAAACTGATCACTGTAACAGCAACTGATTACGGTAACAGTAACACAGAAACTGATCACTGTAACAGCAACTGATTACGGTAACAGTAACCAATCACTGTAACAGTAACAGTAACTGGTCACTGTAACAGCAACTGATTACGGTAACAGTAACCAATCACTGTAACAGTAACACAGAAACTGATCACTGTAACAGCAACTGATTACAGTAACAGTAACCAATCACTGTAACAGTAACACAGAAACTGGTCACTGTAACAGCAACTGATTACGGTAACAGTAACCAATCACTGTAACAGTAACACAGAAACTGATCACTGTAACAGCAACTGATTACGGTAACAGTAACCAATCACTGTAACAGTAACACAGAAACTGATCACTGTAACAGCAACTGATTACGGTAACAGTAACCAATCACTGTAACAGTAACAGTAACACAGAAACTGATCACTGTGACAGTAACTGATTACGGTAACAATAACCAATCACTGTAACACAGAAAACGATCACTGTAACACTGTAACTGATCACGGTAATTCAGAAAGTGATCACTGTAACATGTAACCGTTCACATGAACACCAGCAAACTATCACATTTGTCAGAGGATAAATGAAAAGAAAGCTTCAAAATCTAAAGTGCCAGCACGAGTAAATACACATCAAATTTAGAAAAAGCATGGACTGAGATGAGCTGGACACCGGAGCCGTCATGAGCACAGAGACTCTGTACATCAGGCTCCAGATCCACCGCTCACCACTTCCTGTTTGACACTATCGCCACTGAAATATGTGCTTTTGACTGCTGATTGTAATGGATTGTCAATACATTCTCTTTTCCTCATTAAAATTACATTGAAATTCAAGGCCAACAAAAATCTTTGTGAAATCTGTATCGTTTTTAGAAAGAAAAAAAAAAAAATAATAATTACATACATGGCGCCATCAGCGAGGAAAACATCACAGATGTGTAGAAAGACAGAAGCTAATCATACTAGTTAATCAGATCAATCTGAAAATAACACTTTAGATCACAAATCTGTCATGGCAGTGAGAGGAAATTCTTTTATGTATATCAAAATTCACACAATGCCCAGCACTCGGAATATTCAAAATACATACCAGAAATCACTTTTAAAAAGGTGGTGACATCGATACAATATTGCTTTGCCAAAAATGTGAGTTGAACTGAGAACTGACAGTGAAGTCCTTTCGCGGGTCTGACAGATTTCACTAGAAAGGTCAAGAGGGAACCCAACATCTCCGACTGTAATAAAGGCAGACGTCTGAGGTGTTGTGGAGACCAGATGGATCAAACCTCAGGAAATCAAACCGGCATCTTCACATTAGCTCATCGACCAGAAAATAATCTTAGAAAATGTATGAATAATAACAGTATCTTTTAGCAAAATAAACCCTGACAACTTTTGAAATCCTTATGGCAAATCAAATTTAAGACCAAACTTTAAGTAAATAACTTCATATTGCTTAACTTCGGCCTCATTGTGTGCTTCAAAAGAAAGAAAAAAAATGTGATTCAATAAATGTTTTCAATCACATCAGGCAGTTTATTCACTCAGGTGTGTGTTAAAGCAGAATGCATGAAAGCAAATCGTCCATTTACCCCAAAACAGCCCCAAAAACAGCCCAATCACAGGTGTGACATCAGTGTGAAGAAACCGAAGCTCAAAGGAAGACTTTACTTGATGTAAAATGCAGATCAAAATGTACTATAATATCAGAATAAGCCACTAGTATTGGCCAAATTATTGGACTTGAAGTAAATTTTTCACTTGCATCTGTGCGTGAAAAATAGAAAAATACAGGAATATATTTATCAAAAGGTAAACGCTCCATTATTGACTATATCTAATGAATAGCATTGATCAGATTCCTAACTCTCTAACTACACCAGTGTCATTATTCTGTATTTGGTCCATATTAATGCAAGATTTTAGCAGTTTATTTCAGTACCTGAACCCCCCCCCCCCCAAAAAAACAGCCGATTGCCATGTGATCATGAAATGATTATTGGATGTCCAAAATTGATAAATGTGCAACTGACTGTACAAAAGGATGAGAAAATAAATAAAACGCACGAACGCACCCAAAACAAACACCATTAGCCGCTTTCCCCTGAGTGAAGGGACAAAATATTAAGGAACCAGGAGATATAAGAATATAATAAAACTGGCTCATTCTGATTCAGAGCAGCACTCAATCCAGTCGTATGTTGCACCTCAAACCTGATGCTCACGTCCGTCCAGCAGGAGGAGACAGAGTTCAGATATCGGTCACTGGTGCTCAACGATCAGATCAGATACTGAGTAATACTGTTATCAAACATCGAGCCCATGCAAATACTCACTTATGAATTCATAAAGGCATCTACAGTCATGATAGACGGAAAACAAAAGACGAGCGACTGAATGAGAGCGCAAGAAACCGCTTGCATTCATTACTGACTGAACGTTTTCATCCCGCATTACAAAAAACATGCAGTTGGTCAGCATCAGTCACACAAATAAATCCCCCAATGAGAAATTAAATAAGTGCTTGGCTTTCAAGTATTTCTCTGACCAAACAACAAAACACAAATAACAAATTCCCTTCAATCTGCTTTTGAAATAGTGATGCTGAGGGGAAGAGAAAACCAGCAAGCGTAAAGGAACCAATCAAATGTCACGGACAGCAGGAAGTAAACATTGCAGCGGTGCTCAGTCCAGCTTCTTCTGCTCTCTGGGGCTGAAGTCGGCGCAGAAGCCGTTGGCGGCGTGGGACGGGGAGCTGCTGCGGAAGCCTGCGTTGTCTGAGTAGAGGTACTGCTCGGCGAAGTCTGGATGCTGATCAGCAAACTCCCTAAAGCTCTCTGCCAGCGGGAGACGCCAGAGGAACAAGAGTCAGAGCAGGACAACAACATCTGACAGACAGCGGCTAAATAACTCACACATGATTCAGATGCTTCTGGTAAGAGCGACTTGTGGGAACCAGAGGTGGAAAGTATTGGAGTAAAAGTAATTACTGTACTTGAGGATCTTTTCAGATACTTTGTAGTTGTACTGAGTATCAAAGATATTAGCAACTTATACTCTCTACATTTGGAATTGGAGTAATTTTCACTGTAAGGTATCTGTAGTTTTACTCAAGTATGGTTTTCCGGTACTCTTTACACCTCTGGTGGGAACTATGTCAAAGACACAGAATGGGCTGTGTGTTTACATATGCTAGCACTTTCCATCAAATAATAGCAGAATGAGGCATGAAACCATTTTTTCCAGATAAATGTATGATTGCAAAAAACAAAAAAAAACAAATCCAGATTGCTGTGCTTGTTTGTAAGGTTGCACAATCTTTGGCCGAAGTGATTATATCTCAAAATGGTGATAAAATAATAATAATAATAATATACATAAGAAACATTACAATACAATTACAATATTAATATAAAATGGCTAAATAAACGTAAGAAATATTACTATTGCAATATTCCATTGTAAAACACAAAAACAGGGTATTGAGGAAAAGATATGACATAATAATCATTTTATATTACATTATTACTGTAAAATTGCAATCCTAACATTTATGGCTAATATTCACCTAACATTAATCTTAGTTTCCTCATTTCCAAACAATAAACCATCAAACATTTACTTTGATGGAAAACTGATGATAAGATGGTTGGCACAATAGTTTCCTGAGTATGTTAAAGCGACTCACTAAGAACACTGAATCCTGTGTTACTCACATATGTAAAGGATCCCTTCGCTCTGAAACATTCAGTGCATGTATTGATTTGTATTGAAATTAATTGTGCAGCCCTAGGTCATTGTGTTAATTCAAACTTCTCATCTACACAATCCTAGGCCACGTCAGATGAATCTTACTCATTCTCAAGAAATCCAGGAGAAGAACAAAGACAGCAGGTCAGCTGTGAGTATGAACACATATCTCTTACCGAAGGTGATTTTGCCCGAGTCCTCTTCATCAATGGCTCTGAACAGACGGCTGACTTTGAGCTCTCCGACGCCCAGCGCCGTCCTCAAGATGCACATCAGCTCTCTCTCGATGATCGCACCGTCCTCCTCTGCCTCAAACATCTGGAGACATCACAGAAACCAGCAGACTCTCACAGCTGAGCACCATCACATTCAATCACTCCAGAAAACCTGGAAAAATCTACTCATCTGACCTGGAAGGCCAGCCTGATGGTGTCCAGTGTTTTCGCAGGCCGACACACCACAGAGAAGGCGATCACAAACTCCCGGACGTCCATCGACTGGTCTCCATTCTGCTCAACGAGACAGAAATATTTCATGGCATTGAGCTCAAACAAAACAGACATCCGAGTCAGTCACACATTCACATCTGATCATGAATGATTAAAACTGGATATTAATTTACCTCGTCAAAGAGAGCAAACATGTGTCTGAGCTCGTCTGACACGGGCAGCTCGAGGAACTGGGCGAAATCCTCCAGACTCAGTCTCTGACCCTGCAGTTTACAAGCTCGCTTCCCATAATCCTGCAGGAGCTTCTCTGAGCTCACACGCTTCAGCCTGAGATTCAACACGAGCAATTCAGTACAAACCTCATCCAGCATCAGCACGCATTCACTCACATCAGTGCAGCCATGCAGAAATCACACAAGCCAGTCAGAACATGCAATCTACTGTATAAGCCAGAATGTCATGCAAATGCTCTATGAATGCATCAAAAGCAGGGCTGCACACTCAATCAGATCATGAGATGCACTAGTGTCTGTCAGGATCAAGCAGTAGAATGTACTTATCAGTCATACAAAAATAAATGTATTAAAACTTTAAGAAACATTGTGATTTTTCTTTCATGTTTTGATTTTAACAGTAAACCTGTGATGTGCAGCACTTTGTTCGACAATAAAAAATAATGTTTATTTTATTGCATTTTAAAATATTAAAAAGTGTTAATGCCTTCATTTAACTCTCACTGTTTTTGATAATAAATTTGCATTAAATCATAAAACCAGAAAAAATAAGAGAACAGAATTTCAGGATCAAAAAAACAAAACAAAAAACTTTAACGCTACTGTAAAAGAATTTGAATAAATTAATTTTGTTTAATTAATTCATTCAAGTGACTAGACATTCTTTCTGATTACTAACATTTGATTAAACCATTACAGCAAAATCAAGAAAAATTAAAAGGATTAAACAATGTAACAAATAAACCAAATTGGTGGGGGGGGGGGGGGGGGGATCATATGGCCCTAAAAATGTCACTTTTGTTAAACATTTAATAAATTATTAAATTGTAAGTTATATTATTTTAATTAATTATGCATGCTTTTTAATTACTAAAATTTAACCTACAATTGAATTAAAACAGAAAACAATGGAATCCAAAGAAATTGTAACAATTTTGTTTCAAATACATAGTAATTAAAAAATTTATAAAAAAAAGAGGAAACCGAGAACTGATTTCGTAGTGCTCTTAAGAATGCCATTTTTATTTTCCTTTTATAATTTGTTGTTAAATTGTACACTTCAACTAATTTTCTTTGATAACGAAGACTTAATTAAAACTTAAGTAGTGTTTCATAGTGTCATTTTCATCCATTTCAACTTCTGCTGATTCTCCTCATCAGCATCTGTAATGATAACGAGACTCACCCCAGACTGCGCACCAGTTTAGCGAACTCCAGCAGACACGTGTCGACGGGCAGCCGGATCTGACCCTCCGCCATGGCCAGCTGACAGTCTTCAAACGAGTAGTCTGTGACGGGGACCTGCAGCGCCCTTAAGACAGCAGAAACAGTTGGTTATGATTATAACCTTGGTTGTCTGAGGGAGATGAGCGAGACATCAGACTATGGGAAACGCCTCGTGTGGTCACCCATGAAGCCCTATACAATCACGCCCATCAGGCCCACGCTCTCGGGAAGCCCCGCCCCTTCCTATAGGAACCGCAGCGCTGGCCCAGAATGGCATACTTTATAGCTCCTCTGAGCATAAGAATAATGGGCCCTCTGGTGAGACGTCTCACTCATCTCCCTCAGAGAACCACGGTTATAACTATAACCAAATGTTCTCTTTCGCTTGATCTCACTATGGGATATACAATGCTCAAAAAAATTAAAGGAACACTTTTTAATCAGAGTATAGCATCAAGTCAGTTAAACACCTGGGATATTGATCTGGTCAGTTAAGTAGCAGAGGGGGTTGTTAATCAGTTTCAGCTGCTTTCATGTTAATGAAATTAAAGTGCACAAGATGAGACGACCCCCACAATAGGAATGGTTTTACAGGTGGAAGACACTGATATTTTTTTCCCTACTCATCTTTTCTGACCGTTTTTCATTGGTTTTGCATTTCAGTGTCAGTGCCACTACTGGTAGCATGAGGCGATACCTGGACCCTACAGAGGTTGCACAGGCAGTCCAACTCCTCCAGGATGGCACATCAATACGTGCCATTGCCAGAAGCTTTGCTGTATCTCCCAGCACAGTCTCAAGAGCATGGAGGAGATTCCAGTAGACAGGCAGTTACTATAGGAGAGCTGGACAGGGCCGTAGAAGGTCCTTAACCCATCAGCAGGACTGGTATCTGCTCCTTTGTGCAAGGAGGAACAGGATGAGCCCTACAAAATGACCTCCAGCAGGCCACTGGTGTGAATATCTCTGACCAAACAATCAGAAACAGACTTCATGAGGGTGGCCTGAGGGCCCAACATCCTCTAGTGCAGTGGTTCTCAACTGGTTTGGCCTTGGGACCCAAGTTTTCCCATGGTCATCAAGCCGCGACACACTTTTATATATATATATATATATATATATATATATATATATATATATATATATATATATATATATATATATATATATATATATATATATATATATATATATATATATATATATATATATATATATATATATATATATATATAAAAAGTACAAGCATGTGGAATCTCCTGAGGAAGAAAGAAACCACTGGTGTACTAAGTAACACCTCAAACGGGTAGAGCAAGGAAAACATCTGCAGTTGATGACAGAAACATTGTGACCGCTGCAAAGAAAGACCCTAAAACAACTGTTAGTGACATCAGCAACAACCTCCAGAGGGCAGGAGAGAAGGTATCACAATCTACTGTTCGCAGAAGACTTCATGATCACAAGAACAGAGGCTACACCAGAAGAAACCACTCATTAGCAAGAAGAATAGGAGACGAGCCTCAAAAATTCTGGGACAAGGTTTTATGGACTGATTTTATGGACCAAAGTGATGGAAAGGCTAAAGTTTGGAGAAAGAAAGGATCTGCTCATGATCCCAAACATACTCATCTGAAACACAGTGTACACAGGTGTACATTATAGTACACATTACACAAGTAATGTAATGGCTTGGGCTTTCATCGCTTCTTCTGGGACAGGCTCATTAATCTTCATTAATGATGTAACACATGATGGAAGCAGCAAAATTAACTCAGAAGTCTACAGAAATATTTTGTCTGACAATTTACAGAAAGATGCAACCAAACTGATTGGGAGATCCTTCATCATGCAGCAAGATAATGAACCAAAACATAGTGCCACAACAACACAGGAGTTCATCAGGGGCAAGAAGTGGAAGGTTTTAGACTGGCCAAGTCAATCTCCACACTTAAACCCTGTAGAGTATGCTTTTTACCTGCTAAAGAAGAGACTGAAGGGAGTAACCCCCCAAAACTGAAAGAGGCTGCGGTGAAAGCCTGGAAAAGCATCACAAAAGAAGAATGCTAAAGTTTGGTGATGTCAATGGGTCACAGGCTTGATGCAGTTATTGAAAGCAAAGTCTTTTTCACTTTAATCTGTGTTAATTCTATCTGTTCCAATACTTTTGGTAACATGAAAAATGGGTGGGTTCAAACAAAAGGTGCTATCTTCTAAATTGTGTATCAGATCCAGATGAAAATACCTGTCAATAAAAGCTGAAATGTTAATCTCTCATCTCATATTCATCTTTTGATGTCAAACCCAAACGTTTTCAATCTACCGCAAAAATAAAGGAATTGGCCTCACTGTTCCAATACTTTTGGAGGGCACTGTATATATTAGGGGTGTGCAATATGACGATGTTTGATCGTGGACCATAAAAATGTCTCCACGATCTGCTTTTGAAGAAATATGGTAGTATCGTGCTACAGCACACATTATATCAAATACAGTTCTGGTCTCCGTCTCTATATACTGTACAACACCACATACAGCAGTAGAGTTACTCTGACAGGACACTGCACTTATTCGCGATCGCAAAAGTACATTATTTGCACACAAGCCTTGCTGGTTAAATGTTTAATTCGCGCGCTGGTCTGACGTGCGCTTTTTCTGAGCACATACACCTGAAGCACGCGCACTAAAACCCTGTCTAACAGCGCCTGATTACTCAACTAGCTTATCTTTTGCGCTAATACTGTCAAAACACACAAGGTTTACATACAGACTCAGTTGATTCTCTCTAAAATGAAAGTAAATAGTTAAGAGAGAAACGGATGCGTGTCTGTGTATTAGATGCGTGCAGCTCTTAAAGAGACAGGACACTAAACATGCTGTCGCCTGTCATTAAAGGGATAGTTCACACTAAAATTTAATTTCTGTCATTATTTACTCACTCACATGTTTCCCAAACCTCTATTCATTTCTTGTGCTGAACCCAAAATAAGATATTTTGAAGAATGAGGGTAACCAATCAGTTGCTTTGATAGAAAGAACAATCCTATGGAAGTCACTGAGGACCAGCAACTGATTGGTTTTCCACCTTCTTCAAAATAGCATTTATGTTCAGCAGAAGAAAGAAACTCATTCAGGTTTAAAACTACTTTTGAGTAAATGATGGTATAAAAATAAAACATTATGACAGAATTGACAGACAGATGACAGAATATTTATTTTTGGGGGAACTATTCATTTAACGTTAACAAAACAGAGAAAAATCACTCACTATTCTTGACAAACACTTTAATACAGTTGCTTTAGGAATCAGTCTATCTAGTGTTTTATTTTTATATTTGTTCATTCAATTTCATTGAATGATCTGCTAAATACACATAATATATAAATAAAACAAACAGTGCTTTATTTTCAGGTACAATATGTGTATTAATATATATATATACACAATTTCTTAAAAAAACAAAACCAAAGCAAATTTATTTCACAAAAATGAAGTTAAGAATATGACTAATACTGAAATAACAGCCTATAAGGTAAGTCTCTTAAATAGCAGTCCCAAACTAGTTTTTGTTAACACAATTAAGTTGGTATGAGCCACCACACTCATTTAAACATATACAAAATGACAAGATGAAAATAACATGCTATTTTTGGGTTATGGAAACAGGTGAGTAAACAATACTAACATGAACTGTTAATGAAATGTGGAAATTGCTCCTGAATAGAATTAATATCATACCTTCATGCAAATCCTTCCCAGCTAACACATGCAGTACCAGTTATGCGCTTTATCGGTACTGTACTTCTATTTCACGCATTGCATGCTCGTAGTTTCTGTGCTTTAGTAGTGATATACAGTGTGGAGCCGCGTTCGCGTGTGCTATAGGAGTGCACGCTATGAGCACGATATAACATCTGGCAGGACAGGGTAGTTCGCTTTGAAGAGGTGAGATACTTTTTATTTCAAAAGTTACTAAAATAACGATAGAATAATGACACTGACATTAAACCTGTCAACATCTTATCTACCCCGATATTGATTCGGCCTGGAACACGTGTCGCTCTGAGGGACAGAAAGTGCTTCTTGCTCCACAACAACACTCTCTTTGCTGTCTGATCTGATTAACACATGTCAGCCTTTTATCTGCGGGAGGAAGTGTTTGAGGGCATTGAAGGATTTCTAGACAATTTATATGCATTATTTTGACTGACTCGGTCTGTACCCCATTCACAGGCTGTCTTTCTATTAATCGCTCCCCAACCCAGTGAGGATGTGTCGGTGGGGACCACCTTGCGATTTGAGACCACTCCCATTGGCAAACCTTCTGTCAGAAATGTCCTGTCCCACCAGATGAGCAGAGCTTTGAGCCATTGGGCTGAGATGCACACCCTTCTGTGCAGATGTCTGGAGGAATATAATTTCAGAGAAGCAGTCCATCTCTGAAAATCTCTCATGAACAGCAGCCCCAAAGGCACTACTGCTATGACTGAAGCCATGAGGCCCAGCAACTCCAGACACAGCCGAAAATGGTAGTGTAAAAAAAAAAAAACACCCCCTTTTTACCCTGTCAAAATCAGCTCTGTTTTCAGCACGCTGTTCTAGTCCATGTTGCTTTAAATGCTAATGAGCTCTGCTGAACCCGCCCCTCTCTTCCGTGGGGTGACGAGCAGACTGTAAACTTCAGCCGCGAAACTTGCTAACTAGCACATATTAGAAAAGGTGATTAGCAAAGATTAATTAAAAAAACCCTTAGACTCACTTCTTCTGTAGATGAAGCTGAATCACAAATGATTCCCGCGAACAAACACATTTAGGCACATTGGGGATCGGCGCGTTCCTTTCAAAAACAAAAGTAACATTAATCCTCTGTGTCTTCAGCAGCTCAGATGACGGGAGTAAATGACGACCGCTATGTTCATTATTACATCCAACAACTAAACACCTCAATCGCTTAATCAGTCATCTTGTCTTCCCCTGCACCGGAGTCAACACAATGGTGGGCAGCTCTCAGCTCACTCGAGCGGGTCTAAGGTAAGACGGCCTCGTCAAGCAACTGTCATGGGAGCGGTCTGTGCAGAATTACATCATTCTGACAGGAATCTCAGAACAGCCTGACTTGAGAAAAGGGATTTTAAAAAAGGGATTAAAAAAGGAAAAACCCCGGGTGGATTTTTATCATTATAGGGTGGATGTGTACACATATTTCCAACATACATTTATATTCAAACAACATGTAAAGTGAATTTTGCATCTGATGACCCCTTTATTGAGCTCTTTTTCTGGTTCACTGCAAACCCCAGAGCATTGAAATGCATTAACACTGCCCTTGTATGCAGCTCTGCCATCTCCTTTGACCTGGCACAAATTAACCTGTCATCGTGATACGCTAATATCCTTATGTCTCAGAGGTGTTGTGAGACAGGGGGCTAGAGACAGGCCGAACGCTGAACGCTGCAAACCTTAGAAATGGTCTGTGCTGGGGATGAATCTGAATATAGAAGTAAGCATCTTTCAGATCTACTGAGGTGAACCAATCACCGTTTTGTATAGAATGGAGCAGGGACTTGTGTTTCAGCATTCTGAATTTGTATTTCCTCAGGTATTTGAGGTCTCTCCGAGGTCCAGAATAGGCTGTATGCCTCCCCCTTTCTTTGAGATCAGAAAGCACTGGCTGAAGAATCCCTTGCTCGATTCTTCTGCTGGCACCTTCTTAATTGCTTCATTGAGAAGTAGAGAATCTCTCTTCCCTCAAAATATTTGCATTCTCTGCTTGCACTTTTGACTGTCTTATTCCGGAGAACCCCAGAGGTTTTATCACAATTGCAGTCTGTACCCATTTTAGATTGTGTTCAGTAACCACTGAAAGTCTGTGCATTTCACCCAAATTGTCTAGGTGTACCAATAAGTCATGTACCTCATTTAAACATGATGTTGGAGAGACCTCTAGTGGTGAAACATGAAACTGCTGTAGACTTACTCCTTGCATCGCAGGTGTTTTTAACAATACAGTTTGTACAGGGTGCTTGAGTAACACCGTATTGTGACTTAATCTTTGTTCAGGAGGTTTTGTATGAGGCCTTAAATTTAGAAAGGCGGGAGAACAAGAGACTACACAATGTTCTTGTGCTTCAGTCTGCTTTATTTGATTCAACAACACAGGGGAAATAGGTGTGTGACGGTGCTTCTCTACTTAACCCCAGGGTATGTGCGGTGGCTGGTGAGTGCTTTTGATGCTCATTATTGTACTCATGGGGATTTGCGGTTGCATTGTTGCCATAACCAGCCCAAACAGACCTTTAGGATCTACAGCAGGCATCCTCAAATCTGGCCCACTCCTGCAGAGTTTAGCTCTAACCCTAATCAAACACACCTGAGCATGCTAATCAGAGTCTTCAGGATCATTAGAAAATCATTAGAGAAATCACAGGTAGGGGAGTTTGATCAGGGTTGGAGCTAAACTCTGCAGCAGATTGGCCCTCCAGGGAAAGATTTGAGGAACCCTGATCTACAGGTTGATCTAGGAAATGAGCCTTATGAGCAAATTTCCATCCACAGCTCAGTTCTTTCCCTATGACAAAGCCCCTGTCATCTCCCCTCCAGCTCAGCAATGTAAGCCAACAGAAGAGTGATCGTGTTGGTAGCGTGCCCCATTTGAGCAGAAGATTTATAAATCTTCTCAAAAATCGACGCTGAGCAACAATCAGATCTTAGGCAGCTTAGGAGTGATCGTGAATAAACCGACCACCGATTGAAGATCCAGATTACCCACCAGTGATGCCTCCATCGGCGCCATGTGAGATCTCTTGCCCATCTCTTGCATGCCTGCCATGTCCAGCGAGGAAACGCCATATACTGGAACCCTAGATGAACCCTAGATACAGTCCTAAAAAGGTGGAAGTGTCTGGTGAACTGTCAAGCTAGTAGGGACAAGTAACTTCCCATCTAGCCTCGAGGGTTTTACAGCAGGGAGAGCAGATGGCCAATCAATGCCAAGCCTGCTCGCTGCTCGACGGCAAACCTCGTGCAGTTTTACACCGTCTACTGTTCTTCCACCCCTGGCTGGGAGCAAACAGATCCTCATCATCCTCCTCCTCGCCATCATCTGACATATCTCTCAAGGCTGTGATGGAGTCGTCGTCTGGTAGTACTTTAGAGAATGACTTAATTTCCATCTTGAAAGGGACCAGTTCCCCCAGCTCAGCTGAAGGAATAAACTGGTCAGCCCAACTCGTCAGCATAGGATATTCTGTTACCTGCAGGGATGCTGTGGTATCTCTCCCCTGTATGGGATCGCTACACACACCTTGTACAAACACCGCTCTCCTGCACAGCACCCCAGGAGACAGTTTGCTGCATTGATTACCAGAGACCGGTGACTGTAATGCTGCTTGAGCATGCTCCGGACCCAGTCACGCTGGGCATACTAAATGCAGATCCCTAGCTGCAATAGTGAATCCACATCCCCCAGGACAAGGGCGAAGGCTTCCCGAGAGCGTGGACCTGATGGGCATGATTGTATAGGGCTTTATATATGGCCACGCAAGAGCCGTTTCCCATAGTGAGATGTAAAGCGAGTCGACCGAAAGAGAAACCATAAGATTAATAAACACCATTTATTAATCTTAGTTAGATGCTTTTTACGGCAAGTGAAAATAGCAATATTTTCTTAGTGATATGCTATTTAGACTAAGTGTAAATAGCCTCTGCTAACAATGCGGGATATTTGCACTCAGTGCAAATAGACACTGTTTTTTATTTGTGAACTGATGTTCAGCTGTTCTTTTTAATAGTCAACTTATTTCCGGGTCATCGTCATAAAGGCACAAAGATACACATTTCATTTCATCGAGCTGAATGCTTACTAAAAACTGACAGTCATCAAGTTTTCTGGCCATTTCAAGTTTTATTTTGATGTGACAAAGCAGTAATATTTAAGAGGGTGAGTTGTTTACTTTATAATTAGTCAATAACACCATAATTTTCTTCAAGTTCATTCAGGCCGAGAGCTCGCACAAAAACAAGAAGCGGGATTTATCGCACGAACCAATCACATCCAGTTACACTGAACAAAATGATTGAACAAACAAAAGTGTTGCGTTTATAATTTTGTTCAGTGTATAACCGATAATATCCAATTATAGTGCGATGGAGGCATTGCCTCCTGTCATGTGACTTTTACCCAATCATTCTCAATTAGCCCCAGTAAACCCACTGCACGCTTTGACTGAAGGGAGGCAAGCCTCAGCTGTACCTTTAGCTGCAGGTGTCACTGTTGGAGAGCGTTACTTTATAAAAACGAGTGACTTTTATACTTTTAATGTCATATTTAGTATTATGCGTTTTATTTTTGTAATATATTTTCTCAACCAGTTTTTTGAGGAGACATTTCCTCCCTTGCCTCCTCGGAGGAAACGCCTCTGATATGGACAGTAATTAAACAGGCAACAACAGGTAATCAAAAACACAAATATGTAAACATCTTTACAAAGTAATGTACATATTTACATATTTTGGGGTAAATACAGTTAGAGATTGAGGCCATGAGAAGTAGCAAGATCTTACTTTGCCATCAAGCGGCGCACGTTGTGAGCGAAGAGCGCTGGGTTCTTCTTCTCCTCCTCTGAGGGCGAGTAAATGGGCAGATACTGAGAGAAAGAGAAAAGCACACTGAAGACTCGTCTGTGTGAATCAGCTCAAGTGAATCCAGCCACACAAACTGCAGCATTCAGCAAAGTCTGTCCATGCTGGACTGCAGCTCACGCTAAAGCATGTCACATCACCGCTATTAACATGCAGCGCCTCGTCCCACTTCACCACCACCGCTTCATGACTTCTAATGACAAGAACGAGTCTGGAGAATCTGCAGGAATCACTCCAGAACACAGACACCGATACACTAACATCAGCAGTCTAATCACAGCCTCTGCTCTTCTGCCAGGTCGAGCATCACTGATATTCTGCTCATGTGTAGAGTTAGAGCTCTGTTCACATTACTAACCCTGATAAACTTCAGCTTGTGTGAATCTGAGTGAACGACCGCATGTGTCTTGAGGAGAGCTGGCAGACCATGGCACCTAAATAACCCTTCCTTCACACAAATTAACAACAAAAAGCTTTTTTTTTTTATAATTTAAATTATAATTGTTTTAATTAAATTGTAATAAACCAAAAAGCAAGTCTAAATCAACTGAATTTCTAAAAATGTAATCAAATGAAAATGTAACAATACCTTGTTTTGGAAAACAAAGTGCTGCTCAACACAGCTTTACTGTTAAAATTGCAACATGCCAGAAAATGATGTGATATTCCTTAAAATACTAAATGTTATTATTATTATTACACGGAGACGTTCATTCTAATGTGCAATAATAATATATTTCTGGCTTTTCTGTCTGATCTTTTATGTTGTTGGGTTTTAGTGCAGATCTTTGAGTTTCTGTGTGTATCTGCTGATAGTCTTTCTCAAAGTAAATGCTGAAATGCTGCTGAAGTGACTCTCAGATGAAGTTCATGTGTTAATATAGTGAGACTATATGCGTTTCAGTGTGTAGTAGAGCAAACACACACACACACACACACAGTAAGCAGCTCCACATTCACACAGCAGTGCTCACACACATTCATCCAGATCACATCTGAAGTGCACAGCCTGAATTTTGAATCATTCAGCTAAAATTAGGCAAGTTCTGTGACACTCCATTTTTATGCCTGAATTCTGTCTGCACTGCAGAAATCATAGGTATCTGTGCATATTGATGTGCTAAAATAGTGTTGGGAACTGAAAATCAATTCCAATTCCAGAATCGGATGCTTTAAATTTTAATTCCACCTATCAATTCCTGTGTGCACATCTTTTATTTTTAGGTGGAAAAAAGGGGCTGTTAAAAATGTATTTGCATTTGAATCATTCATTCAAGAGATTCATTCAAAAACACCGATTCATCCAGTAATGAAACAAGCAAACCATGAGTGAGTCATTGAATCATTCTAATAAATTACATGAGATTTTGTTTAGTTGTCTAATATAATTTCGTCCAAATTGTGAGAACTACAAAAATCCAGACTTGTGCAGCTCTATTTTGCACACAAACAGCTCTTAATCGAGTCCAGTTTTTATGTAGCCGGCTGATTTTTGTTCATGGTATTCAGCAGTAACTAAATGTTCAGCAAAAAGAGACACAGAATAAATATGTTTGATATCTAAATGTTTGACTTTAAGCACATTGGAATCCAAACTGATAAGATTTGGAATCAGAATTGATGGAATTCAAACGATACCCAACCCTCTCTAAAAGCCACTGCAAACCCCTCACGGACCCTCACGGACCCTCACAACACCTAATCAAACAGACGAGCTCTGCACAGACACTCTCTCATACGCTCTTCAGAAGATCTTCTACGGTTCAGATGACAACACAAAACATGTCAGAAGAGAGACTCACCTCGATCTCGAACTCATTGTGAAGCTGACACAGAGTCAACCACAGGATCTTAAACCTGCAAAAGAGCAGAGTTACACTGACGTGTGCTGTTTTCCAAATGAAGGTTCCTTCCTTTAATATATTCTGCTTTGGCAGTGAAGCTCCACCTGCACTCCTTATGTCCATCTAGCACTACAGCTATGAAAAGCTGTGGAGAAATTAGGCACTTACGCTCCGGGCCCCTGCCACGTCCATGTGATAGTGTCCTGTAACGAGAAGCACATCATCAATCCATCAGCATTCAGCACACAAACACAGCTCAGAACAACACACCTGCTGACAGCACGCTCCACAGCATCAAACACAACACAGTCAGATATCAGTCTACTGAACATCAGTACAGCTTTCATTACTCGACTAATTATTACTTGAAGATCATTAGTTATGGATGTGCACATCCTTTTAAAGAAACATACATTACTTTGTCCTGCAAGGTTCATAAGCCCAATCTGATCTTATAGATCAAGAACAATCTTTCAGTTTGGTGTGTAATACTGTGTAAAGTCAGATGTCTCACCAGTTTGTTTGGGTAGCGGATCACGACAGGCTGAACAGGAACCGCAGGAATGAATGCTCCTGAATCACACACACAAACAGCAACACATTAGGATGAACAGCTGTCAGCTGCTTCTGAAATATAGGGTTGCCCATTAGGCAGCAAGAGCACACACACATACACACACACACACACACACACACACACACACACTCACACACACACACACTCACACTGGCTGTGCTGACAGATGATGGTATCATGTATCGACGATAGTCAGAGATATCGCCTTTTGCTGATGCCTTTGACAATAGCAAGACTGTTATTATTATTATCCATCAAAAATGTTTTAGGCGCCTATCTTTAGCGAAGCAGCGTGGACAGCCGCTTCTGGGACGCTTCAGAAACATGCCGTGGCACGGCTGGTATAAACACAAGCATTGACTAGAATGGCTGCGATCAAAACAATTGTGTTATATACAAATTCAGTCACATAAGGCTTCTTTTAGCCGTACACTTTGGTTCACTTTCCAGCAATGAAATTATGGAAGTAAATAATTAAACTAGCACGACAATATTGTGTATTGGCGATCTCACAGGCTGACGATAGGACAATTGAGCATATCGCCCACAACTAGCTCTCTCTCTCTCACACACACACACCTGGTTTGAATGTGATCAGGCAGGTTCTATTGGTGCATGTCCCTTCTGGAAAGATCATTATCTGGAAAGCAGAGTTTCTGATCAGTTCACAATCATGAATCAATTCACCAAACCACCAGAGAGTCAAATCTGGAAATAAACCGCAGTGACATGACGACACATGACTCACATATGAGGAACTGATTTAAAGAGAACTACAAACTCACAATCATACACATGGAGCGATGGGATAGAAAATAATAAATACATGTAATTCCAACTTTTTTATCTCACGATTCAGAGTTTTCTTTTTTTCAGGACTGTGATGTCACAAACTCACAATTCTGAGAAAATAAGCTGATAAAGTGAGATAAAGCCACAATTACTTTTTTCATTTTGTGGCAGAAACCAAAAATCAGAAGAGCACAGACTTGTGAGATACAGACTCAGAATTGCAAGAAAAAAAGTTTTTTAAATCCAGCAAGATAAAATACCTCCCATATAGTTCAAAACATTAACCCTACAATGTTTACAGCTGCAAATCATCAACGCATCAGTAAAGTGAACATGGAGTGAATCTGAAATTATTTCACTGCTCTCATTTGACTGGATGTTCATGTTACAATCAGAAACTAACAATGTATTACTAATATTCTTTGCTTATTTAATCAAAATGTTCCAAACATATATTTTCTTGGGAACAGTTTTAATTGATGAACTTTTTTCAGTTATTTTTCCCTTCTGTGTTTGTCACTTCCTTAGCGTGCCGTTATTCTGCAGGAAGTGACATCGTTTTAGATGCAAATCAACAGCACAAGCATCAGTAAGTATTATTACTGAATCTGATGAAATCTGGCATGTTTTGTGGTGTTAGTTTTTACCTCTATACCGTTTGATCAAACAACAAATCAGTTTGCAAAGACCAACATTTGATGATGGCTGACAATATGAAAATGAACTTAAGTTACGGTTCAGATATTATTAATAATGTTAAAGTGAGCACATCTCTGTAAAGACTTCTTTAAATGAAAGCACCGTCTCTGTGAGCTGTAATGGTACCTGTGGCCACTCTCCTCCTGAATGAGCTCTTCTCTTGATCTCCTCCACCGTCTTCCGCCTGGAGTCCTGATCCGACCGCGACACGAACACGGGCCGGATGTATTTGATGAGAGCTGAGAGACAGAGACACGTTTCAGAGGTCCTGCTGTGGCGGTGCATGAAGGTTTTCTAAAGGTGAGGAGCTATTTTTACTCTCCGCCTGATTGCAGGACTCAATGACACATCGAGGACAGAGTGACACAAAAGATACGGAGCGAATCTCTCAAACCTGTCACGCTTGAGCAGAGAGAAGAGTTTGAATCGCACAGAAAACTAGCATTATTTTGCATGAAGATTGTTTTTAGAGGTGTTAAGATCAACCTAAAATGTAATTCTCCATGTAATAAGATTAATATTGTTTTCTTCACATCAAGCTTCTAATAATTTGAGGAGCTGTGTGGAATTACACATGCTTTACAGTCAATACATCAGATAAAAACAAACCATAATTCATGTGTATATTCATTCATTAATTGCATTAAATTGATCAAGTTACAGTAAAGACATTTAAAAATCTTACAAAATATTTATATTTCAAATAAATCCTGTTCTTTTGAACTTTCTATTCATCTGTGAATCCAGAAAAATTAAATATCACAGTTTCCACAAAAATATTGTGCAGCACAACTGTGTTCAACATTGATAATAACTAGAAATGTTTGTTGAGCAGTAAATCAGTATATTATTATGATTTCTGAAGATCATGTGACACTGAAGACTGCAGTAATGATGCTGAAAATACAGCTGCAGATCACAGAAATACATTACAGTTTAACACATATTCACACAGAAAACAGCTGTTTTAAACTGTAATAATATGTCACTGTTTTACAGTATTACAGATGCAATAAACACTTCTCGGTCTCACTTCTCTGTGGTGTTAATATAATGAAATGTGGCATGATTTGCTCGATTAAACAAAGCTTTTGTTTGCTTTTCTCTGTTTACTATGATTAGCTGTGTTTTTTGTTGAGACGTCACAGAATCAGACTCAGATCTTCCTCTTTCACTCCCCTACAGCGGCTGAAACTCCTCCTCATCATCCTCAGCCGCTCTGGAGGAGTGTGGAGGACTGAGATGACTGCGAGAGACTATCTGGGGATTAGAGGCTCAGAGCGGCCGGTTCATCAGGGACTTAGCACCCACACCAAAATTAGCCCTAACCAGCTTCATCTAATCGCCACAAAACCAGCACTCAGCCGTGATCTGCAAACCGTGCACGCTCCGTCTCAACGCTGCATCATGAAGCACGGTTGAATGTGACTAACCTTGCTAAACTAGATGGTTTGTGGCATTTGTTATCTAAATGACTTGAGCTGATGTGAACGCTGTCATGTGAGCTGCTTCTGCTTGTCAATCAGACTAATAAACCCTAAAACTGTACTCAGAACAGCTGTTTGAGCAAAACTAACAGAGCTAGTACTGTCTTCCTGAAGGTAACTGGATGCATTTGAGGAGAGAAAGACACCAGTGTATCTGTCATTACGCTGCATTCTGACACAATCAATCAAAACTATTGACTTTATACACTACAGGTCTAAAGTTTAGAATAATTAGGATTATTTTTGTTTTTGTAACAGCAACATTGGCAAAAGAAGGATGAATGAATGAGAACATCAGCTGTTAAGAAGCAGCAGAAGAGAGCAGAAGACTTACTGCCCCACACCGGGATGTCTTTGCTCTCCGCTTTCATTACGATCGATGCCATGGTCATGGTGACAGGAATGGCGTCGAAGTAGGACGAGTGCGGGCCGAGGGTGAGGATGGGTGCTTCGGCGGGCAGAGCCTGTCTGCCCTTAATGCTGATCCAATGGAAACCACCGGCAAACCACATGACCCGCATGATGGTCCTGAGCACCACGTCCACCAGCCTACAGAGACAGCACACAGATCAGCCTACAACACTACAGCGGTCTGAACACATCAGTCAGCCGCACAACACCGCTCTTCACCAGAACACTTCAGTAGCTCTTCTGGAAAGAATTCATCCTAGAATGATTACGCTGATTTGGTAACAGAGTTGAGTGTTTACTTTTGTCCTCTTACATTATTACACACACTGCAAAAAATGCTTTTCTTACTATATTCCTTTTTGTCTCGTTCCTAGCCAAAATATCTAAACATTCTTATATTAAGAAGTATTTTATAGACCAGTAAAAATCACTGAGTTTAAAGCAGGACTCATTTGAAACGCTCTTGTATTTGCATTGGGTGACAGAAGCGGAAGCTGTTTGGCTGTAATTGCACTGCGCTGCTCACTTCAGTTCTCTCAGCAACTTCCTGATTTACCACATAGAGGATCTGAAGTCAAATTCATCTCAGCACAGACAAACTAGAAACACTCCAGCAAGAGGAGTGACGGAAATACGCAAAGAAGCATTGTGAATCTGAACAAGTAATAATGTTGTTCTTCTCAGCTGAAATGAAGCAGAGCAGCTCTTTACTTTCTCCATAAGCACTGCGGCTCCACCGTCGTCTCGGAGCGGCCCACCGAAGCGATGAAGGCAAACGGCCAGGCCAGCAGCATCATGAACGCCGCTATGAAGAGCCGGATGGGGAAGAGCGTCACCGTCATCAAACCGATCTGCAGAGAACACACACACACACACACAGCTGTTAAATGAAGCATTTCCACAGATCAGAGACGTGATTCCTGTTCAAAGCTCACGAGGGTCAAATCGACAGAGTTCAGAGTTCATTATTCTGTCCAAACAGAGTGAAACTTTCAGATCTCAACACTTCCTCTCAGCAACATCTTGAGAAACACGACTGGAGTCCTGAGGTTAGTTTCCAGCAGACCAGCGTTAACCAACCGCTGCACTCCCACACTCGTCTCAAGCGTGTGTCTGGCCCAGCGTTCATAGAGAGGGTGCAAAATAATCATTCAAACATAAATTATGACTAATCAAACAACTTCACTAACGTCGTAGGTGGATTTTAGGGAAGAAAAAAAGTAAAAAGATGATTTATTCAAATGTTAAACAAAGCATGCACATCAAAGATATATAAATCATGCATAAAACACACTGTTGCTCCAAAGAATATTTAATAATTCATTAAATGTTAAATAAGATTTAATTGGTGACTGCTTTTAATTACTTTTTCAAATAAAAAATGTTGAAATCATGCATATCCAAACAAATAATGTAACTCAGCCATTTAACCCTGAATCAACTGATTTGCAAAAGTCATTCATGCATTTTTCTATTGACAAGGCAGTTTTCAGACTGTGAATCATTACGTGTGTCGAAGCGGCCTGGCTGTTATATTGGTCTAGTCCAGGCCGTCTGGGAGCAGGTTAGATGCCACAACACAGAGATTGAGACGCCTCAAGATCCTCGAGGATGAGGTGTGACACGGGACACATTACAACACAAACAAACACCAGCTTCATGGGGCCCTGAACCCTGATGATCAAACACAAGCGGCTCTTATCAGCGCAGCGGCGATACAGGATATCAGCAGTCAATATTTGCCTTGCTCTTATCAGCACTCGACTGCATTTGCACATTGATAGCTTTCAAAGTGACCAATTAACAGCGCTGGAGGACGTTCAGGATGCCTTCATGCTTTCCACTGAGCTGCTTTAATTGAGTTGATCCAACAGGCTGCCAAATCCCATATCAGCTAGCTGAGGCGTGGGACGAGCTCGCTAAAAATACAGCGATCTGCTGATTCCACCAGCTTCACGCTGGAAATATCACTGAGACCAAGCTGCTGACCAGCCGTCAGCTCCTTCATGATGCCATTCACTCAGATCGACTCCGTAGAGCAACAGTCCTCCATGAAGGGAACAGCACCGGCATTGCAATATAACACAATATCACTTCTACATCCACGCAACATTAGAACTTCAAATGCTCAATAATCTGGAATGGAACGAAACTGCATGAAGAAAAAAAAACTCTTCTTTTGTTTGGAACAATGTGATTGCACATTTTCATTCTTCGCTTAGGGGTAAAAGCAGTGCTGCCACGTCAGTGTTACTTAGAGATACAGCTTCAGTTTCTACAGTGTGTCCACAACTGTGTGTGTCTGACCTCAACAGACCAAATTAAACAAATGAAGAGGAGAAGATTCCATGCCAAAGAGGCGGGGTCACAAAGCCACACCCACCTATTACATCATCACCATGGACCAATGGGAGTCTGAAGGCGTTTTACCAGCCGGAGTGAACTTTTCTGGAAAATTTGATTTTTTTTTTTTCTTCATGCATGATGTTAGCCACATTTTCTACTGATTGAGAGAGGAAATACTGCAGTAGATTGACTTAGAATGCCCTATATTTTACTGTCACGATGAGTGAATATTGAAGAAAAATCCCACACAAAATAGTGACTAAACACGAGCCATTAATACATGTTAACCAGGAGTCACTCGTTTATTATCGCGACACCGTCTGGTTAAATCATCACACATCTACACTAAAGAGTGACTATATGTGGTGGTTTTGGCTATGTTACTGCTCTGTCTCATGCTGCGTTCACTGCTTGCGTCAAAACATAAACAAAAAAAGTGCATAATATTAACAGACGAACCATGCTCATAATTCTCATTTCAAACAGTCAGTAAACGACAGGTGCTTGGAAATGCTTTTTTCGTACTCCTTTATTGACGAGTCTGCTGTGCTCACTGCACAGAACAGACGCCGAGAGAGACATCATCTTACAACTAAACCATAGCTAACGTTTATCCAGAAAAGCTGCTAGGTTTCAAACAAAACCCGCTAAAAGGGTCTCGAAGCTGCTGAATATAGTGCTGAAGTCATGCTCGTGTGAGACGCGGGAGCTGATGGCAGCAGGCTGGGTTCTTCATCACGTTCTAGTAGCTCTACAGCTTCAGTTTCAGCGCTTTCACACTCACACAGAGCAACAGTGACAAGAGTACCTCCCAGCAGCAATACCCTCACTTATATGTTTCTACTGTTAGAAGAGTCCAGTCCTGTAGGCAGCACACTCATTCAAGAGGAACTACAACGAGACGAACAAGCTGAAGAAATATGGACTTCTGAAAGCACTTTGTGTCCTCAGTCTGTCTTGTCATTCTCCAGGTCGGGTCTGGGTTCAGTTAATTAATTATTTGTTTAATTATGTTAACCATCTGCCAGTTCCCACCTCCTCCTTCCCGTAACTATGAACTGCGTAACAATATATTAAAACCACTTTACTAGACTTTTAATTACTGTGGAAGCACATGATTACATTACATCCATCATTAGCTCTTCACTGACTATTCTTAATGTTATAAATCATTTTTACATGAAACATAAAATATGTGATGGAAAAGCAATTCAATTCATATTCACTGCATTACTAAAGAACCTAATTAAACGTACTTCATCCAAACCGTATGACTTTGCCTCTGTGGAACACACATGGAGATGCTGGTCTTATTTTCTAATTAGTTTCTATAGAAAACCGATGGAGAGAACTTGACAGGAGAGTCATTCTGCCGAGCATCTGTTTCCATCTGCACCAAGATTAATGTTTTGTACATCTTAAACTTGCAAAAAAGGTCTTAAAATACAGCGCATCTTAAGGTCATACGGACTGCGGTTCTGTTCTGGTGTGGTTTATAAAGCAGGTCACGAGAGTCAGCAAATCATTCCCCGGTCATCAATCACAGAGCTTGTAAAACACACTAAACCTATTCTGACAGGCGGAGAGAGAGGAGGCTTCTGCTTAACCTGGAAGTGAACCAGTCAGTTAAGTTTACATTATTAAACTGTCTTAAACAGCACTTCATCTATTATAACATCATATTGTGGCCAAATGTATTTGACAACAGGAAAAACTGAACGCTCACATAGCCACAATAAACTCTGAGCTGCTTGCTAATGAAAACATATCTCAGTGCACTTCCTCAGATACAGCTGTGCTAATGATGGACAAAACACATTTCACTGACATCCACTGACCTCATAACTCCATCTGAATTTGATCAAACTTGATTTCAGTAAAACATTAATAATGACACAGGCAAGCGTCTGACCATATGTAAAGGGTTTTTATCATTTCCTGAGAGGTACACGACAGGTGCCACCCAGATTCAGAAAACAGCCTTCAGATCATCCAAACACACCGAGACAGAGACCGTGTGAAAGCACCCAAAGACTCAGATAGGAAGTGTTCTCAGTGAACTCAAACACTTCTCAACAAACAAAGTAAACAGCTTTCCTTTTGGGAACTGACTTCTATTATCAGAGTTTCAGCACAAGACCCAGAAGGTCTCAAACCTATTCCACACATTTGAAGAAATGCCTCCTCCTTTTAAAAACTTCAAGTCATGCAAAGTAGATTCAAGTGTCCTGGTTATTCTGAGCTGCAGTCTTCCTGTCCTTTGGATCAAGGAGATCTCACAGTTTCTGATTACTGAGCGTTTCCATTCACTGCTCAATCCCGCCGTGAAGAGGGGAACGTGATCTGCTGGAAACCGACGGGACGGCCAGAAGCAGAGCCGGTCTGGAGTTCATCTGGAGTCTCAGTGACCTCAGCTTCGGTTCACAAGCAGAAAACATGAAGACTTTCAGTCTGAGCTGCTGCATTTAAGAGACACATCTAGAAACGTCTAAGTGAACAAAAGTAAACAGGCAAAACAAAGCCTGTCGGAATCATCTCACTGAGCATTAGGCATGACAACAAAACTAAAAAGAAGAAGCATCACCATTAAAATACAGCCACAAAGTACAGGAAACGGTCACGAGGAACGTGACAAAAGCTTATTCTCACAGCTGCCAGACTCAAGAACCCACTGCGACGTGCAAGAGTCAAGCCAATGAAAATATGATGTATCAGCACAGCTCTTATGGACAGATTGACTGTATTTCTGATTATTGTAGTACTTGTATAGTTGAAACAAAACATTTCAAAAAGACTTCAAATTAGAGTCCAGCTGAATGTAGACACTGCAAAGAAAACCTTTAAAAGTAAAGTGCTTTTGAGAACACATACCTCAGCTAGCTAGGCTTCAGTTGTGTTCATAAATGTAATAAACACCACCAATTTATGACCTGAAAGATTGCTAATGCCTCTTAAACATTAACAGTTTGTGTGCATATAAACAAAATAAGCCCTCAGCGTGCCATTATGAAAGCAAACTTTTGTTCGTCCATGCTTATTCTAGTCAAAAAAGACTGCAAGTGTGAAGGTCCTAGAGCAGAATATGCTGCTGAAAGTGTGTTTCTGCCGACGGTATACCAATACTGGAAAAATATCGGTATATATTATATTTAAAACGGTACGATATCATAATTTTGCTCAATTCGGTATTTCATACGCTGCTGTTGCGAAATGCACCTGTAGGTGGCAGTGCTTCCCAAATTGCTGTGCAACCGGTAAATGTGACAACAGAACAACGCGACGGATCAAACAGATGAAACTCAAAATGAATAAATAAAGAGAACAGTAGAAGTGAAATATGGCATTACTTTGGATAAAAACAGAAGACAAAGGTGAAGGAACTGGCCTTACTGCACCTGTATGCAAGCGTTGCTATAGGCCTAAATCATGTTGCCACAGGAACACATCAAATCTTTAAGCATTTGTCGCTTGCTCATCCTGATCTTTTCAGAGAATTAAGCGATCGACAGGTGAGTGCATCATTCATAGATTCAGATTTGACCTTTTATTCACATCTGATCAACGCACATTCAGATGTAATACAGTAAGCTCAAATGTGCATGTGAGACACGCTAGAATCAATGAAGTTTTGGTCACGTAATATATACACTTGCATTTCATACAATCACATTTTAATTGGATATGAATTGAGCAATATTGCTATATTAATTTTAGTATCAATGATATGAAGGGCATGTTTCTGACGCGCTGCCGACCGCTAATATGAAGCAAGTGAGAGAGTGAGATTTATATTTAATGCTTTTTCTTTGGTTGAGTCTGAAATCTGAAAACAATCTGAGAGAGAAATAATAACATGATTTTGAATATTACTTTGACTTAGAATAACACTTTACAATAAAGCAACATTTGTTGCATCAATTGCTCAACTTCAGTGCTATTTTCTTTCTTCAAACTTCTTCAAAATGAAACCTATGTTTCCGGTAGGTTTTTTTTTTAGGAGACATTTAGTTTGCACTGAAAAGATAAGATTTGAATATATTTTCATCTTATTACTTCAGTTAGCCTATTTTTGTTCTCTCCAACATCAAAATGTAACCTATGTTCCCTTTAGGTTTTTTGTTACAGTTTGATACAAATGTATTAACATATGAATCTGTTTTTATTATTATTAATAATATTTTTTTTTAAATTCACTTATCTTTTGAGGCTGGTTATTTGTCACCTATGCTATCGATACCGAGGTACTACATTCTGGTATCGTACCGAAGCCAAAATGATGGTATCGAGCCATCCCTAGTCCTGTCCCTTTAAGAGCTGCACGCATCTAATATACAGGCACGCATCTGTTTCTCTCTTAACTATTTACTTTCATTTTAGAGATAACCAACTCAGTCTGTATGTAAACCTTGTGTGTTTGGACAGTATTAGCGCAAAAGATAAGTTAGTTGAGTAATCAGGCGCTGTTAGACAGGCTTTTTAGTGCGCGTGCTTCAGGTGTATGCGCTCAGAAAAAGACTTTGTGATTAAATGATCTATATTTTTAATAGTCCCGCACACCACCCCCAGCGCTACCAGATCTACTCCTGACCCACCATCTGAAGAACTAAAAGAAGTACAGCTCTCAAATGTTAGTCTGGAGCCCTGCATGGCTTTAACCAACGTGACAAATACAAAGAGTACACAACCATTACATGTGTTTGGGAAAGATGTTCTTTATCATGGACACTTTTACCACAGACTCATGATTATCTGGAAATAAGTTACATTTTACTCACACAAAGCTATCCTGTAACTACTTTATGGTAGCTTTTATATATTGTGGAGTTTGACTGTTTAGTTTTGGATGAACTGGCCCTTTAACACAAGACAGCAGCAGATGACTGAACCTCTCAGGAGAACACTGCTAATGGATGCGCTCGCTTTAAATCAGCACTCATGACAGATGTAATAAACACTAGGACACAACGCATTTGCTTCTGCAGTAAATATCTAATGCACTTATGCCATTTGTAAACAAGTTAAACATTATATCATAATGATTCCTCAAGGAGCCGATTTACATTCACATAATAATCTAATGCAAACACTCCAGAAAGCGGAGTAAGCAGAACGAAAGCACAACATTAGACAAAGCTGCTGTGTTTGTGCTACTAATGGCTCCCAAAGACGTCCACGCAAACAGCCTTCGAGACACGATGGGACCGCATATAACGATCACAACAGTGTATCATGGATCCAATCACAACACCCAGGGCAGAAATATTGCTTTTCAAACATATAATGGTGCCTCAGGGGCACAACGGTCTGAACACATGTGACTGGTGGTTCTAGATGGATGTGACAGGACAGGAGCCGTCTGGGAATGAATGACAGGGTCAGCAGTCCAGCACAAGCATGATGCACAACACTTCACATACTTGGGTCATGAGCAGTCTGAGAGGCTGTTATCCACACTGACAGATCATATCTGCACTATTAGAAACATTCCCACACTAACTAAAGGATGTTAACAAGCATTAAATGTGTGCATAAAATAAAGTTTTAAAGCAGCCCTTGGAGAGAAAAAAAAAAAAAAAGAGCAAGAAACCAGAGATGTCAAGTGTATTGCAGTGGAGCTGGACTGTACGAGCAGAATAAGGTCAGGAACCTGTGCTTGATGAGAATAAAAGAGCTCCTGCCACAGAAGTCCTTTTGATATCACCGTCACATTAAAACATCGAGTGATAAAACTTACTGACAGAGAAACAGAGCATGCAGCTGCCGGCCAGTCCATCACACTGAAGAATGATCATTAGAGAGCTGAAGACTTAAAGGATTTCAGGAGCAAAGCCTTCAACATAGTGATGCTAAAGGATCCTGGAGAGGTCGCTTCAGTTCATGGTAATTGCTTGGCAGTCCTTGAAGAGACAAGCGGTCACACACCTTTACATGTGCTGAACTCACATTACCATGAGACGCTTATGCAGTAACTGGCTTTCTCTTTAGTAATGGCTACCGTGAGCATCACTACAGCTAAAAACACTGAAAACATGGCATTTGCAGAAGTCTTCTCTGCATTATTAACAGAACAGATTTAGTTCTTCAGCTGAAGCTGAAGACTGGATCATCTCAGATCCTGCAGGAGATGTAGCTCATGCTGCTGAGAGACTCACCAGATACTGAAACATCCCACATTCAGCTTCCTCAGATCGTTCTGCTGAATATGAATGCCATTACATTAGAAAAACAACACCACAGGAGTATTTGAAGTAGTGGTTTCAGACTTCGCTTAGAAAACTAACTAGAAGTTTATTTCTAGAGTCCTCCGTGAACACATGTGCTTATCTTCACCCAGAAAATCTGATCAGAGAACAGCTAAAACCAGCCTTCCACACATCCACTGCTCCACCAGACAAACACAACACACTGGACACACACACACATCCACCAGACAAACACAACACACACACACACACACACACACATCCACCAGACAAACACAACACACTGGACACACACACACATCCACCAGACAAACACAACACACTGGACACACACACACATCCACCAGACAAACACAACACACTGGACACACACACACATCCACCAGACAAACACAACACACTGGACACACACACACATCCACCAGACAAACACAACACACACACACACATCCACCAGACAAACACAACACACACACACACACACACAGACAAACACACATCCACTGCTCCACCAGACAAACACAACACACTGGACACAGACACACACACACACACAACACACACACACACAGACACACACAGACAAACACACATCCACCGCTCCACCAGACAAACACAACACACACACAACACACACACAGACAAACACACATCCACCGCTCCACCAGACAAACACAACACACACACACACACACACACACAGACAAACACACATCCACCACTCCACCAGACAAACACAACACACACACACACACAGACAAACACACATCCACCACTCCACCAGACAAACACAACACAACACACACACACACAGACAAACACACATCCACCACTCCACCAGACAAACACAACACACAGGACACACACAACACACACACACACACATCCACTGCTCCACCAGACAAACACAACACACAGGACACAGACACACAACACACACACATCCACCAGACAAACACAACACACAGGACACACACAGACACACACACACACACACACATCCACCGCTCCACCAGACAAACACAACACACACACACACACACACACACACACACACAGACACAGACAAACACACATCCATCACAGATAGACAGATAGATGGATAGATAGAGAGATAGATGGATGGATGGATGTGGCCCATGTTTGAAAGCTGCTGGTTCAGACAAAGGCCTGTGAGGCTCGTCACGGCGGATCCTCGATCCTGATTGGCTCTTTATCCCGAGCGCAACATGTAGCACAGGAAGGAAACTCTGCTTCCAGAGCAGCAGCAGCAGGCCAGAGAGGACAGCACTGCTCCAGAAAACACCTACCTGCAGCTTCTGCGCCGCCGTGAACCTCAGCTCGTGCGCGAACGGGTTTCTGAACGGAGGCGGCAGCTCGCGCTTCTCCTCTCCATCCGCACGCGTCTCGATCAGCCTCATCCTCGACGAACACCGATCAGTTACCGTCACTGCCTCGAGCGCGTTATTATCTAGCGGTACCGGAGCTCGAGCAGGGCTGCGGGATTAAGCGGATCATGTATTTGACGATAGCAGCAGCAGTCGCTCAGTCCCGCTGGATGTCATGGAGGGACAGAATCGGTGCGCATGCGCGGGCCGCTCCTCATCCGCTCACGCCATATGATGCTCCGCTGTGACTGCGCATGCGCGGATCCACCATCCTCTCCGGCAAAGAGATAACGCGAGTAATTGTTGAAAATGGTTAAGTTTGCTTAATAAAGTGTTTCAATATTTATTGTATTTCTATCAATTATTCAAAGGTTACAGCTGGCCCACAGTTACTGTATTTTGTTTTTCACCACACTGAACAATTCTGCACCTAATAATTAATAAAGGTTTAGCAATGAGAGTGAAGAGCATGTTTGAAATATGAGACGTGAAGAAAACAAAAGGACTATAAAATCAATGTAAATTTCACTTGTGAGTGGAATATTGTTTATTGTCTGTTATTCCAATTATGTTGAAAATTGGTGCACATTTAACTCATTTCACGCCAGAGAATACTATGAAACCCAATAAATAATGTAAGATATATTTTCTGTTTTTCATTTCCACCACAACAGCTGCAAGCAGCAATTACAGCGCCCGTCGCACAAATGACAAATAAATCATCCCAATATACTGGATTACCAAAGAAACAACCAAGAGCCGCTTGAGATGAACTCTGAGAGTGTGTGTAGAAACCCATTTCTAAAAACCAAGATAAGATGCACTTGTACAGGAATGTTCTTGTCATTTACAAACAAGGTGTATGCCTAATTTAGCAAATTGTGCAAAAGTGTGTAAAAATTGTGTGGTTTTAGTATTAAAGATTTACAAATTCTATTGGACAGAAACAATGTTTGTGTAATATTGGTATAAATTAATGCATATATTTTAACTTCTATGTGATACATCTTAATTGACTTTTTTAATTGCTTTACTCCTGTTTCTCCATAAAAATAATTATATTTGCATATTTGTAAAAAAAAAAAAAAAGGTTTTATACTCCTGAGTCTCTTCAACTCCCTTTCTTTGAACGATTATTTATTTTGTTTTGTTTTTCCTTCAGATTGTCAAATGTGTCAGCCAATGTTTTTTGTTCTATGTGTTCCTGTGGGCATGGTGTTTTAGCACGCCACAGGTTACACAATCAAGCTGCATTGCAGGACTGTGTTTGGTGACAGGGCTCATCTTCATATTAACACCGGTCAGTGCTTTCCACTTGTTCCCATATTTATGGGTTGCTTTCTATAGGTTTACTAAAGTCAAACAAGACTAGTTTGCTTCAGTTCACACACATACTGACATGAAAGACTAGTTTTCGTTACACAGATAAAGAGGGCATTTTGTTTTTCTTGGGGGGTTAAACGCCCCCCAGTCTGACAAAGCAGCTTTAAATATTTACTGCAAAATCAGGGTATGTCACATGTTTGTTCCCGGTTAGTTCCTGTTTGTCCTTATTTGTTTTTTCCTGTTCATTATTAGTTTATTTGTCCCCTGTGTCTTTAATTATCTAGTTTTCCCCAGTGTTGATCAGTCCTGTGCTTCTCTGCCTTTGTGTCCGGTCTTATACTGCATTCAAGTCCTCCTGGGATGTCCGCACTTACGAGTTGACAAGTAAAAATTACACGCCAGGTGCGTTCAAGTCATTTTAGTCTGCACAAGATGGCGGTGTACCTTCTTTTAATAAATGACAAGAAAATACAACATGGTTTATTAACTCTGCTTATAGAAAATGAAGACCAAAGAATTTGCATCAGGTGTGTTTTGCGTTTTTAATATTTTAAAAAAATTATTTATGAAGCCACTTTGATCTGTATCGCATACAAACTTACTAATTGTTATATTACAATCATGTCACATTCAAAAAGCTTATTTTTTTTGTAAATAAAAAGCCTGACAATGTCCCTGCTTAATACTTATAAGTATTGTGATTTATGTTTTCCGTTGGCAATCTCTCTAGACATGCAGTTCTACAGTACTACAGTTCCCACAGAGTTCTGTACATTGGTTTAGAATGGGAAGTGCTTTTGAACATGGATCCCCACAGTAGAGAGCAGTTCAACCACTTTGTTAATCAGCTGAAAAGATCTGGGCTTTCAGATGACCAGCAGCCTGGAGGTCTTGCCCAACCTCCTGTAGTTCAGAAAGCCCTTGTGTTTTTGTGGTACAATCAAAATTCCTTCAGAGAAATCTCAGATAAGTTCAATGTTTCCTGTGGATCAGCTCATAATATTGTCCTTGAGGTTTTGGAAGTCACCTGCTCACTTGCTCACATGTACATAACATGGCCCACAGATTCCAACAAAGGAGTCATTTCAGCTGTGTTTTATCGCTTATGTGGCATTAGGGCCATCACTGGGGCCATATAATAGGTGTCACATAAAATGTCAAAGGCCAGCTATCAGAGGAGGCGATTACCTGAATAGGAAAGGCTTCTATTCGCTTCTACTACAGGGCATTGTGGATGACCAAGGACACTTCCTAGACATTTTTACAGGTGTCCCAGGCAAAGTACATGACTCAAGAATGTTACGAGCGTCTACATTTTTTGAAAACTGGCAGCAGAAGATGGGCACAAGTTACCTCTTAGGTGACACAGCATATATCTCTGGTGACTATCCCTTCATCATTACGCCCAAACGTGATAATGGTGCGCTTACCGATGATGAACTGCAAAGAAATGTGAAAATCAGCCATGGAAGGGTCTCTGTCGAGCAGGCCTTCGGGAGGATGAAGTGCATCTGGAGAAGGATGCGTGATCTCCAAAATACAAGGATAGACATTCTGGTGAAAATAATTGTGGCAGCATGCACACTGTACAACATGAGTTTATATGAGGGACAATCAAATGTATGTAAAGGACATTCCCACGGATGCCCTCGTATCCAGGATGAAAACTTGTAATCTTGTATTGCAGGCATTCCTGACACATTTCCAGAACACATCAGGAGATTCAAGAGTTTTATTTGTCACATACACAATTATACAGAGTATAACCAGCACTGAAATGTAGGTCAGGTCCGCTCCAAGGACAATGCAATTATATAGAATACAAATATTAAGAAAAAGAAAAGTAGAAAAAAATAAAAAGAATAAAATAAAAGATAAAAAAATATAGATATAAATATAAGTGTGCAGGTCAGTATGTTGTTGACATAAATAGTAATAAGAGGAATGTGCAAAAAGTTGTACAGGGTATTTAAATAGCAGCATATGAGGTAGAAAAAAATTATGAATAGCTATTGATATAGTGATATTAACATGGAGTGAAGTGATGTTATGACACAGAGTTAGAGTTTAGGAGCCTGATGGCCTGGGGGAAGAAGCTCCTCCTAAGTCTCTCAGTTTTTGCCATCAGGCTACGGAAGCGCTTACCAGATGGAAGCAAATTGAATAGCTGGTTACCAGGGTGATTTGAGTCCTTGAAGATTTTAACAGCTCTATTTTTGCAGCGTTTGAGGTAGATGTCCTGCAGAGAGGGGAGAGCAGACCCTGAGATGCGCTCAGCTAAGCGCACAACTCTCTGTAGAGCTTTGCAGTCCTGATTGGAGCTGTTTCCATACCACACTGAGATGCACTGAGTCAATACACTTTCTATGGTCCCTGAATAGAAAGTTTTCAGGATTGCTGGTGAGACCCTGAATTTCCTCAGCTGTCGCAGATGGTACAGTCTTTGCCTGGCTTTCTTAACCTGTGTTTGGATGTGTGTAGTCCAAGTCAGGTTCTCGGAGATGTTTACGCCGAGGTACTTGAAGCTACTCACCCTCTCCACAGGGGTCCCACTGATCATAAGAGGAGTGTAGGGCTGCTGCTGTCTCTTCCTAAAGTCCATGATCAGCTCTTTAGTTTTGCTCACATTCAGAGAGAGACAGTTGTCCTGGCACCATGATGTGAGTCTCTCTACCTCATCCAAGTATGCGGTCTCATCGTTGTTGGAGATGAGGCCTAGAACCACAGTGTCATCAGCGAATTTGACAATAGATGTGGAGCTGTGAGAGGACACGCAGTCATGCGTGTAGAGAGAGTAGAGCAGGGGACTCAGGACACAGCCCTGTGGGGCTCCTATGTTCAGAGTGATGGAGTTTGAGGTGAACTGGCCAACTTTCACCACTTGAGGTCTGCCGGTGAGGAAGTCTTGAATCCAGTCACAGAGTGAGGAGTTTAGGCCGAGGTCTGTGAGTTTAGATGCCAGCTTGATGGGGACTATAGTGTTGAAAGCTGAGCTATAGTCAATGAATAGCAGCCTTACATAATTCCCATTGTTGCTGTCCAAGTGTGTGAGGGAAGAGTGGAGGACGTGAGAGATGGCATCGTCCGTGGATCTGTTTAGGCAAACTGAAGAGGGTCCAGAGTATCAGGGATGGAGGAGCAGATGTGGCTCTTTACAAGTCTCTCAAAAACCTTAATGACTATAGATGTGAGGGAAACTGGGCGATAGTCATTCAGGCAAGAGGGTTTATTGTTCTTAGGCACAGGGATTATTACGGATTTTTTAAATGAGGTGGGAACCATGGAGGTAGTAAGGGACTCATTAAAGATAGACGTTAACAAACCAGTGAGCTGATCAGCGCAGAACACCCTCAGAACACAGCCGGTTATCCCATCAGGTCCAGCTGCTATCCTGACGTTCACTTTCTTTAGCGCCCTCCGAACCTCTGGACCAGTGCGTCACTACTCTCTGCACCGGGGGATCCTGAACGAGCCTTTGTTTGTTTGTAAAAAAAATTTGATTAAAATTGGACAAGCAACAGTAAATATGACCACACCTTAGAGAAAAAAAAACACATATACACCTATATGGATTGGCAGTCAGGCAGATGAACCATATAAAAACATACATATCAAATTAGACTTTTCATGAGGTGCCAATATTATTTAACGTGATTTTATAAGACAACAAAGACTTAAATATATACATTTGTGCATTTTTTATTTTATAAAAAGCCATACAAATGGAGAGGCACTGAAAAGTACAGACACAAGTGTTACTAAAAGCATGTTGACACTATTTTTTGAATGTTAGGAAAATGGTGGCATGGTCCGATTTGCCAAAAGCCGGTAGTGAGCGGGCTTTGTAGGCATTCTTGAACTGAGAGTAGCAGTGATCCAGTGTGTTTGGTCCTCTAGTTGGACAGGATACATGTTCATAAAAGTTCGGCATGACCCGTCTGAGGTTGGCTTTGTTAAAGTCCCCCGCGATGATGAAGGCAGCGTCAGGATGTTTGTTAATGTAGCCGCTGAGCACATCGTGAAGCTTAGACAAAGCCAAGCCAGTGTCCGCCTGTGGTGGAATGAACACAGCAGTAACTATGATCGATGAAAACTCCCAGGGCAGATACAATGGGCGGCAGATAATGGAAAGATATTCCAGATGAGGCGAGCAGGAACGCGACAGAATGGAGATATTCCTGGGATCACACCATTTCTTGTTGATCATGAAACATACTCCTCCACCCCTGGATTTACCGGCCTCTGCTGTTCTGTCCGTCCGAAAGACAGAGACGTTATCACTCGGCATTACAGCAGTGTCCGGGACCGAGGACGAAAGCCACGTTTCTGACAAACACAGGATGTTGCAGTCCCTTATGTCCCGTTGGAAACTAATCCTGGCTCTAAGATCGTCCATCTTATTCTCCAAGGATTGGACATTAGCGAGCAGAATGCTCAGGAGAGGAGGACAGTGAGCCCTTTTCCTGAGTCTATCTCGAATCCCAGCGCGTTTCCCGCGGTGTTTCTTGATCCGTCGCCTCGGGGGGGTATTGTTCATCTCTGCGTTCAGAAGAATCTCCAGAGACCATGCTGGATTCGTGGATAAAGTGTCCTGGAACAGGTTAGTGTAGCGGTTTCCAATGTCCAAAAGTGTTTCTATGTTATAGGTGATCAGTGCCGACGTGAAATGTGTAAAAAGAGAAAGTAAAACTAAGTAAAAAAGTAGATAAAAACACAATCTTAGCGGAGCGACCTGGACGGCGTCCGAACACAGCGGCGCCATATTGTCATCATGCATAAATATGTAAATATTTTGAGACATATCACTTTATTTTATTATTGGGTAGCATTTGTGTTTTTATATTAACATGTCATTGTTTTGAACTGTGAATTTTCAAGAAATCTGTTTTGTGGCAGAGAATGAGAAGAATGAGAATGTGAAAAGGTACTGAACAATATTATGTCATGCAAGAAACTATTTTATATATATATATTTTTGCAACTGTTGTCCACTTTTTTAAACAAATGTATTAAACAATTTAAACTGAAACATTGAAGGAATTCTTCCTTTTGTATGAAATTAAATGAAAATGTATACATTTTCTTAATGACAACATTGAACAATAATGTTGCAAAACCAACAAATGAAACCAGTGTCACCTGACACTTTCAAAACATGGATTTAAGGAAATTAAAGTAAACAGTCTTCAATAAATGAGTAAGGCCTGAGCTTGAACTATTTTTGAGAAAGGCTCTTGTAAATTACAAAGTTACATTGAAGAAAGTGACAAAACAACTTGAGTCTAGCACCGTGAACTATATCACATCTTTCATTAACAAGGTTAAAGGTTAATATATGTTCATCCAAAAATTACAATTTCGTCATTTACTCACCCTTATGTTGTTCCAAACTTGAATACGTTTCTTTCTTCTTTTGAAATAAAAAAATATATTTTGAAGAATGAGGGTGAGTAAATGATAGCAGAATGGGTGAACTATCCCTTTAATGGCATAAATGTTGAAAAGTGCTCCATTAAACCTTTTTAAATGCAGTTTTTTAAATGCAGGAAAACTAATTTTGGCACACTACAGTTACACATTCTACTGCTTTTCCAGAAATGTTTGTATAAGTGTGTCTAAAGTTGTCTGTGATGCATCCCTCTGTGCCATGATTTCATCATGACGTCGCTGAGTAGCTTCCTCAGATTCCCTGAGAACATTAAGGACTTCATGGTGACCAACACTCTTTTTCTTCTTGCGGCGACTAGTGGAACGGAAGAAGGCTGAACCATCAGAAGATAGAGAGGAGGTTTCAGCTTCAGGAGAAAGTGGCCTGCTAGGTATTTTGTTAGATGGTTATAAACAAGCTTAGTTTACCGCAGCAGCGGTCACATCAGTTGTCGTGTGAAGGCCTCCTCATGTGAAGTGAAGTGACATTCAGCCAAGTATGGTGACCCATACTCGGAATTCATGCTCTGCATTTAACTCATCCAACGTGCACACACACAGCAGTGAACACACACACACACACAGCAGTGAACACACACACACAGCAGTGAACATACACACACACACAGCAGTGAACACACACACACAGCAGTGAACATACACACACTCACACACACACACAGCAGTGAACACACACACACAGCAGTGAACATACACACACACACACACACACACACACACAGCAGTGAACACACACACACAGCAGTGAACATACACACACACACGCACACGCACACACACACACACACACACACACACACACACACACACACACACACACACACCGTGAACACACACCCGGAGCAGTGGGCAGCATTTATGCTGCGGCGCCCGGGGAGCAGTTGGGGGTTTGGTGTCTTGCTCAAGGGCACCTCAGTCGTGGTATTGAGGGTGGAGAGAGCGCTGGACATTCACTCCCCCCACCTACAATCCCTGCCGGCCCGAGACTCGAACCCGCAACCTTTGGATCACGAGTCCAACTCTCTAACCATTAGGCCACGACTTCCCCATTTATTTATTTTTTTGTGATGTGATGTGATGTGATGACCGAAGAGAGACAATCTTCTCTACCGTGTGACTCCACCGGACAGGGACACCGGCAGAGGATATAAGTATCGCTTTTGATTTCTTCTCTTACTAGTACTTGTTTCACTTCTGTTTCAGTTTTTATAACCATTTCTTACCATGTGTAAATAAGTTCTGGTTTTTCAGCATGTGTGTTTGGCAGTGTTATTTTTAAGGATTACTGAAATTACTGTCGTTTGATTTGTGTTTGTTATTTATTTTAATTTTAGTTAAATTGTCTGAATTTATTATTTCTGTATAGGTCTTTTATTAAGTTTTAGTTTTATTTAATTTGAGTTATTTTAATACTTCAACAAACTAAAATGAAATGAAATATATTGAATTTATAAATGTGTATGTATATATATATATATATATATATATATATAAAGAACCTTTTGTTCTTTAATATTTTACATTTTTTGGGCTTTATTTTTTGTTTTTCATTTAAATGTTAAGTTTTGAAGTTTTGTTGTATGCACTTGTCATTTTTATTTAATGTCTTTATTTTTAAATGTGTATAGGTAGTATTTATAAAGTTTTAGCTTTTAGTTTTGGATCTGTTTTTAGTTTTTTTAATACTACAATTGATTGCTTCTGTTGTCCTCATTTGTAAGTCGCTTTGGATAAAAGCATCTGCTAAATGACTAAATAATAATAATAATAAATGATTTAAGTTTATAGGACAACTAAACTATCATCAGCTATAGACACTGCATCCATCGATTCCGCCGTGTTTCTCATTGACACACCCCCAACTCAGAAACTCGGGGCTTAAAGACAATTTTGAGTGTCCCACTCGTAATAACGACTTTGTGGTGGCGTTCAACTCGTAAATACAATCTCTCCGACATGACTTGAACGCACCATTAATTGTCATTCTCTGTCTCCTACGTGCTCAGTGTTTTGGATCATTAAAGATTGTGTTTTGAAGAATTCAGTTTTAGCTTAAAATGAAAAAAAAAAAATAATATAATCAATAATTATGAATTACAAAATTATAATAGTCTATTTGAAAAATTAAAAAATAAGAAAAGTTAGCTGATGATAACTGGCTAGCTAACTAGCTACCTGATGTTAACTTGAGGTCATTTTTAAATATAACGTTCAACTATTCTTATTCAACCAACCAGTTAGAATTGATTTGATGGAAAAACATTTGTTGTTCAGAACAGAATAACTACAGTAATTGCCCATTGCCCCCTGGGGCATTTTACCCCACACACTAATAAAACATACTCTCTACAGGCCCTTCTGTTCTCATATCATATATAACTGTGATGTTCTACACAACAACAAGCTTTAAAACACTTTTTTTCTTACTGCTGAAAAATAGATCATTTACTGTGAAATTCATTTTCTCTCCGGTACATCACCAGTGTAAGCTTCATAGTGAAAACTTCTACATCACTCTTCTCAACATAGTCCATAGTTACAGTAAACAATTCATCTTGAATTCATCTTGTGGTTATTTTGGGAAAAATAGTTTTTCCCCCACTCTACCCTAAAGTAATCCTTATGAAACCAAAGCAAGACACAGTGTGCTAATCATCCATGTGAAATGCACAGACATGTAAACACCACATCACCTCTGTAAACAAAGCAGCAAGATTCATCTAGGCTACTTTTCATTGTTTGGAAGAAGATGTGCTGTGAGAAATAAGCCTTGTATTTACCTCAGAAGAAGAACGCGATGCCACGCAGAGTAGATCATTCTGATGAGTAACTCATTACTTATATTAGTGTTATTGTGACTTAAACTTGTATACGCATTTTACTAGTTGGACTTTTCCTAAACTATGATGTCACTATAATATGTGGAATCGAGTGCAACATTTTGAAATATGATAGGCAAACTTTCATTGCATCTATACGTTATATGATTACTTTGACACTGCTGTGCAAAATATGATTTTACTTATTTTTTTTTCTTATCACTGCATTTGTAACTAAAGTAACATCATTTTAGTGACAGTTACTATAGTCAAATTATATACATTTAAAAAGCATTACATTATTTTCAGGAAGAGTAATTAGAATACAGTACATACTGTGTAACTCTGTTGGTGGCAGAGTAAAGATCAGACGGATGTGTACACTGAAGCAGTGACACACTGACATTGATTTTCCAGTTCAGTCATGTGCTGACTCAGTGGACTCTCTGATGAATTCAGTGAAAGAGTTGTCAAAATAGTAACTGAGTTAGTGAGCCATTCTCATACTTGGTGTAAGAGCCTGTAGTGTGTTGATATATATAATGAAACAGCATTTCTTCTTGTTTCTCTGTTCTGTATATCAATCATGCCAATGTTGCCAGGGCTAAATGTTGTTTTGTAATGTTTCTTCCTCATTGCATCTTCATATTTTAAGGTTCACACTTATACAGTTAGAAAATCATGAAGTTCATTACTTTTTTGGAGACCTACATGTTAATAATAATAACGTTTGTGTGTTGAAACCTGTTGTTGATTCAGGACAGTGTGAAATGATCATACAGCTGCATTTGACACTAGTAAATGAAAAGATCGCTGGAGCATTTAAGACTGTAGGCAGGGATTCAAGGGAATGATCTTAACTGGTTTGCTTTGTATTTTACACGGAGAACTATCTCTGTTGGGAAATTGTTCTTCTTCTTCTGCTAACATTAAATGAAGGGGTTCCACAAAGATCTATATTGGGCCCGGTATTATTTTCCATTTATATGCTTCCTCTGGCCAATGTTTATCAGAAACCCAATTTATCATATCAACTTTATGCTGACACTTTATCTCCCTATAAAGTATAACTTGGCTTTACAGTCTCTCTTTGGTTACTTTAATGGCATTAAGAAATGTATGGCAGTCAATTTTCTCCTCCTAAATGAATGAAAGACCAACATGATACTGTTTGGCCCTCCGAGTTCAACTAAACATAAAATGAATCACCTAGGCCTCTTTAAGTCTGGGATGCACAATGAAGCAAGGAGTCTTGGTGGTGTTTTTGATGCTGAGTTAAAGTCTGATAAGCATATAAACCTGTTCTGTCTTTTAAAGGTTTGGAAGTTGTTGTGCATGCTTTTATTACATCTCGACTGGACTACTGTAATTCACTGCCTCATTATCAAGTCTCTAGTTTGTCCAAACTGCTGCTTCTGGGCTTTTGACTAGGACATATACATATTGCACTTGTGTTAGTGTCCCCCATTGGCTTAGAATTCAGTATTTGATTTTACTATTTTTCAAGGGTTTAAATGGCTTGGAACTCTGTTAAACCGTAAACACCCACTGCTGTGATTGGCTAATAGTTGTGTATGTTTCACAGCGTTCATCCTACACAGATGGACGGTACTGTGTTTTAGGTCAACAATGCATAACTCTCTCAATACATATCAAACCATCTGTCATAAAAGACAAAGCAATAGTGACCCTGTAATGAAAACAGTTATTACTGTCGGATCCAATATAGTCGCACAGCATCGTCTTTTATTTCAATCTTTCTGAAAATCCTGCATCGAATTGTGCCTTGTTTGTAAACGAATCTGTGGTAAAATGATTTAGCCACACTATTACGTCATAAAGTGGTACATTCCACAAGCTGCCGCAGGTTGGCTTCAATATAAGCTGATTTTAGACGAAGTTTTGAGTTCTGATCAGGATGTTTTAATAGTACAATGACCTGTTATATGTAAAAAGATCGAGGGGATTTGATTTCCCATTACCTCTTTAAAATCTCTTTTACAAGAGGGTTCTGGACAAGACAGGACTTAAAACATGAAAACATTTGAACATAAAACACAAATATTAATTCACATATACTGTACAAAAAACACTCATATCAGTCAAAACAATTACAATCAGGTAAACCAAAACAAAATCATTTAAAACACACTTAAATTCATTTAGAGAGATCAACTCATTTATCTTGTAACTGGTTCCAATCAAACAGAGCAGCGTAACTATAACTAATCGCCCTTTTACCCATTTGATCTGACTTTTGGGATGTTTTGGAAGATGACAATCTTGTGAGCAAAGACCATCTTTCTTCATAACATTTTGAATGATATACTGCTGCAAATAAGAGGGAAACAAACCCATAATAATATATAAATGTGTGCTGGAGTCTACAGGATGCCATCCAACCCAAGAGTGCAGCAAACTATGATGGGTCCGGGGCTTTTGAATTAGTAATAAACCTTAATGCTCCATGAACAGAATCCAATGCTGTTAACACTTAGGCACCTGCATATAGATAAATATGTAACATTGACAGGAAAGTAGCACCAATCTCCTTGCTTCAAAACAACGACAGGACTTGACTCTAAAGAAAAAGCCCCAAAAGAGAGGGAATCATCAGTTAAAAATCCCAAACATTTCTATATAGAACTATAGATATGGTTCTATATAGAAGTATAAATCTGTTAATCTGTGTGATTTATATATTTATTTCGTGCTCTTGTCTCATGCTTTTACGCTGTATGACTTGTTAGGTCCTGGTATGTAAAGTATTTTTGTCAACATATGATATTTTTTAATGTGCTATAGAAATAAATGTGACTGATTGATATAAAGCTATTTGATACATGGATTTCTACAGCCTCTAAATGATCAACATGAACAGAACATTACTGTTAAACCTGTTGCACACAATCTACATGCCCTCTTTCCTCTTTCATGAGTAACTGTACAGACGTCCAGCTTCAGCTGCTGCTTCAGTGTCTTTTTTCTGTCAAATCTTGACTGATTTTGATCAAGTAAACATCAGAATAACTGTAGTTATATCTCCAGATGAACTCTTACTGGACTGAAGCAGCTCAGCTTTACTTGATTCTCCATCAATCATTTTCTAGAAAAATCAGTGCGTCTCAAATCTGATCATCAGGATCTTTTGAGGAGCGTTTGTTTCCAGAAGCTTTACTTTCACTGTTCCTCAGCGGAGGAATGATCTTCATCTCACATCTTCTGAGGAGCGTTTATTTATTCATCACTCAATCAGCATTGCATTGCATTATATGTTTGGATCAATAAGATATCATCTTACTAAGACATATTATTGGAGATATAGAAAGACGACAGATATTTAGATAATCTTATGTCAGTATCTGCTCTGCTGTTATACGGATCTCATTGATTTACATTACAAACATCACAATTTCATCATATACATATAGTATCAGTATCAGCATCTGCATCAAAATCATAGTTTTGCTCAGTTTGGACCTCTGAATAAAATGTTACCGGTTTTATGTTATTTATTTTTTCCTTCATATTCTCACTATATCAGACTATATGAGACATAAACGCTGGATGCATCGAATATGACAATCATCAAAAACACATATGCAATTAAAAATATATATATATTGTATATATGCTTTGCCTAAAGGTTCAATAAAATGTATCAAAAATAGCAGCCAATATATGTGTTGTAAAGAGTGTCCTCTGGTGTTAACATGGAGAAAGACCTCCCATAAAGGTTTCCAGGGGTTAGCAGGGTTTTGTTTTTTTTGTCAGCTAGTAAGGTTTAATATTAAAGTAATTAACTTAAAGGGCATTTTAACTACACAGTTACTGCTGGTGATTTTTGCAGTGTCAGGTCATTCACAGGGTTAGTGTAAAGGCTGTGGCGCACTCTTGTGGCTGATCTCTGATCATTACAGTAATATGGTTCAATAATATCAGCACAAGAGGGTGCCAAAGACTCTTGAGCTGCCGGAGTCAATGGTTGTCATGCAGATAGACTGATACCCTGTGTCTGATATTTTCTTGCTTTTCCTCTGTGAGAAAGTCCTTATGTATGAAGAAGAGATGTGTGCACACAGGCCTCCAGTTGGAGACTGTTCTCCAAAACCTACATACATTTCAATAATCAATCATTTGCTTTTAAATTCTGTTTGTGAACTAAACATAAACTTTATTTATTATTATTATTTTTTTTAAAGAACTTAAATCATAACTATGATAAACTGCCATAAACAGTGATGTTACGGAACATTTGAATATCTAAAATTATTTAATTTATTATTTTATTGCATTATTTCATAAATGTATTTTATTTTATTTGCAACATTTCCAATTGTCATTTAGTTTTACTTGATGTACTAAAATAACTAAAACTGAAATAAAAGTTAATAGAAACTATAAAAAACTATTAAAAAAAGAAACATGAAAATGACAAAACATCAAAATGACTAAAAGTTTGAAAAAAAACAAAATTATATTATTAAACAAAACTAAAAAGGATACTATAAATATTGTTGGTGGAAGGTCCGGTCATAACATTTCTGCATTATATTTCCATTATATGTTCTTATTTGTGCCACAAAAGAGAGAAAATCCCACGGGTCTGTATCAACATGAGTAAATGAGGACAGAGTCATCGTTTTGATGAAGTAACCCTGAACCACAACATCATCTGAATCACAATCCTCTGAATCCTCAGCTTCATTCATTGCCAAAGATGTGTTTGATGTATTGATGTGCTTCAAAAATAATCCTTTCCCTTCTCAGCTGAAAAGCATATGTGAATATACAGAAGAACTACATTTGCTTCCACGCAGTATTCCTTGTTCAACATTTACTGTGGTGCATGATCAGACACAAGTATAACTGCTCATGGTGTTGTGATGATTTTAGAGGATCTGTGGAGGAATAATCATGAGGTCAATGCGATGGGCTGTGGTTGTGTGCTGCAGTGATGGCAGGGAAATATTACTGCAGAACATTTTCTTGACTCTTGTAAATGAGAAGCGGATCGGACAGCCTTGCTAAAGCCGTGTTCTCGGCTGTTGAAGTGGAAAACAGTGCTGTATTGAGTTATAATATCATGCATTCGCGGGTGTCAGTGGCTGTCGCTGCTGCCCTCGGGTCGTGACTTTTGCATTCGGTAAGCATCCGAGAGGCATCGCCTCGCCAGAGAAAACCTCCCCGCCCGTCACTCTCCTGACGCCGCAGGAATTAAAACGGAAGAAATGCAATTTAAAGACATGAAGTAAACAATCACCTAACACTTGTTTGGAGTGCGGACACAATTTCCCGGGCCTTGTCCAATTCCGTGGTAGCCCGGGGCGCGTGTGTTTCTCTACACGTGGTTCTACACCACTGATTAGAATGGTAATGCAGGAGCAGAATCAATCCCGATGACATTTCACACAATCAAACACTGTGTTTTATACACTGCAGCACTTCTGTTCCCTCTCAGAAACAAACTCCAGAAGTCGCTCTTTGCAAACGCAGCACAATTACCAGAAACTGCAGACAATTACTAGCAAACCGTGCAGTATTGGCCATGCTTGTCTCACAAATTCAAATTAAAGTCTGAATTTAAGGTGTGTTTTATTATCAATGGTTTATTAAACAAGTAATAAATCATTAGTGTTCTCAGGTTTCATAAAAAAGGCCATATGAATTTTAAGCCTGACTGTGTGACTTTATTATAGAAAACCACAACGATTCAATGACAAATGAGCTTGTGGCTAGGAGGGAGTGTTGTGTAAGTTCATAGCTATCTTGATAAGGTCACGTTGATTGTGTTGTGAGGCTCTTCAGAGATTACCGTGGTAAAGGGTGTATTCGACTTACCTGTTCTGGCACACTGAGGCTCTGATGTGTTCTCTGTTAACATGTTCATATTCCAGCTGTGGAAAACAGCAGACAGCACAAAAGATTCATGCAGGAATCATGACGTGTCACACTTTATTGGACAGTGTCCTTATTTCATGTGTGTACTGTAGTAATAACAGTAAACTGGCCTCGTCTAGCCCAAACAGCAGATCTTGGCACTAGCAACGTCAAAGTCATGGGTTTGATTCCCAGGGAAAACTAGAAGTGTTCAAATGCATTTCAGCTGATAAAAGCATCTGCCAAATGCTTAAATGTAAATTATGCGTAATTGCAAGCAACTTATGTATAGTGTGTAATTACACTATAGGGCTGGGTTAAACATATCAATGTCTCGATTTTAATTGATTCTCATGTTGATGAGCCAATGTCAATTTCTAAATCTCAAGAATCAGTCTATGCTGTTTTCAGTTGATGTGTGAACAAAGCTTAATCAAACATTATGTGTTGTTCCTGCCATTAAATAATCACAATAATCTTAGTTACTTTGATATTTATTTTGAAACGACAAACTGGAGCAGAATCATAATTATATCATTAAAAAGTTATGATACATTTATTTATTGCATAACACATTTAAAAAAACTGTTTACAAGTCACTGTAATCTAGTAATGTACCAACTAACAGGGTTTACTGTATAGTTTACAGCATTAGTTGAGAGAGATTAATAAATAAATAAATAAAATCGGCATTTACGGGACCTAATTGCCCGTATATATCCACCTGAATCAAACCAAACTGAATCAAGATCAAAGTTGAATCGCATTGAAAGCTTGGGAATAAAATCAAATCAAATTGTGAAATGTGTCTTGATGCATCCCCATATGACCTGAACCCTCTGGTGCTCCTTATGTAGGAGGCACACTTGTGATCTTCACGGTCAAAAGTGGCCGGACACCCCCCCACCCCCCCCCCCCCCCCCCCCCAGTAAAATCAATGTAACACATATTTTTGTTTAATCTAGTTTTTTTGTTTTGTATTTTGAGAGAATTTCATTGTACGAATTAATATTTATGCGATAATTATGATCAAATTTTCCCATTGAAAATAATACTTTTTTTTTTCAAATATTTCCTATTACTTTTTAATTATGGCAGTATTTCATGTTAAAATAGAGCCAGATTAGTGCCATCTGGTGAGAATAAGATAAAAACATCTGCAATTCCATGGTTTAGCCCATAGATTAGACATAAATACTTATTTGTATTAAGTTGTGGGTTTGGATATATATTTAGACAACATTTTGTAAAGGTTTAGATTTTTTTATTTGTTTGGTTTGAAATATTGATTTAAAGCATCGGTTTTTGAATCATTATTACTACAGTCAAACCTGAACACAGAGAAAGCATTTTGTTACAAAGTTATATAAAAAGTAACTAAAATGAACAGGAATGTTTTATCAGAGCTTAATTCTTCTGGGTCTGATCTGATTTCAACCTCTTATTTCAGTTTTCTGAGTTGTTAAGGCTATATGGTTATAACCATACCAATTAATTTGAGTGTGTATATTTGTGTATGTGTCTGTGAGTGTGTGTGTGTCAGTGTGTGTGTGTCTGCGAGTGTGTGTGTGTGTGTGTATGTGTATGTGTCTGCGAGTGTGTGTGTGTGTGTGAGTGTGAGTGTGTGTGTGTGTGTGTGTGCGTGTGCGTGTGCGTATGTGTATGTGTGTGTGTGTGTGTGTGTATGTGTGTGTGTGTGTGTGAGTGTGTGTATGTGTCAGAGAATCACAGTCACCTGCACCTTCATTAGCCCGATCCCAATCACCTGAGTACTGATTCCCCGCACCTGTCACCGGCTAATGAACAGCACTATATCCACTCACCACAAGCACTCCTTCCTCGTCCGGTCTACCGTTCACTACCCGAACCTAGCCTGACTACTAACCTTGTGTTACCTTCCTGCAGACCTCCAGATTCCCCCTGTTCCAAGTCTCCACCGCTCCTAGTCTCCACCGCTCCTGTTCTCCACCGCTCCTGGCTCTTCCTGGTCCTGTTCCTCCCCGCGGCAGTGCGCACCGCCGACTCCCCTTCCTGGATCCTGTTCCCGCTCCTCCACCCAGCATTCACCCTTGCACCTTTCCCAATAAACCCTGTATTGACCTTACTCCTCCGTGTCTCCTAGCCTGTTCGTGACAGAAGACCGGACCAACTACAGCACCGCGTGTCATGGAGTCCCGGCCACCCTCGGCCGTCGACACGCTGGAGGAGTTGGTCAATACTCTCCGGGCTTCCCTTCTTCCGCCACCTGTCCCACCACCTGCCTCTGAGAGTCCCGTGGCCATTCCATCCAAGTACGCGGGTGATGCGGCGGGGTGTGGCGGCTTCCTGCTCCAAGTGTCCTTGTACATCGCGGCACAACCCCGTAAGTTCACCACCGAGAGATCGAAGGTGGCTTTTCTTACCTCCCTCCTGTCCGGCAAGGCGTTGCTATGGGCGCAGGCTATCTGGGACGCGCAGAGCACCATCATCAACTCCTACGAAGCGTTCACCAGCCACTTCAAGGAGGTCTTCGGAGTCGCCGCGGGACGCATCTCTGTGCAGGATCGTCTTCTTCGCCTACGCCAAGGAGAGGCGTCCGTGGATGACTACACCTTGGAGTTTCGCACTCTAGCGGCCACAAGCGGCTGGAACGAAGCAGCTTTACTGAGTGCCTACCGCCTCGGCTTGAATCCCCGCCTGCGCGCCCAGATGGCCATCTACGATGACAGCGTAGGACTAGAAACCTTCATGCAACGCGCTTCTCGCATCTCTCAACGCCTCACCGCCTGCCTCGAGGATGAGTCCGCCCCCCCGTCAGCTTCACCCGCTGCAAGCTCCCCAGTACCAGAACCCATGCTCGTAGACACCGCCCGCCTCTCCCGCATGGAACGTGCGCGCCGCCTCGCGGCCAACCTATGCCTCTACTGCGCGAAACAAGGACACTTCATCCGGGAATGCCCCGTCCGACCTCCACGCCCCGCGGTGAGTACCCTTCAACTTGAGCCAGATATTTCTTCACTATCACTGATGCCAGTGCAACTCCTCACCCCAGACTCCTCTCTTACAGTCTCCGCCCTGGTCGACTCGGGCTCCTCGGGGAACTTCATTTCCCAAGCCCTACTAACCCACCTCAATCTCCCCCGGAGGCGGCAACCCCAGGAGCTCCGAGTCGAGACCATCCAGGGAAAACCGCTGGGGCGTGGTAGAGTGAGGTATCGCTCTCCTCCCGTAACACTCCGGGTCGGCTGTCTACACGAGGAGTCCATCACCTTTCTGGTACTGGAGGGGCCCACGGTGGATATCATCCTGGGACGCCCATGGCTCAATCTCCATTCTCCAGTAGTCAGATGGGATCCATGCGAAGTCACTCGCTGGAGCGAGTTTTGTTCCCAGTCCTGCCTGCAGTCAGTACAGAGGATCCCTACGAACCCCGCCCCCCTGACAGTCTGTTCCACTCTAGTAGAAAGTCCTGAGCCCCAGGTGAAGTGTACCGTCCCATCTGACTACCAGGCGTTCCAGGATGTATTCAGCAAACAGGCAGCCACTCGCCTACCACCGCACCGGCCATGGGACTGTGCCATTGACCTGCTGCCTGGAGCAAAACTGCCTAAGGGTAAGATCTACCCCCTGTCCATCCCGGAGCGCAAGGCAATGGAGGAGTACATCAAGGAGGCTCTTCAACAAGGCTTTATCCGGCAGTCAACATCCCCCGCCGCCTCGAGCTTCTTCTTCGTGGGCAAAAAGGACGGAGGCTTGAGGCCCTGTATAGATTACCGCACACTCAACGAGCAGACAGTCAAACTCCCGTACCCGCTTCCCCTGGTCCCGGCCGCCCTCGAGGAACTCCGTGGGGCCCGCATCTTCTCCAAGTTGGACCTGCGAAGCGCGTACAACCTCGTGAGGATAAGGGCGGGCGATGAGTGGAAGACGGCGTTCCACACTCCATCTGGGCACTACGAGTACCGGGTTATGCCGTACGGCCTCTCCAACTCACCGTCCGTCTTTCAAGGCTTCATGAACGAGGTGTTCCGGGAGTTCCTCCACCAATTCGTGATCGTCTACATCGACGATATCCTGATTTACTCCCGGAACCTGGCCGAACATCGCCACCACGTTGAGCAGGTCCTCCAGCGGCTCAGAGAGCACCGGCTCTACCTTAAACTGGAGAAGTGCGAGTTCCATCGCTCCACGGTACAGTTCCTCGGCTATACCATCAGTCCCGAAGGAATCCAGATGGACCAGGGGAAGGTCCAAGCGATCCTGGACTGGCCCCTGCCACAGACGGTCAAGGAGCTACAGCGCTTTTTGGGCTTCGCCAACTTTTACAGACGCTTCATCTGTCAATTCAGTCGACTGTCGTCACCCCTCACCTCCATGCTCCGTGGTAAGCCCAAGTCTCTGTCCTGGAGCCCCGAAGCCCACGAAGCGTTCCAAAAGCTCAAGGAAGCCTTCAGCACGGCCCCTATCCTACGCCACCCGGATCCCCAGCTCCCCTTCGTCGTGGAAGTCGACGCCTCCACCACAGGAGTCGGGGCCGTGCTGTCCCAACACCACGACGAGCCTCCCAGCCTCCATCCTTGCGCTTACTTCTCGCGGAAGCTGTCCCCTGCGGAGGTAAACTACGACATTGGCAATCGAGAGCTGCTGGCCATCAAACTAGCCTTGGAGGAGTGGCGTCACTGGCTGGAGGGAGCCGCCTGCCCCTTCACCGTCATCACGGACCATAAAAACCTCCAGTATCTAAGAGATGCCAAACGCTTAAACCCCCGTCAAGCACGCTGGGCCCTCTTCTTCACTCGGTTCTCCTTCACTATCACCTACCGCCCCGGAATCCGCAACACCAAGGCCGATGCTCTCTCCCGCTTGCATGCCCCAGAAACACCCACAGACCCCGAGCCTATTCTCCCTCCAGCCCTCATAGTCAGCCCCATCCAGTGGACACTTAACGACAACATCCGTGACGCCACTCTCACCGAACCCGCCCCGCAGGGAGGCCCAGAAGGGAAAATTTATGTGCCCCGCTCCCAACGCCTCACCCTTCTGGGCTCAGCTCACGAAGTACCGGGCTCTGGACACCCAGGCAGCCAGCGAACCCTCTCACTCCTCCAAGCTCGGTACTGGTGGCCCGGTATGACCGCGGATGTCATCAGGTACGTCCGAGGGTGCTCAGTCTGTGCCATGTCCCAGTCTCCTCGCCATCTGCCCGCAGGCAAACTGGTTCCCCTGCCCATTCCCCAGAGGCCCTGGTCCCATCTCGGTGTGGACTTCGTCACCGACCTCCCTGAGTCTGAGGGCCACACCTGTGTCCTAGTTGTGGTTGACCGCTTCTCCAAGGCCTGCAAACTCATCCCCCTCAGGGGCTTGCCCACGGCATTGGAGACCGCCGAATGCCTATTCCACCATGTGTTCCGCAATTTCGGCCTACCGGAAGACATCGTGTCGGACCGTGGCCCTCAGTTCGTGTCCCGGGTCTGGAGATCCTTCTTCCGCCTCTTGGGAATCACTGTCAGCCTGTCCTCGGGCTATCACCCCCAAACCAACGGCCAGACTGAGCGTAAGATCCAGGAGCTCGGACGCTACCTCCGGTCATACTGCTCCCCCGATCAGCACAGCTGGAGCCGTTTTCTCCCCTGGGCCGAGTATGCACAGAACTCCCTTCGTCAATCCACCACCGGCCTCACCCCGTTCCAGTGCATGCTCGGCTACCAACCCCCACTATTCCCCTGGACGGAGGAACCCGCAGAAGTTCCAGCTGTGGACCACTGGTTCCGCGAGAGTGAGAGGGTTTGGGACTCAGCCCACATCCATCTCCAGCGGGCAGTGCGGAGACATAAACGCTTTGCGGACATTCGGAGGTCCGAACCCCCCCAATACCAGCCAGGAGATCGGGTCTGGCTGTCGACCAAGGATATCCGTCTCCGCCTGCCCTGCAAGAAGCTGAGTCCCCGCTTCATTGGTCCATTTAAGATCCAGAGGCAGGTGAACGACGTCACCTATGAGCTTCAGCTCCCCCCCAGGTATCGCATCCACCCTACCTTCCACGTCTCACTACTCAAACCCTTCTCCCCCTCTACACCAGGAACCACGGGACCGGACGCACCCCCTCCTCCGGAGATGATCGATGGGGCTGAGGTCTACCGGGTCCGCAACATCCTGGACTCGCGGCGACGGGGCGCCCGGCTCGAGTACCTGGTGGACTGGGAGGGGTATGGCCCAGAGGAAAGATCCTGGGTGGCCAGGGACGACATCCTCGACCCCTTGCTCCTCGAAGAGTTTCACCGCAATCACCCTAGTCGTCCCGCACCCAGAGGCCGAGGCCGCCCCCGTCGCCGTGGTAGGGCGTCAGGAGCCGCCCCTGGAGGGGGGGGTAATGTCAGAGAATCACAGTCACCTGCACCTTCATTAGCCCGATCCCAATCACCTGAGTACTGATTCCCCGCACCTGTCACCGGCTAATGAACAGCACTATATCCACTCACCACAAGCACTCCTTCCTCGTCCGGTCTACCGTTCACTACCCGAACCTAGCCTGACTACTAACCTTGTGTTACCTTCCTGCAGACCTCCAGATTCCCCCTGTTCCAAGTCTCCACCGCTCCTAGTCTCCACCGCTCCTGTTCTCCACCGCTCCTGGCTCTTCCTGGTCCTGTTCCTCCCCGCGGCAGTGCGCACCGCCGACTCCCCTTCCTGGATCCTGTTCCCGCTCCTCCACCCAGCATTCACCCTTGCACCTTTCCCAATAAACCCTGTATTGACCTTACTCCTCCGTGTCTCCTAGCCTGTTCGTGACAGTATGTGTCTGTGAGTGTGTGTGTGAGTGTGTGTGTGTGTGCGTGTGCGTGTGCGTGTGCGTGTGTGTGTGTGTGTGTGTGTGTGTGTGTGTGAGTGTGTGTATGTGTCTGTGAGTGTGTGTGTGTGTGTGTGTGTGTGTGTGTGTGTGTGTGTGTGTGTGTCTGTGAGTGTATGTGTCTGTGAGTGTGAGTGTGTGTATGTGTCTGTGAGTGTGTGTATGTGTATGTGTATGTGTATGTGTCTGTGAGTGTGTGTGTGTGTGTGTGTGTGTGTGTGTGTGAGTTTGTGTATGTGTATGTGAGTGTGTGTATGTGTGTAACACACTCTGGGTGGCCTTATGATGATTATAAAATTATAGCCCTTATATGGAGAGGTCTGGGTTTATGCAAATGACTGACTTCAGGCACTTGGTGGCTCATTAAGAGTGTAATATTACAGAAAGGTTAGGGACAGATTCATGTGTGCGCACGTGCTGTAAATTAAAGGAATTGTTTTCATGAGAACTTTTCCTGTATGAGACAAACCCATGACAGCAGCACATCACACTGCAGAAAGTGCAGTGCCTGTCAACACACATGCAAAAACACTAAAACGCATGATAGTACAAGGGTGCATTTTAGTACACTATTTGTTTATTAGTGTATTGGCTTATAAAGCCACTGATCCAATAACTCTCCTCCGTGATGAACATGAATGCAGAAATAAGCAGAGAAACAGAAGCTGTGTCTGTCAGAGCTGTGTTTCTGCTTCAGCTGCATTATAGCGAAGCCCCAGGCCACAGACGGACTGATGTTGTGTTTTACCAGCCGCAGCCGCCTGTCAATCAAACACGGCCCTGTTCCCAACATATCCAAACACTAATATCAACATGCATTAGCTGCGAGAAATGCAGCCTCCAGGGCGCGTTTCCTGCTTTCCTGCACTAGTTTCACACAGAACGTGTGTTAACAAATAACACTCTCTTATCAAACAAAGTTGAGCTGTAAAAAGTACAAAAACTCAAAATCTAATCGAATGTAGAGATGAAGTGTGTCACTTTCTGATGTTAAAATATATATTCTGTATGTAATGTGTGTGTGTGTTAAATGTGATGTTACAATTTATTTAAATAAATTTGTTTATAAATCACATAAGGGCTCAATGCTAAGGATTGATTGATTGATTGGTTGATTGAGTGATTTATTAATTGATTGATTGATTGGTTGATTGGTTGATTGGTTGATTGGTTGATTGATTGATTTATTAATTGATTGATTGATTGATTGATTGATTGGTTGGTTGATTTATTGATTGGTTGATTGGTTGGTTGATTTGATTGATTGATTGATTGATTGATTGGTTGATTGATTGATTGATTGATTGATTGGTTGATTGGTTGATTTGATTTGATTTGATTGATTGATTGATTGATTGATTGATTGATTGATTGATTGATTGATTGATTGATTGATTGATTGATTGATTGATTGATTGATTCAGTCAGACATTAATTTGTTTCAGGGCTCAATGCTAAGTGTTATTTATTTATTTATTTCAGGGCTCAATTGTTTATTTTCATTGTTTTTGACCCATGAAGTCTCAAATTGTAATAATTCTAGAATCTAATAATCTGAATGATAACTTCAGAAATTTCAGTTTTCAATTTTGATTTCCCAGCAAAAACTAAAAAAGTAACATTCAAATGTTAATAAAGAAAAGCAAACAGTCAGTGATAAATACACCAATCACAAGCATTAAGACACATAAATGGAACAGAATGGAATAGAATAAAACAGAAGAGAACAGAAATGGAAAAGTCTGCTAACTGTTGTTCCTGCTGGTCCTGAAATGAACACATTTTTCACAGCTATAATTCTGGTTATTTTAATTTTCATTAATTTAGAAGATTGATATTTGCTGTTTTAATGGAATAAACAGCTTTTTTCCTATGCTAATGTTTAGCGGTCGACAGGGGTGATGGCTTCTCTCCGTCTTTCTCTCATGAGTTGCTGGTGTCTTGAGCTGCGGTGAGGATGAGGATGAGGATGAGGATGAGGATGAGGCTGTTAAACATGGATCTGCAGACTCTCGTCACTGACAGCTGCTCGCCGTTTCAAACAGGACCCTCTAAAGGACCCTCAAGCTTTGAAACCCGGCCTGCACCGCTGCGATACGAGCGAGGTAACCGAAGCCTTGATGTTACAGAGGCGAGGTCGTTGCTGGACAAGAGAGATCTTTGTGGGGAGCACAAGTCTTTGGCTGTGCGGTGACATTCCCGTCTGTCAGCCCCGTCCCGGCTGCGAAACACCTGCGCGCCGTAATGTTAAACGCTCAGAGCGCGTCTGACAGATGAAAGGCCAGCGGGTCGCTCTCCAGGCTCACAGGTGTCATGGAGAAACATCTCGTCTGTGTCTCTCCGGTTCACGCTGATGTGCTTGTCTGCGTTTCTTCTGATGCTGTGAAACTGGAGACACTGCCGAAGCTTGAGCGAGATCCACATCTTCCTCTGTGTCCAGAACATAAACATGTTTTCAAAGAAATATAAAATGATAGTGCAATCATGACTTATATTGCTCATGCTTGAGGTCACTGATGTGCTGAAACCTCCAAGTATTAAGTTCAGAGTTTGTGCTGCAGATATGAATGATCCTCGAATCATGATGTTGAAGAAACTCTGACTTCTGACATGAATTTTCACCTTGAGATAAAAAAACTGACAAAGCAATCTGACAATTTAAGAACAGATCCTTGTCAGGGTTATTTTAGTGTCATTGATATACAATTATATTATAAAGAGTGTGTTATAAAGAGTTACTTTCATAATAATAGTTTTTTGAGATCAGTGTTATTTTAGCATAACTGATATAAAATATTTTTTGTTAATATTTTGAATTAGACTTTATTTTTCAGTTTTCATTTTAATTTTAGTTAAAGTTTTAGTTTTAGATTTTATGTACCTTTTCATTTCTTTTATTTTCTTTTTTTTTTTAAATCGGTCTATATAGTTTGTATTCATTCTTATTTATTTGTTTTACTTTATTAAGTCTTAGTTAAACTAAACAAAAAATGTTGACTTGCTTACTTTTTTCATATTATATTTCAAGAAATAATGATAATAATACTAATCATCATCATCATCATTATTTAATGATAGCTGTTTTTATGTTGTTGTTGTTGTTGTTAGTCATTTGGAAACTTGACCTTGGGCTCTCTTTCCTCGGATCAGTAAGCATTCATCTAGAGCACAGAGCAACCTCATGCAAATATGAAATTAAGTTCCTGGATTTGAATAAATTACAGGATACAATTCATTAAAAAAGAGCAGCTTTTTCATCTATTCCTGTGTTATGACCCGACTCTGTGTTAAGTCACAACATAAAGAGCACACTTAACAAAAAAATAAATAAGTCCATCAGTCAAACTCTATAAACCGGTTGGAAATGGGGGTTGCAAAACTGTGGAGATGTGGAGAGTGGAATAGCCAGCAGCAATCTGGGAAATGAGTGCGCAAACAGAGACGGCCTATTGCAAAAGTAAGACCTGTAAAAGTGAAATTTGTGCTTGTTTAATGGTAAAATATATCCATCTGTGCCACAGCTTCAGGAACGTTTCACAGCCAATGGTGTGAGTTTGGGGCGGGACTATCTTTTTTTATCTGACCAATGGTGTGAGTTTGGGGCGGGACTATCTTTTTTTATCTGACCAATGGTGTGAGTTTGGGGCGGGACTATCTTTTTTTATCGGACCAATGGTGTGAGTTTGGGAAACCTGTTTGAAAACAGTCATTAACTCATTTCAAATGATTACACTGATTTCATCTGAATCTGAAATCATGTCTTTATTCAACTAGATTCAGTAGTAGGTTCACTGCATTACTTGTTCATCCTGATATGATCTCTGCTGTTGTTTGCATGTGTTTATAGTGAGTTGACTGCACTGAGCTTTTCACTCTCCTCTTCTGCATTCAGTTTCATCTCAAACAGACTTGTTCACATTTATTTTTTTCTTAGGGCTTTTCATAACTTATTTTTTTGTATTATATTACTTAAGAAAAATGTAAATTGGTCTCATTTGAATCCAAAAGGTAAGACTGATTACCTATCATTACCAACTGTTAGATGGTCAGACTAGTACTTAAAAGAATAATTGCATGTTTTTAAAAGCTGCGTGTTTATAAGAAACAAATCCATCATTAAGATGTTCTGGCTAAAATATGAGTCCATAAATCATAACTCTTCCTCCAGTGAAAAAGTGCATCTGCTGTTGTCTCTCACATCAAACTCCAGCCACATATTAGTTGAGAGCTGTTTTGTCTTGTAAACGCTGCTTGATCTGCAGATTTCTCTCCTGATTCAGACCAGAACACTTTTTCACTGGAGGAAGTGTTATTATGAATTATGGACTCTCCTGATTTATTACAAACGCACAGCTTTGGTCTTCTCCAGATGTTAACTGATGGACTGGAGTGGTGTGGATTATTGTGATGTTTTTATCAGCTGTTTGGACTCTCATTCTGACGGCACCCATTCACTGCAGAGCATCCATTGCTGAGACACTGATGCAGAGACACATTTCTACAAACCTGATGAACAAACAAACTCATCCTGATCTCTGATGGCCTGTTCCTTCAACACTTTGGCTGTGTTCATGTAACTGGCCTCAGATTTGAGGGTGTTAGCTCACGGCGCAGAATGTTGAACACCGCGAGGTATCGACAGGCCGAGTGTTAGCTGACAGAGAGCATGGATCTCCAGCTCCGTCTGAAGCCGATGAGAGTCCAGGCGATTGACCCGAGCATCATTTGTTATTTTAAGGTTATCAGGAGTTTTAGTCCTTGACGAAGCTCTTGAGCTCGTCTCCTCTCGCCATCATCTGTGAGGAGCGCTTGACTTGAAATGGTACGAATAGCACTTGTTTGCTTGTTTTCTTATCTGCAGATGGTGACTTCATAGCATTTAATTAGCTTTCAAAAACGGCTCTGGAAATAAAACAATTATCTCGCCGGCCGCTATCATGCCATCGGGCTAATTGTTTCTGCCGGGCGATTTGATCTGAACGTCATGCGCCGATTTACCAGAGCTCAAATGTGCAACTACTGTACAAGAGCAATTAACAACACCACGATCAGTCAGCGCCGGCAGCTTTGCCATAATTAAACCCAGGCATCAAAGGCGAGCGGCCGCGTTTGTCAGCAGACGGACCGATGTCAAACTCAACAGAAGAAAGTCTGAACAACCGCAAATGCTTGCTCGACAAGCCGGATCAAAAAGACGGCGGAAGCAGCGCCTTTGATTGGCCGAGTGGCTCTCACTGCCCTATTTGTTCCTTCTTATGTTTCCAGGAAGCGTAGGAAGGTGCCCTTTCGCATCAGTTCGTCCGTCATCGTGGCGACAAATGCAGCGTGCCGGAGCGGAGCAGCAATGTTCAATCTCACAGAAAGAATGCCTGCAAGAGGCAGATGCTGTTTGGTCTAATGTGGAAAGCATCTGTGGTGATGAGTGCCGTATCAAAGTGATGAAATTCCTCCTGCGTTTCCTCCGGCGGGCTCAAGTGTCTCAAACAGAGCCTGCTTTTATATGGCTCTCCAGGGCCGGCGTGCACTTTTTGTTTTTTCTCAACCAGCCACTCAGAGCAGTGTGTTTGGGTAAAGATCAGTGACCGAGAGCGCTTTCAAACGCTGGCCGAACCCCAAACACACTTGTAATTGGTAAGACAATGAGAGAGGAATGGTAAACACACAGGGGTCATTCATATATCAGCGTTTTAACATCAGAATGCACGGCTGAAGCAGAACAGCATGTGGGTAAAATCAGCCGTTTTGAGCTGTATGTTGTGTGTTAGTAGCTGTACCACTAAAGACTCGTCACTAACTTTAAAAACAGGTTTAGTTTGTCTTTGAACTGTAGAATGCCATTAGCTCTGCATGTGTTTCTAAGCAGTGTTTTGAGGAGATGTGCTGCAGTGCTGCCAGATGGAGGAGCTCTAGTGATGTTTTACCATCATGTGGGTGAGTGAGAGAGGAGCAGAGCCACAGATGGAGACGCTCAAAGACCCAATATCTCGTCCAGGCATCACATGTCAAGCCTTTTCTCCTCACCTGAAGTTTGGCTTGTGAGGACAGAGGAAATACAAAACCAGCGAATCACCGAAGCAGGAGTCTGCCATCTTATGCCCTTCACCAGAGAACAAATACATTCAATCTTTTGTTGTTGTTGTTGTTGAAATAACTCTTTTCTGCTCATCAAGGCTGCATTTATTTGATCAAATGTACAGTAATATTGTGAAATATTATTGCAATCTAAAATAACAGTTTACTATGTCAGTGTTTCTCAACTGGTGGGTCACTACAAAACAATTACAACAAAAAGCACAATTCTACAGGTTTTTCTGATGTGAGACTTTTATTTTCAAAGACTGTTGACACGTCTGTCTGATGCAGTTTCAGTAAAGAATGCCTGACTGTCCAGATTCAGTATCTGCGGTCAGATGAGGTGTTGTCATGCTTAATGTTAGTGTCATTGTTCTATTGTTATTTTTGTAACTTTTACGAAATAAAAAGTATCTCACTTCAGAAAACTGAACTGCCCTTATAATGTGTTCATTGCACGCACTCTTCAATTGAGCGTGCGAACGCAGTGCTGTGCTGTATATCACTTCACTAAAGCACAAAAGAAACTACGAGCATGAAACGTGAAATAAAAGCCCAGTACCGATATATCACATGACTGATGCTTTGTGTGTTAGCTGGGAAAGTTTTGCATGAAGGTATAATATTAATTCTATTCAGGAGCAATTTCCACGTTTCATCAACAGTTCATGTTAGTATTGTATGCTCACCTATTTCCATAACCCCAAAATACCGTGTTATTTTCACTTTGTGTCATTTTGTATATGTTTAAATGAGTGTGGTGGCTCATACCAGCTTTACTCCAGTCTTTTCATTCTATGTATGTTATTAGAATGTAATCCCAGCAGCAGTTGTGTAAATTCATTTTACTGAAAATAGATGACTGTGAAATAACTTGCCTTAAAAACTTTTTTTTTTGTTGTATTTTTTTCAGCTGCTTCCACACACAATCTGTACTTGTCACACAGTTTCTGAAAGCTGTCACTCAAACAGCAGAAGCACACACCAAATCTGCAAAACCAGACACTAATACTCAGCTTTTGACTCAGTTTTCAATAAAAAAAAAAACACTTTTGCAAAACACAGCACACAATTCTCTATGTAACACACAAATCTAACAGGAATTAATATTATGTCAAAGGTGTTTGCAAATGTTTGCTTTTGAGTTGTGTTTGTGATATTTCAAATGTGGTGCTTTATTTTGCAAGAAATGTGAGGCATTTTGCATTTTGTGTATTGAAAATGTGTGTAAGTAGCTGAAAAAAAAAAGTAAATTAACAGTATATGTTGTTAACAGTCGTATGTGTTGGAGTAGGCCAGTGTGTGTGTGAGAGTGAGCATTGCATGTGTGTGTGTGTGTGTGTGTGTGTGAGAGTGAGAGAGTGTGCATTGCATGTGTGTGTGTGTGTGCGTACGAGAGTGTGTGTGTGTGTGTGTGTGTGTGAGAGAGAATGTGTGTGTGTGTGTGCATGTTTATGTGGTTTATGAGGACACAAATTTGTATAATGACATGGGTATGACAGAGGTATTACAATATGAAGGTGGTTTATGAGGACACTGCCTATGTCTCCGTAATTCAAAAGGCTTAAAAAACATACTAAATGGTGTTTTTTTGAAAATCTAAAAATGCACAAAGTCTCCTGTGAGGGCTAAGTTTAGGTGTAGGGTTGGTGTAGGGCAATAGCACACACAGTTTGTTCAGTATAAAAACCATTACGCCTATGGAGAGTCCCCATAAACCACAAAAACCAACATGTGTGTGTGTGTGTGTGTGTGTGAGTGAGTGTGAGAGTGTGTGTGTGTGAGTGAGTGTGTGTGTGTGTGTGTGTGTGTGTGTGAGTGTAAGTGTGAGTGTGTGTGTGTGTGTGTGTCAGAGTAGCTAGTATCTTGCTTTTTTCTCCAGTCTGAGGCTGTGTCACGAGGGATTCGCTGTTGTGCACTTCTCACAGATTACACTGACTCAGAGACAATGCCATACAAGCTCATTCCGGCCGTTTGTTTGCCAGAGCAGACACAGGAATAATTGCACGCTGGTTAGGGTTCGTCCATCTCTGTGCTCCCAGTTATCGCAGGCGCAGGAGACCCGCGTTCCCAAGGCCACAAATGCTAATCATCAATCTCACTTGCATGCGATGTCTCTGTTTAACAGCTGATAGAGCCTCTGTGGTCACATCCCTTATCACGGCCTGAATGTGTTTCCCAGTACTTCAGCTTCAGGACCGAACCCTCATCATTTAATCTATCTTTTCAGCATTCATATGCAGAGGTGTCAAGTAACGAAGTACAAATACTTCGTTACCTTAAGTAGAAATTTTGTGTATCTATACTTTACTGGAGTAATTATTTTTCAGCCGACTTTTTACTTGTTCTCCTTACATTTTCACGCAATTATCTGTACTTTCTACTCCTTACATTTTAAAAATAGCCTCGTTACTCCTATTTCATTTCGGCTCGTTTTCATTCCGGCTTGTCATCGTCGCTAAAAAATAAAATAAAAACCTATACCATTCCGACACCCTATTGGTTTGTACGCGATCCATCGCACCTGCACATGACACAAATCACGTCACACTCAAAAAAGATTATTTCTTAAAAGTTATTATTTCTCCACTACTGGCTCATTTATCAAACGGGTGCTTTCTCTTCGTCCGTTGTCCTCACAGATTCCTGCAGCTAAGCTTGGATGTACATTTACATTCCAATAAAGGTTATTGATGACATGCCTCTGAAGTTTGGCTTTTTGCACCATTACAATACTTACAGGCAACTAGTCATCATATCTTCCGCTCCATGAAACACGTTAATGCTCAGTAGTACACATATATGGTTTTTTAATGTATTTGCATTGTACTAAAATGCGTTCATTTTCAGTGGGCACATATCCGGCTGAAACAGGTAGCCTAGTGCATCCCACATTTTTCAACATTAACATTTTAATATAACATTATAGTCATTATGGCCTTTAGAAAAATGTTTTTTTGAGGAGGTGGGGTAGTGCACAATAGTCCCCTGTGCCGCGGCCTAAGCTTTTGTCCTTAATGGCATTTTTTTTTTCCTTCCATTACTTTTACTTTTATACTTTAAGTAGTTTTGAAACCAGTACTTTTACACTTTTACTTGAGTAAAAAACTTGAGTCGATACTTCAACTTCTACAGAAGTCTTTTTAAACCCTAGTATCTATACTTCTACTTGAGTAATGAATGTGAATACTTTTGACACCAGTGCTCATATGCCAGCATGGGACAGTCGGCTCAGGGTTTGCCTGTTAGCATGAACTACAGCCAGTGCTGACCAATCATTTAGATGATTTCTGAAGCCAGTTTAGTCCTGATTTTGACTCTATATCAGTAAGTCGAGGACTGTTTTACATCAGATGTTTGATTAAGGTCTTCCTTTAAGCAAACTCTGGCTTTCCTCGATAGCCGTGAGAAGTGACACCGGCTATAGATCTGGACGTTTGAACAACAGACACGTCTGGGCCACTCAATGACCCGACAGAACTCACTATTGATCCTTTAATCAGCTCACAGCTCCTTGTTCTCTGGTGCTGTTTCTTTGCTGTAGCTTTGATGGGGAGAATAAATCAGAGCTGGGAACTGAAAGCAGCATCGTTAGCACTGGGACGTCCCTCAGGTAACGATCAACATGCTCTCATAAAGAAAATTATGAGGTTTAGTATTGTATATGAACTTAATCTCCAGAGCTGCTCTGAGAGTCACTTCAGCAGCAGTTCAGCATTTCATTTGAGAAAAACTACACACAGAAACTGAAAGATCTTCATAACAACCCGCCAAAATAAAAGCTCAGCTTAACGCGAAGAAATTATAACAGGAATATATTAGCATTGTAGAGTAGAATGTACTAATCAAAGCAATAATTAATTACATCTTAAAATATTAGTTAAATAGGTAATGTTTTATATCTTCATTTGATTAACACCATTTTTTTAATTATTTAATTTGTATTAAATCATAAATTCTGAAAAAATTAAAACAGACAACAAAGAACTTCTGAAAACAGAATTTAGGGAAAAAACAAAGCAGAATTTGGAAAATAATAAAACGGATTTAGTTTTTGTTCAGCTTTTTAATAAATTGTTGTTAAATTGCACAGGGTTCATGATTTCATTTAATTTGTCATGATTCTTGACTGCCACAGTTGTATTTAATGGAGTTCAGAAAGATTAAACACACACACACACACACACACACACACAGACACACACACACACTCACGCACACACACACACACACAAAAGTTATACACACACATAAAAAGTTAATTGGAATTCGGGATAAAATAAAACAGATTTCGTTTTTGAGCAATTTTTTCATAAATTGCTCTTAAATTTTACAGGTTTCATGATTTCAATTAATTAGTCATTCTCTTTGATTGCTAAAATTGTATTTAACTATTAAAATGGAGTTCAGAAAGATTAAACACACACACACAATACAGAAAAATTAAAACAAACAAAAATAATTTGGGAAAAAGTCAAAAGGAATTAAATAGAAGTTTTTACAAGTTTCATGATTTCATTTAACTAGATATACTTTTTAATTGTTAAAATTTTGTTTAACCATTATATATGTTTTAATTTTAATTTTATTTTAATAATTACAAAACATTTTCAAGGTCAAATCACTGTTATTAATTTAGTAATAAATACATTTTACAGTTGTGCCAAGAAAGGTGTGCTTTCTCCATTACAGAGGACCACTTATCTCAGCGTGGTGTGGGATTCGACCACGATGCAGGCACGGTGCTGCCTTCGTACCTTAGACATGCGGAGGAAAACTTAGTTCTTATCTCAGGGCCCGGTCCTGGGAGCTCCTGGTCACCGCGTATGCTAGCGATGGATGCGTCTCTCACCGGTTGGGGAGCGGTCATGAGTGGCCGCACAGCACGCAATCTGTGGAGTGGTCGTCATCTCACGTGGCACATCAACTGCCTGGAGATGCTGGCCGTGTTTCTAGCATTAAAACACTTTCTCCCGGACTTAAGAGTTCACCATGTGTTCGTGCGCAACACAGTGGCGGTCTCTTATATCAACCACTAAGGAGGTCTGCATTCACGCCTCCTGTACAGGCGGGCGAGCCAGATCCTTGCGTGGTCCCAGGGCAAACACCTCTCGCTGAGAACAGTTCATATTCCTGGGCATCTCAAGATGGGAGAAGACATCCTGTCGAGGCAGGGGCTGAGGCCCAGGGAATGGAGACTTCACCCTGAGGTGGTGAAGCAGACTTGGAGAGTTTGGCCAGGCTCAGGTGGACCTGTTTGCGACTTGAGAGGCATCGCACTGTCCCCTCTGGTTCTCTCTAACACTCTAACTCTAACTAATGGTACAGACGTGGCCGAGGCTTCGTCTGTAAACCTTTCCCCGATCGCTCTGCTCCCGGGAGTTCTGCAGATAGTCCGCCGGACAGGCATAAGAGCCCCATTCTGGCCGGGCCGAGTACGCTCAGACCTGATTTCCCTTCTCGATGGCTCTCTGTGGAGATTTCCGTCAGGAGGGATCTCCTCTCTCAGGCAGAGGGTACGGTCTTTCACCCCCACTCGGAGTGGTGGAAGATATAGATGTGACCCCTGAGGGGGCACATCTCGTAGCTTCCGGTCTCTCAACCGAGGTTGTTGAGACCAGCCTCCAGCCCAGAGCTCCCTCTACGAGGAAACTGTATGCCTTTAAGTGGAAGCTTTCACTTCTTGGTGCGGAGACCACCAACTCGACCCAGGCAACTGCCCAGTTGGTACAGTTTTGGAATTCCTGCAGGCCTGTTTCTTTGCAGGGTTGACCCACTCCACCCTACAGGTCTACGTGGAGGTCATTGTGGCATACCATGCCCCTCGTGGTGGCCAGTCAGTGGGCAGACACCCCGCACTTACACGTTTCTTCCACGGTGTGCTGAGGCTGAGGACTCCGGCCACTTATGCTAAGTGGTGGATTAGGATGCTATTCCATAGCCTCAAGTCCTCTGATCTCCCCTCTCCTTGGGGGTCAGGCTCACTCTCCAGAAGTTGGCCTTTGGGACGCGGTCACCGCCTACTTTAGACACTCCTGGCTCCCTGTTCTCTCGCCCTAGCTGTGCTCTTCCACACTAGGCAGGTATTTGAAATCTGGCGGTGTGGGCATCTCGTTCCCAAAGCGTTTCGATGCAGCTTGAGTTCCTGAAGGGGGACGTCTCAAGGTTACGAATGTAACCCTAGTTCCCTGAGGGAACGAGATGCTGTGTCTTGGGGCCACACTTCCGGCATCCCTGTGAGCGCTTGCTTCATTCCTAGAAGCTGACGCCGGTTCCACCGCACGTGCTACGTCACCCCGCCCGTCACGTCTCGCCCATCCATTGGTCTGATTACACACGTGATTCAGAGCGTGGTCACGCTGAAGATGTTCCCAAAGCGTTTTGACGCAGCGTCTCATTTCCTTGGGGAACTAGGGTTACATACGTAACCTTGAGATGTTTTCTTTGACCATAAAAAGCTTTATTACAGTGTCCTGCTTTTAATGATATATTTTTACTTAAAAAGTACATCAATATAAATTTATTGATTTATATATTTAGTAAGTAAAAATAATACATTGTGTACAATTCAGTGAATTATTGTTATTATTAATACACAATTTGTTAATATTATTATTTTTAAACTATTTGAAATCATATGACTATTGAGTTTGCAATGAATATAGCATTTAAAGCTGGTATGATTAAATGACTAAATAAACAAAGAAACAAACATTGCACATATTTGTGAGAAATTCAAACGTCTCAAGTTGATCATAAAATCTTCTCCTGGAAAATATTTTAAAGTCTCCTCAATCTGGAGCTGAACGACTGATTTGATGGTTCATGTGTGACTCCTCACAGTAGTTTAGCTGAGATGGATGAGCTGGTTAAAACATGTTTCTGCGCTCCACGGGGTGATACACAACACACTTCCAAGACTATCTGCAGTTAGTCGCGGCCGTAGAGGTTAGAGTGGAGGAAATGAGATCACCATTACCCAAGTGTTTGTGAGCGATAGCCGGCCGCTAACACATGCATGTTCAGCGTTATTACTGGCCCTTCATTTTTCTCTGCTGTGGCATTGATGTATGTGGCCGAGGAGTCAGTAATGCATATGTAACCTATAGGCCCTTAAATATAAATGTGGCAGAAGTAAAGCTGGCCGTGATTCGCTGCTTATCTGCATTCGCAGGTCCGTAAGATCCATCAATGTTTATGAAGCCAGTGCGTGTAATTCCAGCACATTTGTCCACAGAACACACACGTGGCAGTTTTCCATTACACAACGATTATCACATTACAGCATTTTGAATATCCGGCCGGATAGCATCTTGAATTATTCTGGAGGAAAATCCCAAATTTCTTTATGAGATAAAGCTGGGACGGGAGAGAGGCCTTCCCGTCCTCTGAATGAAGATAACTAGCTTTTATTAATGACCTGCCATCAGACAGGACCATAATTAAAGTTCTTCTCGCCCGAAGGACGCTGGACAAATTTTCTTGATAATTTGATAACCGAAGGACACCAGCGGGCTGAAGAAAGCGAGGCGATCCGTCGATGCTATCGCCGCTCATTTGATTTGTCCAGGAAGGCCACTCCTATCGGTCCCTTTCACCTGTGAATGCTTAATTATCCTCCTGATGCATATGGGAAAGTCATCAATTAAATTTGACTATTGGTTAATGCTCTGCTTTGCGTGCGTTATCGGGCTCTGGAGCCGAGCCGGAGACTGTATTCGGCTGCGAGGGGCTTGTTAGATACACGTGTGAAATGGATCGCTTTTATTATGTGAGACACGCCGCAAATTGATTGAGACTGCATTTGCATTTAGGTGAATAATATCTCTTATTAGAGAGAACAAGCCAATAAATAAAGAGGACTGTCTGTTAGTTCATTTGTCAGCGACTGTAATGTTTTGCCTGCATCTGCTTGCACTTCGAATGGAAACGGACGTGAGCCACATGCTGATGCCTTACATTACAAGCCCTATCCAGTGCACACTACAGCATCACGAGCGTGCATAAACACACACAGACGCTCAGGACTGTGAGGTTGTGTCAGATACCATTATGGTGAGGATATAAGTGAGGATTATGTGCAGATTCAACCATTTTGACTATAGATTTCCTCTAGCAAATTTTCAGAAAACATCCAAAATAATAGCCAATCTAACTGATCTGCTTCTCATTTATTTTGATTTAGTGGTAGTGGTTAGGGAGCCCCTGTATTATTTTTCAATGATTTTGCATTCTCTAGCCAAAAGTGTTGATGGAAACAATATTAGGTGGGAGGAAATACTGTATTTCACTACTTTAATTGAGCTAATGCAAAGTTTATCCGGCAAATGCAGTTCTTTTTGCTTAAAAAAGCATATTTCAAAAGCATTGAGTTTTACAAGAGCCGTTCTGTAAAAACAGCATGTGAATGTGCATAAGTGTCATTTTAAATGGACCAGGATGTGATTTTCATTGGAGGATCAGTAGGCTGAACCATGTCAGTGTCTCCGGTCTGGTATAAATCATGAGAGCACTAGAAACACACGACAGAACTGAAGTGCCCTCATTTCACCAGCACTGCTAATCTATTTGGACTTAAACTGTCGGTACGTCTGTGGACGCAAATACATAACGCAGGTCTGAATCCATTTCCACTGGTGAAATATTCAGCCCTTTCATTAATACATTCAGATGTAAAGCACCCCATCTTTCCCACTGTTAACATTATGCCAGTCCATTAACTCATCAAATAAAGCGAAAGTTCAATGGCGTGTGATAAACCTGACTGCCATGGAGGATCTTAAAACGATTAAGTCTCTCAGTGCGAGCCAGTGGCTGAAACGGCTTAATGGAAGCAGACGGGATAGTTATGAAGAGATCACCATCCCTTCCATTAAATATTCCCTCCAAGACATATTAACCTTTAGCGCTCTCCATTAGCCCAGTATCCATCAGCGCTGCCGTTTAACTGTAACGCTATCCGTCCCCTGTGTGTTTCTCCAGACAGCCTCCAGTCAGACCGGACCATCCAATATATATTATCACAGCAGGATGAGGAGATTATCGGCGGATCGAAGGCCAGCGCTTCTATCTCTCCTGCCATGCTTTAATCTGCCAGGCTTTCAAACACTAGATCGAGTTCTCGACGCCTTATCAAATCCTGTACCGGAGCCGCAGTCCTGCCCTGAAGGTCATAGCGGATCGAGAGGGGTCGAGGGAATGTTTCTGGGACAGAGGTCCAGCGGTGCGACCGGCTGGTGTCAGACGGCCGGACATCAGTGACCGGCCTCATTTATCTGCTTGTCCGGACGGGTTGGGTCTCTTGGCACTATAAAGTGAGTTGGGCCTCCAATCAAAGAGGCTTTAGAAAAAGGTCCTGAGGGAGAGGAGGACCTGATAACCTCACGTTGGCCTTCGTCCCATCTCTGCAGCCACGGCTCAATCTGATTCTTGTCAAATGATGAAAGAGCTTGTAAGAGCTCCTGACAGAGAGAGAGAGAGAGAGAGAGAGAGAGAGAGACAGAGAGAGAGAGAGAGTGTGTGTGTGTGTGTGTGCGCGTGTGTGTGTTTGCACTTGTGCTTGTGACGAGGTCCTTCACTAGTTTGAGACACTGGTTTTAAAGCCAACATATGTAGCATTGTCATGCATTTAAAATGTAAAACTGAAAGGAATCAGAGCTGATGTTTTATACTTTAGTTGAAATTATAAGTCCTGTATTTAAGGTTGTTCTTGGAAAGAGAATTGAATGCCAATACAAAAGCCTGCTTAATGATCAGCTGGTAACTGTTGCAAAAGTAACTTTTAAAAGTCATGTATTACAATATTGCCTTTCTCCATAAAAAGTAACTAATTGTGTACTTATAGATACTTTTTATGGAAAGTAATGCATTGTTAATTTTTAGCTACTTTTTGTCACCTGGTCTGGGCTTTCTTATTTATTTTTAATATAACATAAAATATTTGTTATATAATATATACCAGTGTAAAAGCCCTTCTACACTAAGAGTGGAATGAATGAGCCTCAGACTGAAGGTCTCTGCACTCACTCCTGATTTCTCTCAACATGTTGTCAGTCAATAAATGAGGAAAAGTAACCTGCATTACTTATTTAAAAACAGAACTCAGATCATTTATTGTACATTTAAAACTAATATGTTACTTTATTAGTTACTTGAAAAAAGTAATCTGGTTATGTATCTCTCATTATTAATTGTCCCCAACACTGCATTTACTGTATATTTTTGTGCATTAACTCATTCAGAAAAAAAAGTATCATTTCAATTTAAATGTATGTCTTATTACTGAATATATATTTTTTAAAAGTAAAAAAAAAACAAAACCCTTTTATTAGCTTTGTGGTTTTTCCTTTTGTGTAATATAAAACAAAATGCTTATATAATATATTGGTGAAAGCCTGGCCATTGTTAAAATCATTTTGATTACACTTTTATTACAGTGAGGTTCAATTTGTTAGTTAACATTAAATATTTAAGTGACAATGAACATCATTTTGTACAGCATTTATTAATATAATCATGTATTGATGTTTTAAAGTTTTACATTTGAAATTTGAATGAGCAATTTTATATTTATAATTGAACATTACAGTAACTTTGATTAATTTGATCAATAAATTGATTAATGTAAGTCAGAACTATTAATCAGAACCTTAAAGTTGAGAAATGTGTGTGTGTGTGTGTGTGTCGGGGGGGGGGGGGGGGGGGGGGTGAGGGGGGTGGGGGGTGTAAACTGAAGACAGTTGAATGTGTGTGAGTGTTTTGGGTCTCTATCTGTCAGAGAGAGATGAGACGAGAGGCTCAGACACACAGTCAGGCTGCTTTCAGGCTCATGGTCACTGTGTGTTTAAGCTGCGGGGGTAATGAGGCCCACGCCAGACCCTGTGTGTGTGTGTGTGTGTGTGTGACAGTGTTTACCTCCTTCTTTCCCCGGTGCTGCGCTGAATCTGAGCTCAGAACACACACACACACAGAGCGCTTGGCCTTTCTAAAATAGGGGTCAGACGAGCGAATCCCAGCCGTCCCGTCAGTCGGTCTGCAGCCGGCAGGGTTACGAGAGAGATTGGGTCGGGTCAGATGACCGAGAGGAAAAACTTACACATGAAGTGCAGATATTATCAGCTTCAAAATATACCAGTTACCAGGAATAACAATAATCTGTTGAATTTAACGCACAAACAAATTGAGAATAATCCAAACAATTATAAAACTCAAATAATTACAATCAATACAGTTAATATTCAGTAATATTATCGATTCAACTGCACAAAACTGAACTGATCTGAATCATGACTCCATTGTCTTCTGTAGAGCTGCTTTACAGCTAAAACTGAATTAATTTCAGTGATTAATTTTGGAACATTAACACTGTTATTTTCCTGTTTATTACTGTGAGGCTGTCCTGTGTTAAGCGCTAAAGAATGAAATGAATCGTCTTTACCCTCATGCCTTGACTTTTTTCTTCAGTGAAATACAAAAGATATGTTAGAGAGGCTTTACTCTGTGATGAATAGGGACGGATGCTGTCGAGCTCCCAAAAGCAAACATCATTAAAGCAATTTGTACGAATCATGCATTATATTCCAAGAGTTAAGAAGCCAGGCTTGATGTAGTGCAATGCATATTGGAATATATATGGAGTGCATGAGGCAACAACCATATTTAAATGACAATAGCAGTAATAATGGAATTACATGGAGATGTACTTAAATGTACTTTTTTTCAGCTGCTTACACATACAATCTGTCCTTGTCACACAGTTTCTGAAAGCTGACACTCAAACAGCAGAAGCACACACCAAATCTGCAAAACCAGACACTAATCGTCAGCACTAATTATACACTACACATACACTAATTCTCATAAAACATTTTTTGCAAAACACAACACACAATTCTCCATGTAACACACAAAAATGTAACAATGATTAATATTATGGCAAAGGTGTTTGCAAATGTTTGTCTTTGAGATGTGTTTGTGATATTTTGAATGCAGTGCTTCATTTTGCAAGAGATGTGAGGTATTTTGCATTGTGTGTGTGCAATTCTTGGATTTGTGTGTAGAGTTTTAAAGTTTTGTGTAATGTAAGCAGTTAAAAAAACAACAACTGTAATGTGCTTAAAGACAAACCGTGTGCAAATGAATCAGTCAACAGCACTGCTGAAAATTTTCTCCTTTAAACTGCAGTGTACCAAAGACAGTTTGAGTTTGGAAAAGAGTTTGAAAGCGCCCCGTATCCTACGTCACAATCATGTAACCAATCAACATACAGGGCAGGGCTTTTCACATAATTTTGTCCTCTGGTCAAAGTGTTTCTGTTCACAGCTTGTTTTTGCAGTGTTGAGCAATGTAACCAATCGCAGCTATATCTGTTGATTTCTTGAACCCATTGGCCAATCAGAGGCGTTTCAGTTAATTACACTGGAGTTTAGTTCAGTCCTGAGTTCTAAACACTCGTGAATCAGAACAAACTAACTGTATGATGTAAATAAGAGACCAGCGGTGCAGTGTACAGCTTCTCTTTGATGCTTTCTAGGCTGTAATTCTTTGTGAATTTGGATAAATTCACTCACGAATTTACTCTCTGATAACCATTTATCCAATATCGCCACTTGCGATTGTGTAGTATTGATGATTTCAGTTAACTGAATGGAGGCGGGGACTAATTAGCATATTCATGCTCCATGTACAGGTGCATCTCAAAAAATTTGAAAATCATGAAAAAGTTCATTTTTTTCTTGCAACTTATTTCAAAAAGTGAAACTTTCATATATTTTAGAGTTTAGATTCATTACATGTAAAGTAAAACTTTTCAAGTTTTTTAATTTTGATGATTAGAGCTTATAGCTCATGAAAGTAAAAAAATCAGTATCTCAAACTATTAGAATATTTACATTTGAGTTTCATTAATGACCATCTCTACAGTATAAATTCAGCGTATCTCTTGTTCTTTGAAACCACAATAATGGAGAAGACTGCTGACTTGGCAATGATCCAGAAGATGAACATTGACGTCCTCCACAAAGAGGGTAAGTCACAGAGGGTCATTACTGAAAGCTGTGGCTGTTTACAGAGTGCTGTATCAAAGCATATTAAATGCAAAGTTGACTGGAAGGAAGAAATTTGGTAGGAAAAGGTGCACAAGCAACAGGGATGACCGCAAGCTTGAGAATACTGTCAAGCAAAGCTGATTCAAACACTTGTGAGAGCTTCAGAAGGAGTGGACTGAAGCTGGAGTCAGTGCATCAAGAGTCTCCACGCTCAGACGTCTTCAGGAAAAGAGCTACCAAGCCACTTCTGAAACAGAGACAACATCAGAAGCGTCTTACCTGGGCTGTGGAGAAAAAGAACTGGACTGTTGCTCAGTGCTCCAAAGTCCTCTTTTCAGATGAAAGTAAATTTTGCATTTCATTTGTAAATCAAGGTCCCAGAGTCTGGAGGAAGACTGGAGAGGCACGGAATCCATGTTGCTTGAAGTCCAGAGTGAAGTTTCCACAGTCAGTGATGATTTGGGCTGCATGTCATCTGCTGGTGTTGGTCCACGGTGTTTTCTGAAGTCCACAGTCAACGCAGCCATCTACCAGGAGATTTTACAGCACTTCATGCTTCCTTCTGCTGACAAGCTTTATGGAGATGCTGCTTTCATTTTCCAGCAGGACTTGGCACCTGCCCACACTGCCAAAGCTACCAAAGGCTGGTTCAGTGACCATGGTGTTACTGTGCTTGATTGGCCAGCAAACTCACCTGACCTGAACTTCATAGAGAATCTCTGAGGTATTGTCAAGAGGAAGATGAGAGACACCAGACCCAACAATGCAGATGACCTGAAGACCGCTATCAAAGCAACCTGGGCTTCCATTACACCTGAGCAGTGCCACAGGCTGATCACCTCCATGCCACGCCGCATTGATGCAGTAATTCATGCAAAAGGAGGCCCAACCAAGTATTGAGTACATATACAGTAAATGAACATACTTTCCAGAAGGCCAACAATTCACTAAAAATGTTTTTTTTTTTTTATTGGTCTTATGAAGTATTCTAATTTGTTGAGATTTGTTGAGAATTGGTGGGTTTTTGTTAAATGTGAGCCTAAATAATCACAATTAAAAGAACAGAAGACTTAAACTACTTCAGTCTGTGTGCATTGAATTTATTTAATACACGAGTTTCACAATTTGAGTTGCATTACTGAAATAAATGAACTTTTCTACGACATTCTAATTCATTGAGATGCATCTGTATTCCTTTAATATTGCATTCAAAGTTACAGTGTTTTTGATTTCAGTCCTTAGTAAAGGCAAAAAGGCAAGGCCGTAACTAACAGTATAAAGCACATCTCATCTCTGAGTGAGGAACAGGTTTAAGTCGTGACACGCTGATCCGGGTGATCGTGATCTGTGTAACTCTAATCTATTTGCCGTGTTTCTCGATCTCCAGACAAGCAGAGCAGATGTTTCTCAACCAGCTGCAGCCACGGACTCGAGTTCGGAGTTGTACGGGTGATGTAGGACAAGCTCGCTAAAACTGTCTGGCTCATGGTGAGGTTGTACTGCATTTGTTGGTCTAGAGAGATCCGGTGCAAACACTGCGGTCACCTCAGTAAGCACACCGGCCCAGAATCGCTCTTCGTTTGCTGAAAGATAATAGGAGAGCATAATTACAGTGACATTGTCAGATGAAATGTATTTTCTCTGCACTCAGCTAACTCCCCACAGAAAGCATTTCAATTTACTCCGTTGTGCGCAGAACAAGATCGTCCCCGCAGACTGTGACACAAAGGACCATTACAAACGATAATATATATTTCATATCTCCCCAAATGTTTGCTGCAAGTTACAAATGGAGGCCTATTCAAGTATTTATGCCATGAAGCCAACAGAATATGTATTAGTAATATGTGTGGGGTGAAGAGAAACATATTCTCCTGCTTATATCCATTTGTTGTCAAGATGCATTAAGCCTGTGAGGTCGAGACTGAGATGAGGAAACGCTCATATGCTCGCAGAGCTGCGGATGAATGTTTCTGTATTCATACAGTGTATGTTTGTATGGGTAACTGACCCATAACATGCATGCACTTTTTTTCTCAAGATTATTATTATTATTAGTAGTAGTATTAGTGTTATTATTATTATTATCTAACCAAGACTTGTCATAGCACTTGCATATCATTGCTCTTTTGTTGGTTTTGATTGCTTCTATTGTCATCATTTGTAAGTCGCTTTGGATAAAAACGTCTGCTAAATGACTAAATATAAATATGAAACAAGAAGTAATAACTGCCAGTGAAATTTAAAAAAAAAAGGCAGCGGCTATTTGCACTAAGTGTAAATAGCTATAGATTCTATTTACACTATGTTCAAATAGCAAGATTTTCTGCTATTTATACTACTTATTGCAAATAGTGGCAATTATCTGCACCTCAGTATTGTAGTACAATATAAAACAGTACGCAATAATAACGAGTGTAAATTATAATTTTAATTCAAATTTATTAAATGGATGCCACCTTATTGGGACAATAAAGCCCTCCCTACACCTACCCTAACCCTACCCGATACTTTATTTTCAACTTTTTGATTATTTCCTTCATTTTTATTGAAAATAAATGCCTTTCTGATGCGATATGAGATTTGAAAAGGGAGAAAAAAAATGTTTGGCAAAAGGTGGGCTCGAACTCGGGTCGATCGCGTCAAAAAGCATGCGCCGTGCCATCTACTCCACTGAAACTGACATTAAATTTGCTTCTTTTTTTAATGTTGACTAACCCAATCACACGTTAGTGGGCGGAGTTAGTGTAAATAGCCTTTGCCAACAAGATGGGCTATTTACACTTAGTGTAAATAGACACTCCGTAAAAAAAAAAAAAATCAACTGAAAAAAAATATTTAATCCCTCATTGCACTTGTTTTAGGCCTAAACTCACTACATTTTGTTACATTTCTCAGACTCCATGTTAATTTTGTATCTCAATGGATACAGTTTGATTTAAGAATTAAACAAGAAAAAAAAACTACTGAAGAAAAACTTTTTTTTTTTTTTTTTTTTATATCTTTTTAAGCCTTAATTTGAGGAAGAGTTTTGCAGAAGTTTTGCATAAACTCTGAATAAGTTTATTCCACTGAACAAATACTTTGGGCATAACGTGAAAAAGCAAATGAAAACCGGTTGTAATGTAAATTTCTGCTCTGACATGATGCATAAAGTGAAGCAGGTGCCATATTAAAGCGAATGAGAAATGAAGCGTTGATCTGAGCATGAAGTCATGCAGCCAGAGGAGAATAAAGCAGCATGTTAGTATTACACGGAGACATGGCAGAAATAAGGTAAGCATTAATAGTTACAAAATGAAACACTGCTAGGAATGCTTGTTTACCTCTGGTTATATGCATTTTAAATGCCTGGGCTGAATTGAAATAAAAACAATAAATTTTTCAGCATTGTGATGTGCAGGCGAGCGTGTGGTAATCTCTACACGCAGCAACATAAACTCTTGCGTTATTTTGGTTGTTGCTGAGTGAGGAATTTGCATCGGCATGAATAAGTAATCCAGCACAACATGAGTTTTTAGTTCTGTAGGCAGCAATCAAATTAATTATTTCCATTGTTAATTTTTCATTGCTCTTATCCAAGACTGAGAAAATGCATTAGTCACTATGCATTTGCTAAATTTTTCATGGCAAGATGTTCTCCAGAAAACAAAATAGCCACCAAGAAGAAAACATTACAGATGCTGCGAGTCTGTGACTGGAGTTCAGCGCGTTTGCTGAAACAAGCTACTTCTATAGAGGAACATCGGAATAAGATGTAAGGAACAAGAACTTTTCATTTTATTATTTTTTTTTTTTCCTGAAACTTTCATTTGAAACTCTAGTCTGCCCTTCAGAAAAGCTCAAGATCTTGAGCTCATTCATGTCAGAAAAGCATTAAAAGTCATAATTTAACAATGTGGAATGACACTGACTCTATCTGTGCCTAAAAATTCCAAAAACCTAAAAAAATCCAAAACCCTCATTCCCTGATGGAGAGAACGGAGACGTTATGTCATGTCGACATAGGGGGTTTACTTAAGAGCCCTAATCCACTCTGATTCTGGATTTTGCATGCCTGAACCACTCCCTGTGCATAAATAGGCGGCAGGTGCATCCACTCATCAGGTTTTACACTGAGGAGCCGAGAATGTGTCCCTGGCAACCAGCGATGGTTTGAGGTTGAGACATGGGGACGTAACGTCTCTGTTCCCTCCATCAGGGAACGAGGGTTACGTATGTAACCGAGACGGTCCCTATCTGTTGGTCACCACGGGTTATGTTGTGTCGACATAGGGGGTCCATGGCAAGAGCCACAACCTGAACCCCATCACAACCCTGTGGCGCTGCAAATGTTGACAGGCAGCCGCATTTCAGACAAATGCTACGCAAAGCTCATAACCTTCCCAACGCCCCAGCACAAATTTGCTGACCTTGGCGCCCGCAGGGACCACAGGCAAGTACAACGCTGCTGGAGATAGCCATGCCACTGTTCCTACCACAGAAAATCTTTTCTTATGGGAAGGGATTTCGACCTTCGTGAATTGTGCTTCACACCTTTCCTGTTTGTTGTTTACAGCTTGGCAGTAATGATGGGGAAGTAAGCCTTCCAGAGAAAGGTGCTACGGAGGCCACATCCTACCCGTAGGGAGGTATCATGTGGAGACACTGATATGGACTGACCCAGGTCTGGGGCAGTACTCCATATGGAATGGGACTCTGAGGCAGGTCCTACCTGAGAATAGGGAGGAACGACTGCCATGACTGATGGAGGATACTCAACCAGGGTTTGCCGTCCGGGGAACTCTACTGGAGGAGGAAAAAGGCACTCGCATTCCTGGGTGAGGGGGAATGGCGCAGCAAGCGTGACACAAACTGGCTCAACGTCGAGACTGTAAAATCTTGCAAAGGTATTCGGTGTCGCCCAGCCTGCAGCTCTACAAATGTCTGCCAGAGAGGTGCTGAGTGCCAACGCATATGAGGAGGCTACACTCCATGTGGAGTGAGCTCTCACCCCCAGGGGGCACGGCTCACCTTCGGACTGGTACGTCAAGGCGATGGCATCCACTATCCAGTGGGCCAACCTCTGCTTGGAGACAGCCTTCCCTTTCTGCTGAACTCCATAACAGACAATGTGTGGCAGTAAATGAAGAGGTATCATACCAATCACAAGTGCAGTATGGAGTACCTCAAGGCTCAGTACCTGGACCCTTATTTTTCACGCTTTACATGTTAACCTTGGGAGATATCATTAGGAAACATGTTGTTAGCTTTCACTGTTATGCTGATGATACCCAGCTCTATATTTCTTCGCGACCTGATGAAACTTACCAATTTGCAAAACTAACAGAATGTATAGTTGATATCAAAAACTGGATGACTAGCAATTTCTTACAACTAAATTCTGAAAAAAACAGAGGTGTTAATTACTGGACCAAAAACTTTTGCATGTAATAACTTAGATCATTGTCTTATACTTGATGGCTGCTCTGTAAATTCTTCTTCATCAGTTAGGAACCTAGGTGTACCTTATAGCAAACTTTCCTTCGAAAAACATGTTTCTAGCATTTGTTAAACTGCATTTTTCCATCTTAAAAATATATCTAAATTACGACCTATGCTCTCAATGTCAAATGCAGAAACATTAATTCATGCATTCATGACCTCGAGGCTAGATTATTGTAATGCTTTATTGGGTGGTTGCTCTGCATGTTTAATAAACAAACTCCAGCTGGTTCAAAATGCATCAGCTAGAGTTCTTACTAGAACCAGGAAGTATGACCACATTAGGCCGGTTCTGTCAACACTGCACTGGCTCCCTATTAAACATCGTATACATTTTAAGATATTGCTAATTACCAATAAAGCCCTGAATGGTTTGGCACCTCAGTATTTGAGTGAGCTCTTATCGCATTATAGTCATTCACGTCCGCTGCGATCTCAAAACTCTGGCCATTTGATAATACCTAGAATATCAAAATCAACTGCGGGCGGGAGATCCTTTTCCTATTTTGCACCCAAACTCTGGAACAATCTACCTAACACTGTTCGGGAAGCAGACACACACTGTCAGTTTAAATCTAGATTAAAGACCCATCTCTTTAACCTGCCTTGCACAGAATACACTATCACATTTCTATAATTCAAATCCGTTAACCTTTTGACACCCCTCAGGAACCTGACGATGAGATCGTGCTTTCCCAAGGACCGACCGTCCATTGCATTGTGATGTGCTGTGATACATTTACATTTATTCATTTTGCAGACGCTTATATCCAAAGCGACTTACAATTGGGGAATACATTAAGCGATTCATCTTAAAGAGGCAAACAGACACAGGAAATGCTCGTAATACTAAGTTTTAGGGATTGTTCCAAACAAATACAAGCTAGAAAGTGAAGGAATAAATAAAGAGAAAGACAAAGTTTTGTTTTTTTAGCAGCCACACTTTCAAGGTGGAGGGTGACAGCCTACAATACAACCTTTCTTGCAGGAAAGAAAGCATTACTCCAATCGTGCATCTTCGGGGGTCTTCTCGGCGAGAAGAACACCAGTTCATGAACAGACTCCATTTCAGTGCATAGGCTTGCCTTGTAGAGGGAGCTCTAGCCTGAGTGATGGTGTCTACCACCGCCGGTGGCAGGTCACTTAAGTCTGCCGTGTCCCATCTAGTAGCCAAACGTGGAGGTCCCAGAGATCTGGACGCAGGTGCCATATGGTGCTGAGCCCCTGAGAAAGGATGTCCTTCCTCAGAGGGATGCGCCAGGTAGGGGCTGTCGCAAGGAGCATGAGTTCTGAAAACCAGGTCCGGGTGGGCCAGTAAGGTGCAACCAGCAAGACCTGTTCCTTGTCCTCCCTGGCCTTTCACAGTGTCTGTGTGAAAAGGCTTACTGGGGGAAACACGTACTGCCAGTGCATCCATGCCAAGAGGGCCCTGATCAGGGAGTAACCTCTGAAGGAACTCAGGCAGTTCAGCACTGACTGTGCACGCTGGTTGGTGAGACGCGCCATAATACTCAATGAGTCTAACTCCATACTGAGAAAAGAGATTTTCTGCACAGGGGGAGAGTTTCCTCTTTTCCCAGTTGACCCAAAGCCCCAACTGGTTGAGGTGCCAGAGCACCAGGTCCCTGTGACCGCACAACTGCTCTCGTGACTGGGCTATGATGAGCCAGTCGTCGAGGTAGTTGAGGATCCTGATGCCCACTTCCCATAACCTTCTTAAAGACACTGGGGGACAGGGACTGCCCGGAGAAGAGGACCCTGTACTGCTATGCCCGACCCTCAAACGCAAGCTGTTGGAACGGCCTGTGTCGAGGAAGAATCGAGACATGAATGTAAGCGTCCTTCAGGTCAGTCGCTGCAAACCAATCCTGGGGCTGAATGCATCTGATGATGCGCTTCTTTGTCAAAATCTCGAACAGAAGCTTCTGAAGGGCCCGATTCAAGATTGTAGATCCAGGATTGGTCAAATTCCACCGCCTTTCTTGGGCATTATGAAGTAAGGGCTGTAAAACCCTGACTCCATCTTGATTGCATCCTTCTCCAGTAGGACAGCAATCTTGTCACGCAGGACAGGGGCATCTCGGGCTACCACCGCTGGGGCGTTGCCTGGCGAACTGAATCGCGTAGCCGAGTTGAACTGTCAAGTCAAGTCACCTTTATTTATATTGCGTTTATAACAATGCAAATTGTGTCAAAGCAACTGCACAATATCAAAATAGGAAAATAGTGTGTCAATAATGTAAAATGACAAGATTAAACACTCAATTTTCAGTTAAAGGCATTTTATTATTGAATTCAGTGATGTCATCGTCAATCTCAGTTCAGTTTAAATAGTGTCTGTGCAATAAGGTCGATGATGTCGCTGGAAATTAAGTGTCCCCAACTAAGCAAGCCAGAGCGACAGCGGCAAGGAATCAAAACTCCATCGGTGAAAGAATGGAGAAAAAAACCTTGGGAGAAACCAGGCTCAGTCGGGGGGCCAGTTCTCCTCTGGCCAAACGAACCAGCAGTTCAATTCCAACTGCAGCAAAGTCAGATTGTAAGGGCTCAACTGGTTCCAGTGGTCTTTTCCCGACGGCTGTCTAGGTGGCAGGGTCCTCACTGGGGATCTGTCTCTGGGGCTCACCTAGGTGTCCTGGTCTCCGCTGAGGTTCAGGGCTGTAGAGGTCATCTCTGGGTGCTGATCCACCATCTGATCTGGATACGAACTGGATCTGGTGACTGCAGTGACCATTTGGGCTGGATACGGACTGGATCAGGTGGCTACGGTGACCTCGGAATAACAGAGAAACAGACTAATATTAGCGTAGATGTCAATCTTTTTTACGATGTAACAAGTACATCGTGTGTTATGGGAAGTTTTCCCGGTTCCGGTTGACCTAGTTAATGCAACCTAATAATCCTTTAACGGATTTGAATATTAGAAGCGTATTAGAACTGTCCAAATGAGCCAGCGGGACGGGTTGGGAAGTGCAAGCTAAGCTTCCAAGCTCCATGCGAGTGGCACCAATGGGACAATTGACGCACCCGTGGTGGAGCAGTGGTGGGAAGTCGTGCTGGATGGCGCAAAAGGCATTATAACAAATCAGATTAATATTTAAACCAATGATAGTTATATATCTGATTTTGGGTGGGTTTCCAACATAACTTATGATTAATTCTGCTATATAAAACATGGCAGCCACACAACTTTTTTTTTTTTTTTTTTTTACTTAAGGCTCCCTTCAATAGAAATGATAATACAGAAACAATACACATTTGACTCCAAACACAACAGTGATAATATCAATCACACCCCACGTGTTCATCTGAAATAAAATATTGGCCCATCTTGATCAAACTATGAATCAAGTCCTTGTGTGTGAAAACACTATATGTGTAAAAGTCAATGAAACCAGTCTTATCTGCATTTATGTTAGACACCGAAGGAGTCCAGCGGAGACACCGACTGAAGTAAACGTTGTCCTTGAATCACAATTATAATCCATATTGTAGAGGGTCAAAGCAGTCCTTAACGCCTCTCCATGGAAGATAAACAATCAGGTGGACTTCCAATTCAATCCACAACGCTGTCACATGTATTAAGCATAACGTAGACAAAGACCCTTCTACAAACAGAAAAACACTTAAATTATTATCCTAACTTATTACCAATTAAACAGACAACAATACCTAATAGTTTTATTTTATACAAATGACTGATCAAAATAACTCTTTCATAAATAAATGAAGGTAACAAAATAACCATACTCACAGTTGAGAATGAAACAAAAATGTTTCTCAACAAGGGCCTTCCCCAAACGCAGATCAGCTCAAACGCTGCTACTAAGCACATTGGCACACAAACCAAAAAGGTATCCATCTCTTCTTCTTCTATTCAGCTACTACATTTATCCATGCTCAACTGAAGTTAAGGCTGCCCCCTACCAGTGAGGATTAAAACTGTAGCTACACTCAACTCGTAGCAGGCATGTACAGCATCACATCCTGGCTCATCACAGCAGGACTTCTCGTGTCCCCAGACGCACTGGCTAGAGATGCTTGGAGGGGTAGTTTGTCCCCGAATCACGATCTCTTGGCCGCTGGTGATAGGGGGTGTCGTGGGCGAGAATGAGGAGGCAGTGCGTTGCTCGCTGTCAACCCACAAGCCTGATAACCCGGAGGAAATGGAAACTGCTCTCTTTTTGAAAGTGTGGGTACCGCTGGGTGTTGGACCAGCGGCGGAACAGAAAATGAAACAAGATTTTCCACCCTGGCCTCCTCTGGGGGAAGGAGTAGCGCTGTCCTCGCCATCTCCTGAGAAAGAGCAGCTTCCCATATCTCTGGGTTGTCCATGCCAGGGCTGCTTCGTCATTTTCTTAGAGAACTTAGTGGCCGGCTGGGACATGGGGGGCGCCGCAGTCCTCCGAGACGCGCCATCCTTGACGGTGTCTCAGCATGGGTCGGAGGCGCTCTGGAGGTCGCAGGGGGGCAGGATGTCCTGGATGGCCTCAGTCTGTCTCTGCACTGCCGAGAACTGCTGGTCCTCGACAGTGTCTCCGAATAGGCCAATCTGCGATATGGGAGCGTCAAGAAATCAGACTTTGTCGACGTCTCTCATCTCAACGAGGCTGAGTCAGAAATGGCGTTCTTGGGCCACAAGTGTGGACATCGCCTTCTCGAGGGACCGCGCCATGACTTTCATCGCTCAGAGGGCGACGCCAGTCGCCGTGCGCAGTTCCTGCATCAACCCTGTGTCGGAACTACCCTTGTGCATTTATTTGAGTGCTTTGTCTTGGTGGACCTGCAGGATCGCCATGGCATGCAGGGTGGAGGTGGCTTGGCCTGCAGCACTGTAAGCTTTGTTGATGAGAGCCGCTGTCAGCCTATAGGCTTTGAACGGGAGACGAGGACGTTTCCTCCAAGTGGTGGTGCTCTCTCCACCTGGGTACTGTCAACGTACCCATTAGCTGCCCAGCCATCGAGGGTAGTGAGGACGGAGGAGGCAAACAAGTGGCTTCCACGACTTCGTCAGCTCCTCATGCACCTCTGGGAAGAAAGGTACCAGCGCAGGACGCAGTTGTGAGTCGCACCGAGAAACCAATCATCCAGCCACGGGGACTGAGCGGTGTGTTCACCTCCAGCCTGATGCTCGTGGCTGCACGGGCAAGCATGGCCGTCAGCTCCGGGTCCGATTTGACGGCGGCGACAACACCTGAGGGGACGGCCCCCGCAGAATCTTCATCCTTGGAGGACGATAGCCCATCCCCCGATGCTGCGATCGACATCCGATCCTCCGGCGGCGCACAGAATTATATAATTATATGCGGTGACCGTCACGAGCCAGGCCAGCGAAATCACTCGGGAGCCACATGGGACAGACGTCCGCGGGGACGGGCCTGGCGGAGAAGCTCTCACTGTAATCCTCGGATTTCCCAGAGCTCTAGCCGGTGGTCCCCTGCTTGTGACAGGGACAACCGGGACGGGTAGAGACAGAGGGTGCCGCTCCATTCCCCTTGAGGATGGAGAGGCGAGATCATAGCGATGCCATGCTCATGTGTCCACAATAGAGGCGCAAGTCATCCACAAACGCAGCTTCAGCATGTTGGATGCCCAGACACCGAAGAAAACGATCGTGTCCGTCGACAGAGGACAGATAACGAGCACAACCAAGAGGACACGGAAACCCCTATGTCGACAAGACATAACTTATAGTGACGACAGATAGGGAACCAATAATACCGTTACAGCATGTATTAATTTTGGTTCACGTTTATTTCTAAATATATATTATTCAAAACCTAATATGCTAGTTAACTAAAACTATATCTAAAACTAAAATTAAAACCGTTAAATAAAAACTGAAATATAATACAATATATATATATTTTTTAAATTCAGCTAGTTTTCTAAAATATATTTTTGTTTAACTTGATGTAACTTGAAGACAATTAAAACTAAAACAGAAATATAATTATATATACACAGACACAAGCACGCACACACACACAGATAACACATGCCAAAATGAAAACAAAAATGTAAAAATAAAAACTAATTCAGAATGTTAAACAAGATAATTGAATAAATACATAAATTAATAATAAACAAATGATTCATTATTAGTTCTAACATATACTGTACAGTGATTGTGTGAATGTGTGCTGCATTATGAACCCTCAGATAATAAAATCACAGCTAAAAGCAATAAATATCCCATTCTAATTCTGATTGCTCAAATGCAAAGCAAGTCCTCTTAGCGCTCGATGATTAAAAAAGGGTTTATGAGCACAAAAACACATTCGATATGCTGTAATTAGTATTATTGTCATTTATCCCTCCCACTTCATCCCATCATAAAGACATCAGAGGCTGACGCACAGAAACACACAGCTCTAGGTTTGGAGTATTTGAGCCTTGAGTGTGTGTGTGTGTGTGCTGGTATTCCCTGCATAATGAGGACCTAATGTCCTTTTTTCTTTGACACAAAAGGAAATTGTTTGGTCCTCATGAGGAAACAAGCTTAAAAATTACACATAATTAAATTAAATAGTTTTGTGTGAGGGGTAGGTTTAGGGTAAGAGAATAGATCATACAATTTGTACAGTAGAAAAAACATTACGCCTATGGAATGAACCCACAAAAAATGGAAACATGTGACTGTGTGTGTTTGTGTGACTGGAGGCTTATGTCCACCTCAGGCTATGGACTTTTACCATCAGACGGCTGGAGTCTCGGGCCTGTCGATGGGCTGAGACTCTCAGGAGACTGCTGTTTACAGTGGATGTCAGCGGCCCGTTTATACAGTATTCATCAGTGTCTGAGTGCGGCCTGATGTCACACACACACTCACTCCATATCCAGAGGATTCATACTGTACTGATGATTGGCCATACACAGTCACAGTCTGTTTGAGTTATATAGTGACAGTGGTACCCGATATACTTTCAAGAGATGATTCCTGTTCATCCAACCCGGTATGTCTTCCAGATAGAAGAAAATGTGATGTTTTTTAAGAATATCCTGGCTGCTTTTTCCATGTTAAAGTGAAGGTACTGAGGCTGTCAAACTGCAAATGTACCATAAAAGCACTATAGATACAGTAGAAGTTGTGCACCATATTTTAAGTCTTCTGAGATCATATGAAGCTTTGTGTGACAAACAGGCTGAAATTAAAGTCATTAGTCAATCATAATATTTTAAATGGTATACAATGATTATAAATATGGCACCTCAAAGATGTTCAATGATAATGATTTAAATGTCAGTCTATTCCTCACAATGAAACATCATATGACTTCAGAATATAGTGCAGAATTCCTGTTTTAAAACATTTAAACAGCAAGTTTATATATTAGCAAAGAAACTGGAATTTGCTGGAAAACTCCTATAGAATGAATTATGATTGTGTTTTGCTTTTCATTTACACCATAAATTCATTAGGTTATTCTTGTATCTGGATCTTTTAAAGCGTTTGTTTCTGATAATGAATCAAGTCCTTAAACTTTAAAAAGGCTCCGGATGAAATCCTGAGTTCAACAGAAAACATCATAGGAGACGAAGCGTCTCTCCGCTCCTGCTGTATTTTGCATGACCTGTAATTCTGAAACAGTGAAACATTAATCAAGCGTGACAATCTTCGCTGCATTAGTCATGAGGATTTCAGTGTCGGCTGTTGATGCTGATTTGTTTATAATATGTTCAGTTAAAGAGACATTACTCAATTTGCCAGTTATTTGCATTTTTGAAGAGCAGCGCGCTCCTGTGATCAATAATATAGCTGCTAATGAGCCACACCGGCCCCCTCTGTGAAGCTTTCATTCAAAATTCATTAATATGGTGTTTTATTCATCCGTACGTGGAGCTGAAATGTTGGAAACCGTAGGACGGCTTTAGCCCACCCTGGCAGATGAGACACGAGTACGAGCTACTCTGTTTGAAGAGCTTAAATGACAGATAGCGCTGCTCATCCTGGAGTGAGTCTGTAGAGGAAATGTGAACAGAGCAGGTGTGAGGAATAGAAATGTGTGCGATGAACCTCAACCTGATCTCCCAGCACTCTCCTGTCTCCAGAAATATACTGCTTATCAGATGCTTCACAACTTACCTGTTCCAGGACAGAGTATAAGTGTAAAACACTTGGAAAATTCCACATGATTATTATTCTTAAGTGTTATTTTGGGGAATCTGTACTTCACTCAAGTGCAGATGAAACATTTACTCTCTTAATTGTGCAATGGTTCATTTCTTCTGTTTTGTTGTGTTTGGCCTCCTCTGTGCATCTCAATATTTCAGGGCTGTTCAGTGTGTTTTGTGTTCCACTGTGCTGTTATGTTTAAAAAAAAAAAAAAAAATTAAAAAAAATTAAATGTTGTAAAATATTCCACTTCTTCTTCGCTTATTACGTGTATCCCGTGTTGGCGCGGGGTCTGCTTGATTGCATGTCTTCCGCCACTTGACTTGGTCCAGGGCATCATCAGGAGGTATATAGACTGCACACATGTCCTCTGAATGAATGAACGAATGAATATCTTTATTGTCATTGTACTAGTACAACAAAATTGAATGCAATCCTTTGGGTGCATAGTGTAATGAAAAAAAATTAATCAATCAATAATCTAATAAATAGTAAACAGATGACAGGATTTATAACACAGCATTACACACAGAAGACGTCTCACATTCAACAGTCGGTTACATGACTCATGATCAGTTAAGTTATTGAAGTATGTAAAACAGGCATGTAAACTATTAAACTCACATTCAACAGAGATGAACACTTCTTCTCTACAACACACATGATGTTTAGTTTACATTTTTGCAGTATTCAGAACAGAAAAAGCCTTGGCATAGAAACTATTCCTTAATCTGTATATGTTTGAGTTTTTAGCACCCTGTACCGTCTGCCCGAAGGTAGAAATTCAAAAAGAGAATGTCCTGGGTGAGATGGATCCTTGAGAATATTTTGAGCTTTCAACAGCGGGACCTTTGTAACTCTGTCAGACAATCGAACCACCACTTCTTTGGCTGATCGCACGGTCGTCGTCCAGGTGGTGACCATTTTCACCACTGTATAATCGCCACTTCTAATAACGTGGCCATACCAGCTGTGTCAAGCTTCGCACATCTTTAAGCCTCTTCCTTCAGGCAGACACCTTAGAGCAATTAAAACTAAGTCTACACATTTTCTGAACAGCACTTTGTAGGATTGTGCATTCTCTTAATTCCTCTGGTATCTAAGCATCTGCATTTCACTCTTTGTAATTGATATGGCATATATGTAAGGATATATTTATGCATTTATGTACATATTTTAATGTATGTTATTATTATTGTTGATGAGCTCACCAAGAAAATTCTGAACAACTAGGTTGATATGATAAATAAATAAATATATAAATAAAGTACATCTTCATATAGCTATTTGAACCATTGGGGCCTGCACTCCATGTAATCAGTCTTCTTGATGTTGAGGCGCAATCCATGCACGACCAGCCGCTTGCTCTGATGGAGATGATCTTCCGGAGACAGGCGTCGATTTCACAGACATTGCCTTTGCCTTTCCAGATCGGGACCATAACACTGGCAGCACACGCTGAGGGAGTGGTACCCTTGTCGATGATCTTGTTGAACAGTCGAGCGAGGACTTTGTCACCTCGGTGTACTTCCACGCCTCGGCGGGAAGGTCTGTGGGTCTTTCTGTTCTTTATCTTTTTGATGGCAAGCTCAAACTCAGCAGGGCTGATTGGCTGATTATCAGCGCTTGTAATCAGCAGAAGCGGGAATTCATGTCAAGTCAACGTACTCCAGCGATGCAAAATGGCTGGAGGGTTGCAGAGGACTCTGTGGTCGGCGTCTTTGATACTCATTACTTTTCCAATGTCCAGGGTCGAGCAATGGCGGTTGTTCACAAGTTTGATTTGGCTGGCTCCTTTGTGTGTGTTGGGCTGGGCGAAGAGGTCAGCATAGGGCTGTGCCTTCGTGTTCTTTGCTATTGACTTCTTACGAGTAGTCAGTACTCTTACCAGTCATCAGTCGCCTGTGAGACACGCCAACCATTTGAACGTGGCCTCCGTGGTTTCTTGAACCTCGTCAGTCCACCACTACACCTGCTTCACGAGTTCACACTCACATATAATAAATTGAGTAAAGGTTATGCTTATCTGGCATGCTTTCCAGGGAGAGGGCTCCAAGCTCGGTAATTACTCCCAAGCCCGGGGTACTCCCCCTGTCTGGGGAGAGGGGTCCGATCTTGGCATTTAGCCCGAACCCAGAGCGCTCCCCCCGAGAGCTCCTCCCCGTGCTGGGGTAGTTACGGGCTGAAGGTGAGGAGTCGGGGTGGTGGAGGGATGCTGAAAGACTAGAAATAATGACGATGAGACTGCTTGATTATTTATAATGGTTCTCTCTCGTGCTGATTGGATAGATGGTGTGATTACTGATTATGAATTGGCCGTGTTAATTATCTGCACGTGTTCCAAAATTTGTTAGTAAAACATCACTTGTCGATAAATCATTGATAGAATCGCCTGGCTTAGTTGCACCGAGGCACTCTCCCGCTGAGTAGCTTTGTGTGAGCAACAGACCAAAATTGTCACCATTCACAGAAAAAATGTCTAGCAATGTCTTATTACTAAACAAATCACTTGTTTGAGTCTGATATTTTCAGTGAATGTGTAGATCCAGTCATTTCTCATTCAGCCCTAATCATTGACTCAAGTTCAGAGCTCTGGAGGATTCTCATTAAAAACTGACTTATTTTTCGGTCTGTTGCGCCCAAAATTGTCTCAAAAGGTTTAGAATCTAGTGCACATGGCGTATCAGTTAAGATACATTTAGCCTGCTTTTGCTTTCTTTTTGAAGCTTCAGTCTCCACTCACTGTAACTGCATGCATTGAAGAAGATTGCAGTAAACCAAAATAATTAACTGAAAATAGGTGCATTCATGAGTCTTACCGATTACTATACAAATCGTTTCAGTCAACCACTGATCCAGTCTTTTTTTTTTTCTTTCCTCAATTCAACACAAACCATTGACTCAGGTTAAGAGCTCATGAGGATTCTCAGTGAAAAGTGACTTAAATTTTGGTCTGCTGCTCACAAAATTGGTTCAGCAGACTTGGAAATCAGCACACATTGCAGTTATGATACATTTAGCCTCCTTATGCTTTCTTTTTGAAGCTTCAGTCTGCATTCATTGTAATTCATTGACCGGTTTTCATTTTTTGGGTGTGCCGACACTTTCGAAGTCAAGAAATCTCAGTAAAATCAAAAGAATTCACTGAAATCACAAAGTAGATGAGCGTTTCATTTAGTGTTATGGTACCAAGCCCCAAAGTGCCACATGACGACCTATTACAACCGCGCTCAGATAAAGCAGCGTATCGTTTCGAAACACTCTCCATCTGAATAATTCAGCGGCTGGAAATTGTCTCTCAAATCAGGAGAGGCTGAAATATATTCGGCTAGAATTCTCCCCAAACGGAGGCAAGGAGATCTGTCCACCGTGTTCCTAGGTATTAACTCTCACCTTTGAATATTTCATTTTTGGCAATGCTTCACAGAAGAATGGCTCAGCCCTCAAGTGCATTTACATTAATTTTTGAATTTTCTGGATGAGGCCCTGGAGGTCACTGCAATTCATGTCCAACTGACAGGCCTTTTTAAGGTGCTTGTCAGTCGGAGACGGCCGAGCGGAAAGCTCCCATCCAAACTCGGCGAGACAGGCCCTCTTTGGCAGCCTTGATTGGTGCCTTGATGTCTGTTAGTGTAACCTGGGAGGTTAGCGCCGGTGTCACTCAAGCCGACTCGCTTGAAAAAAGCTCCTGAAATTCTGAGCGCCTGTCCATTGTTGGCTCGTGAGCGCCTGCGCTGTGGCTGTCAAGTTGATTTCAACGGCGGTGTTAAAAAGCAGCGACAGCATGGCTATCAAATATTTGTCCCGCGTCTGTACAGTCTCTCTGTGTGTCTGTCTGTGCGAATTTCTCATATTGGGAGCTCTGACTTTCCCCTCGATTTCCCATTTACAAGCTCTCAGCAGGCGACTCTAATTTGCCTGGGCTGCGCTGTAGTGTGACAGAGGCTTGTCACCACGCAGCTGATGAGGGGAATATGTTGTCTGTTCTGGATGGATGTTTCTGGAGGTTTGGAGAGAGGCAGATGGCGGAGCATTCGCTGTCCTCACGCTCTGCCTTCCTCACTTCACCTGTTTCATTTGCATTCTGTTTCATCAGCGGCCGCTCTCCTGTCTGCGCTGGATTTTACTTCTCGACGCCATTCTAAATTCTGTATCGGGCAAACACTCATCTTTTATATTTTCAGAGCCAAAGGAACAGCCGAGGAACACGCAGCCAGAGGGAAATCGCTCAAGTTTACATCTACAGATCGATGAGGCACAGCACTCTTTAGAATTGATCGGCCCCTTTAGGCAACTCAAAAACACCCTTTAGAATGATGGATTTACTATTGTTGTTAAATTAACAACTCTATTATTTAGTGCAGTGTTAATTTTGTTGCCGAATAACTTTTGTCATACAACCTTTTTTTCACCAACAGAAATGAGAAAATCTATTGACCTTTCTATCAACGACAAGTTGACAAAAACGATGAGTCAAAACCGAGTTAAGGAGTTCAGTAAGTTTAGACATTTTGGAGAAATGCTTAATAAATGCATTGCAGTTTAATTAAACTTTACTGTATGACTAATCTACTGTAGATTTGGTTGACTAAAATCTTATTATATTTAGTAAACTAAAACTAGTCAACTGAATTGTTTTAGTTTTAGTCTAAAGTATGACCAAAATATTTAGGGCCCTAAAAATTAAAACTGAAACTACATCAAAACTTGCTGTCAAAATTAGCACTGACTTAGTGTCAAACAATTAAAATGAATCTAATCAATTGCAGGATGTGCAGATTAATGAAATTAATTGCAAATACATCACACATAATTTTGGACTCAGAAATTATTGCGCAAAAGTAAATAATTAAATAGACATTACAAAAAAGTAGCTTTAGAAAATAATATTTTGATTCAAAATATAATTTATTACACATAAACACTTTAGACTACAATGTGGCTGTAACATTGTTTCCAGAAGCTGTGTCTGAAGTGGCATTTAGATGTATTTACACACACTGTTCAGATGTGCCATGAATGCATTTATACTTGCATAAGGAATACTGTGAGATTAATTGATTTAAATGGGCATTACTGGGTTTTAAAAAGTAGGTAGTGGCAAATCACTGTCTTCATGAGTGAGAGAGTGAATGAGTGAGCGAGTGAGTCATTCATCGATTCATTCAGCTGATTCATTTAAGTCTTATTGAATGAGTCACTGAATCATTGACCCACTAGATTCATTCATAACCATGGATTTACTCAGTAACAAATCTCCTCTGTGTGTTGATCAGAGACATACAACATTTCTGTATCACATTGGCAATGGTGCAGATATTGGACAAAAACAGCACTCTTACTGGTGTGATATTCCTAAACTATATCATATGATAAGAGGGTGTATTTTTGCCCTCATATCTTGAATTTTAGGCTCATTCTAATAGACTCCATCACACAGTCAGTCAGTCATCCTGCATCATGTTCATCAGACATTGCATCAACGTAAGATGATCTACAGGTCTTATCATTTTAACATTCACCGCCCCACACTTAATTACACCAAATCAACATGTTAAATCGACAACACTAGTGTGTTTATGTATATAGTGCCGTGAATAGGTTTTTGACCCCTTCCTTGCCTCCTTTTTTTATATTTGTCACACTTAAAAGATTCAGATCATCAAACTAATTTTAATATTACACAAAGATAATTACAAAGTAAATACAAAATGCAGTTTTTAAATGATGATTTCATTTATTAAGGGAAAAAATTATTGCCCCCTCCTTTTAAATCATGAAAGAACTGTGATTAACCACACTATTTTAGAAAGCTGAGTTAAAATTCACTAGCCAAACCCAGGCCTGATTTCTTTCAATCACTTATATAGAACCTGTCTGACAAAGTGAAGCATGCTTAAAGAGCAACACATCATGCCGTAATCTAAAGAAATTCAAGAAAAGATGAGAAACAAGCCATTTCAAATGCTTTGGGACTCCAGCGAACCACAGTCAGAGCCTTGTAAGTCGCAATGTTTTTGCACATCTTTGTCTCGTCTACCTGTCTTTAAGCGCGCATACAGTCGTGAGTTTCTGCTCGATGTCGGCAGAATCACATTTTCTGAGTTAAACTCAGCGCACGCCGAAGAGCTGCGGGACCTCGGTCTGCTCCGAAAGCAGGCGCTACAAGTGGCGTAAGAGGAAGCAGAAGAGGGGTAAGCGCGGAGGTATCCGAGCTAGGCTAGCAGCCAACCCACACAAGCCAGCTATCCCCACCATCGTACTGGCAAACGTACGCTCTTTGGACAATAAACTGGACTACATCCGACTACTCTGCTCCACTCAGAGGACTGTAAGAGACTGTTGTGTTTTTGTGTTTACGGAAACATGGCTTAACAACAGCGTACCGGACTGCGCCATACAGCTCGACCAGCTAACATGATATCGAGCTGACAGAGCTCTCGTCGAGGGAGGTAAGATCCGCGGCGGCGGTCTCTGTGTCTACATCAATGATGCATGGTGCCGCGACGCTGTTGTGGTCTGCAAACACTGCTCACCCCTGGTGGAGTTTATGATTATTAAGTGCCGGCCGTTCTATCTACCGAGGGAATATTCAGCCATACTGCTCGTTGCTGTATACATCCCTCCCAGCTCCAACAACAACAACAGGAGTGAGGCACTAAATGAACTTTACCAGCACACCAGTGAGCAGCAGACAGCCCACCCAGATGCTTTTCTCATCTTGGCCGGGGATTTCAACCACGCAGACTTAAAATGTGTGTTCCCAAAAATACATCAACACATAGACTTTCCAACAAGGGGAAAAAATACCCTGGACTTTGTTTACACCACCCAGAGAGGAGCTTACAAGGCCCTCCCCCTCCCCCACCTCGGAGCCTCAGACCACATCAAACCAGTTCACAAACAGATTCAAGAGTGGCCGGAAGGGTCGTCAGAGGCACTTCAAGACTGCTTTGACACCACTGACTGGAATATTTTTAAACAGGCTGCAACACACAACAACACTACAGACCTCCAAGAGTACTCCGAGACTGTCACTGCCTACATCCCCAAGTGCATTGATGATGTAACGGTCACAAAGTCCATCACTGTCCGGGCCAACCAGAAGCCGTGGATGACAGGGGAGGTCTACAGACTTCTGAAGGCTCGGAACGCTGCCTTTAGAGCTGGAGATGAGGAGGGCCTGAAGACAGCTAGGGCCAACCTTTCCCGCGGCATCAGAGAGGCCAAGAGACAGTACTCCAGGAGGATAGCCCATCGTTTCAGCGACAGCAGAGACTCTCGGAGCTTGTGGCAGGGGATACAGACCATTACGGACTACAAGCCCCCACCACAGACCTGTGACAGCACCATCCCCCTGCTGAACGAGCTGAATGCCTTCTTTGCTCGCTTTGAGGCACAAAACAGCACCATTGCACAGAAGACCCCACCCCCTCCCGGCGACCAGGTGATGACGCTGTCCCCGGACAGTGTGAGGAGATCCCTCAGCAGGATCAATGCACGCAAAGCTCCGGGTCCTGACAACATTCCTGGGCGTGTACTGAGAGACTGTGCAGTGGAACTCACTGATGTCTTCACAGACATCTTCAACATCTCGCTAAATCAGGCCGTTGTCCCCACATGCTTCAAAGCTACCACCATCATTCCAGTCCCGAAGAAGTCATCTCCATCCTGCTTCAATGACTACCGTCCAATAGCACTCACTCCTATTCTCATGAAGTGCTTTGAACGGCTAGTCATGCACCACATCAAGTCTGCCCCCCCCCTCACTTGACCCCTTCCAGTTTGCATATAGGTCCAACCGCTCGACCGATGATGCCATCACCACTGCCCTCCACCCAGCCCTCACACATCTGGACAAAAAAGACTCATATGTCAGGATGCTGTTCATAGACTTCAGTTCAGCATTCAACACAATCATCCCTCAACAGCTCACACACAAACTGGTCCAGCTGGGGCTCATCACCTCTCTGTGCAACTGGCTGTTGGACTTCCTGACCGGGAGATCTCAAGCAGTACGGGTTGGCAGTAACACATCCAGCACCATCACACTGAACACTGGGGCCCCCCAAGGATGTGTGCTGAGCCCCCTCCTCTTCACTCTGCTGACCCACGACTGCACACCATCACACAACTCTAACCTGATCATTAAGTTTGCGGATGACACAACTGTGGTGGGTCTCATTAGCAACAGAGATGAGACAAACTACATGAGCGAGGTGAGCCGCCTGGCCGGGTGGTGCAGTGACAACAATCTCTCTCTGAATGTGGAGAAGACGAAGGAGATTGTTGTACACACTCAGCATGCCCCTCTGACCAGCAACGGTACGACTGTGGAGAGAGTGAGCAGCACCAAGTTCCTGGGTGTGCACATCACAGAGGACCTCTCCTGGACTAACAACACTTTAGCACTGGCCAAGAAAGCACAGCAGCGTCTCTACTTCCTCCGCAAACTCAGAAGAGCCAGAGTCCCGGCCCCCATCATGTGCACCTTCTACAGAGGCACCATCGAGAGCATCCTAACCAGCTGCATCACTGTGTGGTATGGCGCTTGCAACGCATCCTGCCGCAAGTCACTTCAGCGCATAGTGAGAGCAGCTGAGAAGATCGTTGGTGTCTCTCTCCCCTCCCTCCAGGACATTTACAGCACCCGTCTCACCCGCAAAGCCCTCCGCATTGCAGGTGATCCCACCCACCCGACACACAGCTTCTTCAGTCTGCTGCCATCAGGGAGGAGACTGCGGTGTCTCCAGGCGAGGACCAGCAGACTGAAGGACAGCTTCATACATCAGGCTGTCAGGAAGCTGAACTCCCTCCCATCCTTGCCCCCGCTCCCCTCTTTTTACCCCATACAACACTGAACTCTGACACTATGAGCCCCCCCCCCCCGGCTCCCCACACCCCCAGGACCTGCCAACCCCACTAACTTAAAAACTGTGACCAGCACCTGTTACTTGTGCAGCATTGGTCTGATCACTACCTCATCCAGCATTGACTGCAAACTACCTCCTCAGATAGTCTCATAAAAAGACTGTTCTCCTGTCAATTTAACAGACTGACAAGCTCTTTTTGCACTACACATATATCTGCACAGTTTTTGTTTTATTTAACTGGTTTGCACTCTATCTATTCTGCCATGTGCCTTATGTCACTTTATCTATCTTTTTTATTTTTCCACAATGTTCTCAGATTGATAAGCTCTTTTTGCACTACAAATATATCTGCACAGTTTTGTTTTTATTTAACTGGTTTGCACTATCTGCCATGCGCCTTATGCCACTTTATCTATTTCTTTATTTTTTTCTACAATGTCCTTATTTGTATAGATGTATAGTTGTATGTACATATGTTTAAACTGTATTATCTGTATTTGAACGTGTTTAATGTTAACTGTATGCACCAAGGGTCTGAGAGTAACGCAATTTCAATTCTCTGTATGTATGTGCCGTACATGTGGAAGAATTGACAATAAAGCAGACTTGACTTGACTTGATTATCCACAAATAGAGAAAACTTGGAACAGTGGTGAACCTTCCCAGGAGTGGCTGGCCTACCAAAATTACTCCAAGAGCGCAACGACAACTCACCCAGGAAGTCATTAAAAAACCAAGAACAACATCTAAGGGTGCTTTCACACCTGGACCGTTGTTTCGGAACCTGGCGTGTTTTCCCCCTTCGCTCAGTTTTTTTTGGGCATGTGTGAATGCTGCAATTGCAAAACAATCGGTCTGAGATCGCCTGAACGAGGTGGTCTCTACTTGATTGAAAACTAACTCTGGAGGGGTTTGTTTGTAGTGAGAAAGCAATCTGATCCAATGGACAAACGAAACAGGCTATATCACAATTTTTAATGGGTAATTACGTAAGTTCTGTGAAAAGCAGTAGACGATGTCTGTCCATGAGCACGTCTTCGCCATTCAAAATCAAAGTGCGCCTTTTCATTTTATAATGCCGTCTTATTGCTCTTCATAGTAGGTTCAAAAACAAAGTTTTCCAGACGAATCCTGGACTCCTACTCAAAATTATAAATTAATATAACGACAGCTATAAAAAAACCCACCAATAAGCCCTCGAAGCTGTTGTAGTTCCATCCTGACAGATGACATAAACGGTGGAACTTTGACCAATGAGAGGACAGTTTACTCGCACGTGACTTGTATTAACAATTTTGGTCCGTTTAGAAACTTTGCCATGTGAAAGCGTACGGCACCAATAATAAAAAGCAGCATTATAATTATTTTAATCCCTGTTTTGGAACAAAGCTATCGATCTACAGGTGTGAAAGCACCCTAAAGAACTGCAGACCTCACTTGCCTCAATTAAAGGCAGGGTAAGCAATTTCTGGAAGCCAATGTTGATATTTGAAATCACCAAAACAAACACGCCCCTACCCCAAAAGGGTCTCGCCCCTATTTTGATAGATCCGCCCCACATATATGTAGCCTATGCAACCCAGGCAAAGATTAGCTTTTGTCCGGTGTAGACACGGTGTTACTCACCTATCGAGAAGAACCAAAGCAAGCGTCCGATCGCAGGCCTTCCGCTCCTTGAGTTCTCTCCAGCGCTGGAAAGCTGATCCAATATTTACACAGGACCTACTTCTTGCCTTATCGTTCCACAGTCATTTTTCTCTTTTTGTTTTTTATCCACCATCTCTAGCTTTCTGTCGTTTGGCTCGGCTGTTCACTGAACGCTCTCTCCTCCACATCACGAGTAGACACGCCCCTTACTGCTGATTGGCTACACGTTTGTTTTGGTACTCGGCCCTGACTCAGTTTTCTAAATGTTTTTGAAAAATTACACACTCTGCCTTTGTTCATGATTCAACAAAAAGAAAGAGACTGGGCAAAAACGGCATCCAAGGGTTCCAAGTCAAAAGCCACTGCTGAAAAAAGTTCCAAGGCAAAAACCACTGCTGACCAAAAAAGAACACAAAGGCTCGTCTCACAATTGCCAAAAACATTTCTTGATTATCCACAAGACTTTTGGGCGAAAGTTGAACTTTTTGGAAGGTATGTGTCCCGTTACATCTGGCGTAAAACCAGCACAGGAGTTCATAAAAAGAACATCATACCAACAGTCAAACATGGTGGTGGTACAAGAGTGGGCCAGAATTCCTCCATAGCGATGTGAAAGACTCATTGCCAGTTATCGCAAACTACTGATTGCAGTTCTTGCTGCAAAGGGTGGCACAACCAGTTATTAGATTTAGGGGCCAATTATTTTTTCATGTAGTGCTAGGCAGGTTTGGACAGCTTTTTCTCTTAATAAATGAAATCATCAATTCAAAATTGCATTTTGTATTTACTTGGGTTATCTTTGTGTAATATTAGAATTGTTTGATGATCTGAGTCTTTTAAGTGTGGCAAATGGCGCAGTGGGGTGGTGATGGCGCAGTGGATAAGACACATGCCTTTGGTGTGAGAGACCCGGGTTCGAATCCACTGTGAGACACCAATGTGTCCCTGAGCAAGACACTTAACCCCTAGTTGCTCCAGAGGCGTGCGACCTGTGACATATATAGCAATTGTAAGTCGCTTTGGATAAAAGCGTCAGCTAAATGAATAAATGTAAATGTAAATATGCAAAAAAAAAAAAAAAAAAACAGGAGGGGGGCAAAAACCTTTTACTGTACACACACAGACATTTGTGTGCTATATGAAAGTGCTGAGGTCTTGTGAGCATACGCATGTGCATCATGTCCTAGATAGTGTGGCTCTGACAGGTCAGATGAATAGTCCAGCTGCTGGAGCATGACACCGGCTACTCAGAGATCATGGGTTTGATTTCCTGCAAATACACATGCTGATAAAACACTGCTGAGATGAGCTGAGAATACATATAACGTAAAGATGGTGCTAGAGATGCTGGACAGCAGACATTTGCAGTGATCGTGGCTCTGCTGATTCAATCTGTGTTTTCCTACATGGATTAGAGAGCTTCTGCTGACAGCGGTCAGTAACCTTTAGTGAGATATCGCTGTCTGCAGATGTCAGTTATTATTTCAGTGTTCGTGTTTTTGTCCTGTCTCACCTTTAAATATGAAACATTCATAGTTTACGAAGCTTACCAGTATCGGGTACTTCCCTTCGGCCTAGCACTCTCACCCCGCACTTTCACGAAGTGTGTGGACGCCGTGTTAACTCCGTTGAGGCTGCGGGGCGTCCGCATACTCAATTACATTGGCAATTGGTTGATTCTCGCTCAGTCAGAGCGGAGGGCGGCTCAACATCGAGATGTTGTTCTCGCCCACATGAAAGTGTTGGGGTTAAGACTAAACGCCAAGAAGAGTGTTCTCTTATCACTTATCTTGGTGTGGTGTGGGATTCGACCACACCACACCAAGTATGTATGTCGTATGTCTCTTGCTCGGATCGAGTCGATCCTCACGGAAGTCAGGAGAGTGAGAGAAGGCCAGTCACTCACTGTCAAGCAGTTTCAGAGACTGCTGGGTCTGATGGCGGCTGCGTCCAATGTGTTACCTATTGGCCTGCTGTACATGAGACCCCTACAGTGGTGGCTCAAGACCAAGGGGTTCTCCCCGAGGCGAAACCTGCTTCGCATGATCAAGGTCACGCGGCGGTGCCTACGTGCCTTGGACATGTGGAGACAACCTTGGTTCTTGTCCCAGGGCCTGGTGTTGGGAGCTCCTTGTCGCCGCGTAACGCTAGCGACGGACGCATCCCTCACCGGTTGGGGAGCGGTCATGAGTGGTCACCCTGTCCACGGTTGGTGGAGAGGTCATCATCTCGCATGGCACATCAACAGGCTCGAGATGCTGGCCGTGTTTCAGGCTCTGAAATACTTTCTCCAAGACCTGAGAGGTCACCATGTGTTAGTTCGCACCGACAACACATCGGTGGTCTCTTACATCAACCACCAAGGAGGTCTGCGGTCGCGCCCCCTGTACAGGTTGGCACACCAGATCCTTGCGTGGGCCCAGGGCAAACTCCTCTCACTGAGAGCTGTTTACATCCCTGGGCATCTCAATATGGGAGCAGACACCCTGTCGAGGCAGGGGCTGTTATCCGGGGAATGTATGCTTCACACCGAGGTGGTGAAGCAGATCTGGAGAGTGTTTGGCCAGGCTCAGGTGGACCTCTTCGCCACTCAAGAGTCAGCGCAATGTCCCCTCTGGTACTCTCTACGTCATCCAGCTTCGCTGGGGCTGGATGCCATGGTACAGACGTGGCCGAGGCTTCATCTGTACGCCTTTCTCCCGATCGCTCTGCTCCCCGGAGTTCTGGAGAGAGTGCGCCGGGACGGACTTCGGCTGCTATTAGTAGCCCCGATCTGGCCGGGCCGAGTATGGTTCTCGGACCTGATTTCCCTACTCGACGGCTCTCCATGGGAGATTCCAGTCATGGAGGGATCTCCTCTCACAGGCAGGAGTCACCGTTGTGCACCCCCGCCCGGAGTTGTGGAAGCTGTGGGTGTGGCCCCTGAGGGGGCACAGCTCATAGCTTCCGGTCTCTCAACCGATGTTGTTGAGACCATTCTCCAATCCAGAGCTCCCTCTACGAGGAGACTGTACGCCCTGAAGTGGAGACTCTTCACTTCATGGTGCGGAGATCGCCAGCTCGACCCAGTTAACTGCCCGGTTGGTACAGTGCTGGAGCTCCTGCAGGCTCGACTCTCCGCAGGGTTAGCCCACTCCACCTTGAAGGTTTATGTGGTGGCAATCTCGGCTTACCACACCCCTCTTGGTGGACTGACAGTGGGCAGACAACCCCTAGTTACACATTTCCTCCGTGGTGCACTGAGGCTAAGGCCTCCGGTACGGTCCCGGGTCCCCCCTTGGGACTTGGCTGTGGTGTTGAACGCTCTCTGTAGGCCTCCCTTCGAGCCTATTGAGTAGATCTCAGATCGCCATCTCACCCTGAAGACCGTGTTTCTTCTGGCAATGACATCTCTGAAGAGAGTTGGGGACCTGCAGGCCCTTTCTGTGGCCCCTACCCATTTGGACTTTGCGCCTGGTATGGTCAAAGTCTTTCTATACCCTCGTGCAGGGTATGTCCCCAAGGTTCCTTCTGTCACACCACAGCCTGTCGTACTGCAGGCCTTTAGTCCTCCTCCCTTTCGGTAGCCTGACCAGCTGAGGCTAAATCGTATGTGTCCAGTGCGAGCAATCTTGGTGGATTGTGGATGCCATTCAGTTGGCCTATGAGTCTTCTGATCTCCCCTCCCCTCGCATTCTCATTAAATTCTGCTCCACAAAAACAAGCACTGTGAGTTTGAGTCACTTATAAAGTGTTTAGAAAATGCAACATGTGCAATCATCTTCCAAAACCTGTAATGAGAAATGTTTATAAATCAGTTGTCAATAACACAGAAGATTTAAAGTCATGATGAAACCAAAAGCAGCAGTAGATATTTTCTTTCATATTGTGAAGAACACTTGGTTCTGTGCATCTGATGTTGATTGGATGCTGATATGTGGGCGTGGCACTCAAAAAAGTATGCAGATGAGTGTGAGGTGGAGGGCGGAGTTTAATAACAAAGAAGACTGATGATTCACTGGAAGATGATTTGATTAAACATTACAGGTTAATCATAATCAAAACATTTTTAAAAAATGAAACATGCACAGATTAATCATTGACAATAATATCAATAATATGTATTTAGAAAATAAATTTAATTTACATTTCACACTGACTTTAAGGTCTCCCTGTGTTTTTTGCTGTCAAAATAAAAAAAGGTCTGTAAACGTGAATGTTTGAAAGCAAATACATTAAGACAGTGATGAGTAGTAGTATTATAATTTGACTGTCATTCTGTAAAATAAAGTGTTGTCATTATTATTATGATTATTCAGTACAGTAGGGAGTACACTGTAAAAATATTAAATTAAACTAAAAACAAATAAATTAAACAAAGATTATTGGTAAATACAAGAACATACTATATTCTGCCTCTATTCTAATTCAAAATGTCATGCTTAATTCAATGTGTTACTTGCCGTTTGTTTATTTGTGGAATGTACTAATTTATTTATTTTTTAATTTTTTGGGGGGGGGAATTTGGAAAGCTGTAGTTCAAACTTTGCATTTTTTCTCCTTAGCTGATCACGTGTGAGCATATTTTTATAATGAAATTCATAATTACAGTGACAGATACATAAACACGTACAGCATATAGCGTGAGCGGCATGTTAGCGCTACAGAATACAATTTCCAAACATGAAGCAATTCAAAGCTCAGTGGAAAATGTCAGAATCCATTTTTGAGTGATTATTTCCATCCTTAACTCATGATATATTAATGATCCTCAGACTGTGATCTCACTGACAGATACAGTCCTCAGATGCACATTTATCTCATTAGCATCTCGTTTCACACCATGTGTGTCACTCTGATGTCGCCAACCACAGATAAGACGCCCTCCACAACAAACTCTCTCTCTCTTTCTCTCTCTCTTTCTCTCTCTCTTTCTCTCGCTCGCTCTGAGGACCAGAGGGCAGTGACGACTCCAAAAGCTGAGCATGGCAAACAGCGGCTGCCGTGTTATCGCTCTCCCGCATGCTCTCTGTGCAAAGTTTAAGCTGATCCAGTGACAAGTGGCGTGGTGTTGGCCTGCTCTAATCTGGCAGGGAGTGTATGTTAATTTGACAGAGGACCGACACTAGCTACTGCACAATTAAAAAAGCTACTGCTGTGTTTACACTCGCTGGCCTGTGTAACCGCCGAATGAGAAACATAAACAGCTTAGCTGCCGGAGAGTGCCGATCTGATGGATGCTACATGCCGTCACAAACTCCCACTGATGGAATCCCACGATCGCCGTATTGTGCCCAATACAAAACCCAGCTTCTTTTTGCAGCTCGCCATTTGATGCGAACAAAGGCGAGGAGAGGTTTGGGCTAATAAATACAATCTGGTCGAAGCTGGGGAATGTAAATCCAGAGGAAAATCCTCACGAAGCGTGGTGTGACGGCGGTGGAGTGTTCTAGTATCAGGTGGCATCAGTAATCTCCATCTTTTACAGTTTCACAATATTAACAGAGCGGCATTCATCTGGAGTCACAATGCGGCCGTGTCGGGGATATTGTGAATGAAGTGCATGTGGTTCATTGTTCATATCTGTTTGGCTCCTCGAGTGTTGATGATGAACTCACTCACAGCATCTCATCGTCATCCAGAATGCCAGATGAGAGCGTTCACAATGGGTCTGGATCTCTGATCTGGCAGCGATGAGCGAATTTCTCTACTGGTAAACTGATAAAGCAATCATCAGGGCCGGTGATTAATGTGTAAAAACCTCTCAATGCCTTTCCTAACATCAGACATTAAGTTTCAGCCGTGTATTGTTCTTCAAACAGCAGACTGAGGCTTTGAACATGCTGTTTTGTATGTCTTTTCTTTCATCTCACAGAACGCTTACGTTATATTGTAACTTTTCAAAGTAGTTGTCTTTTTTGTCAACATCAGATTAACACGCTGTCACAGGGAAATCTCGCTCTGGTTGTGTTTTGATGGACTCTGTGAGGCCTCATCATCCTCGAATATGGTTTTGGAGAATTCTGTGAACTCTTATATTCTTTAAGGTTATCTTCAGATGTTTTTGATGGAAATTCACATGATTTGTTTGTATTTTTCAGGAAAATTCTTAGTATTACGTCACCAATTTATCAAAGGTTGACCAAAATATGTCCATTCATAGACATCTGATATCAGTTTTTATTATATAGTAGCAAAGGTATATAAATATGTATATAACTTTGTTCACATGCCTGTAACAGGGTGAACGAGACGTGAGACGTGCGGATCCATTTGCAAGATTTTATTAACAAACATAGTCAAATAATAGATGGGGTCAAAACACCAGCAAACGGGTATGGCACGGGCAAGACACAATAGTAATCCTAGGGCATGCGTGGGTCCTCAATCGGCAAACAATATCCAGAGGGCTTGAGAAGAGGGGTAGTCCGATAACCTAAGCAATAATCCAAATGAGGTAAACACAAAGTCCGAAAAGCTGAGACAAGGGTAAATCCATGATACAAGGGCAGGAAACAGGAAATGAGACTATAAACAAAATAAACTAAACTTAGATTTAGAGAACACAGAATGGCTTGGTAAGGCAGCTAACACTTGGAGAGTGTTAAACGCAGAACCAGACTCGGAGCTACACATAAACGCAGAATGGCTCGGTAAGGCAGCTAACACTTGGGGAGTGCTATACGCAGAACAATTCACGGCAATCTGTGAAAAGAAGTCCATGGCTGTATCCAAAATCGCCCCCTATTCCCTTAAATAGTGCACTATTTGAGGGGACAGCCATTTTAAGTGGTGTTTGAAACCTTAGTGGACGTTCTCGAGTGCACTCAATCAATCCCACAATGCACCGCAAAAACGAGTGTACAACCGAGCGCCGAGTGAATTCCCGCGTCTCACCAGAAGATGGCACCCGCAGCTGAATCATCCATTCATTCATTATAGAAGCGCTCGTCCACAGCGTAATACAACAAAGGTACAAAGTTTTAAATTGACATAATTTCCGTGACAGAGTTCAAGATATATCCTTCAATCTTACTACTGGAGCTGCCCGTAACAAATGATTATTAAACAGCAAGCAAACTATGCAAAAGCGGTAGTCCTTCAGTGTCCGAATTCACTCACTCGTTTTCATTCACTCATACAGTTCACTTCATTCAAGTGAACTGTATGAGTGGACTAATGTAGGGAATAGTGAATGAGGGTATAGGGAGCTATTTCAGATACCGCCCATGGTTTATAAAGGGTGTGTGATTGTGAGATGGTTCTCAGGTGTGAGCGTGTGATTGAGACAGCTGTGTGTACTTGTGTGCAATGAATGCTGGGAAATGCAGTCCAGGGTAATATATGACAGTCTGTGTGGTGTGAGAGCCAATATGATGGAGAGGCGACCTCTTGTGGCAGTTGGACAAAAGACCACGAACCGGATTCGTGACAGAGCCGGTTCCATAGCCGTGACAGGACAGGACGAAGAATCATAGACGACCTCCATAGCTGTGACAGGACAGGACGAGGATTCGCAGATGGCCTCCATAGCCGTGACAGGGCAAGACGAAGAATCACATACAGCCTCCATAGCCGTGACAGGACAGGACGAGAATTCGCAGACGGCCTCCACAGCCGTGGCAGGGCAAGACGAGGAATCACAGACGGCCTCCATAGCCGTGACAGGGCAGGACGAGGATTCACAGATAAACACAGAATGGCTCGGTAACTCAGCCATTTGTATGAGTGTATAGGTGAAAAGTCACACAATATACAATCATTTACATGCTTGAAAAATGTGATATGCCCCCCCAGTGGATGATGTCTTTCAAATTTCTCATAGACCTTTAGGGCCATGAGTCAAACAGACCCACAGAGTTTTGTTCCAATCAGCCTCGGTTAACCCCATCTGAAAGGTGCTTAAACTTCATTGGCCAATGGCGACCATGTTTTTTTTGAGATCCACAAATGTGCTCATAGAAAGTTGCGGCACTTTGGACACAAACACTGCATGTCAATTATCAAGTCAATCGGACTAATGGATGCGTAGTTATACCTGTTTTTATGTTTTTGTCCTGCTATAGTGCCACACACTGGCCAGGCTAAGCAATGTTTCTCATGTGACCTCAGATTGAGGTCTAACATGTGCGTATCGAGTTTGGCGAAGATATCTCATTCCATTGAAAAGTTAAAGTAATTTCAGTAAAAGTGGCCCCGCATCTTACAAATGTTTTGGCGTCCGTTTGTGGCAGCGAGTCGAAAACTCAAAGCTTTTTTGATAATTATTGAAATTCACTCTGCAGAGAATTTTTCTGCACTGGTTTGGTTCCAATCGGGTGAAAAACCTAGCACTAGTTCGCAAAAGTATGTTTTTCAAAAAATCCAAAATAGCCGTGTGAGATTTGTTCAGCCCGATCTCACGTCAGTTCGTACATATTTTATGAGGTGGCTAATTTGTACAAATTCGTACGACCTCAGTCATACAAAATCATATGATTTTTTCTAAATCGTACGTATTTTATGAGTTGCACAATTTGTATGAATTTGTACGAATGACCTACACCTAACCCCGCCCCTAAACCTACCCTATCACTGGGGTCTAGACAAATCGCACAAAATTGTACGAGTAAGGTCATACGATCTACCTGGTAAAATATGTATGAATTGGCCGTGAGATATAGCATTTGTTTTGTTCATGTTTACTCAAGGATTCCAACGATATAAGGAACTTGAGTCTGTGACAAGTGCTTTAGGAGTTATGAGTGTATTTTGGATCGCTGTAGCGCCCCCATCAGGCCAATTGGGGCGAGCCTTGGTGACATTTTAGACAGGCTGGTACTAAAATGCTTCAAAGTTTCAGTTCTCTATGCCTTACGGTTTGTCTACCTCTACAGGCTTTCAGCGCTATGCCTGTAAACCCCTAAATACTGGTGTGGCTAAGTTTGAGCAAACTTTGTTTTCAAGCTTAAGAAGGCGGATTGTTTTTTTTAGGGTGTTTCTCAGCACTAGTGTTTTATTCTGGGTAAAGGTATTTTCACGTTAGGAAAATTTCAGTGAGATTTAGCAGATCCATTGTCTCTTGTCGATAGTGTGGTGAGTGTTGTCGATAGCGAACAGCAGCGCCCTGTCAAATTCAAGTGACCAGCTTAAAAATCTGCAAAATCTGTTAAAAATCACTTATCTTGCTGCAAATTTGGTTAAAAAATGTTAGAGATAAAAACACTCAGCTTTTGCTTCTTATCATTTACTGTATGAGCTTGATATGGACTGTATATTATTTATGTTAAATACATAATGTATTCCATGTAAATAATAATAATTTTTTGACAAAAACCAAATGGCATTTTGGGTCTTGCTAACTTTTGGCTTACATATATATATATATATATATATATATATATATATATATATATATATATATATATATATATATATATATATATATATATATATATATATATATATATGTATGTATATGATTTTTTTTTTGGCCCTTTAAGTATGAATCATTCCAACATTCCAACAAATAAGTTCTGAAAACAATTTTCAGTGTTCAGTGCACATGCTCTGATATATGAGAGACAATTCAAGCTTGTGTCATTTCATTGTCCAGTCAATAAAACAGGCAAAAATTATGTACATAAAAAAGTAAATAAAAAATACAACTATGTCCGAAGAGCAGAAGCCTTCATGTGAGAGTGAGTGTAGTTCAGGTGGAGTTTTTCCCAATCTCGTCGAGTGTTTGAAGCGTGTCAGAGACCCTCGGCTGGCCTCACAACACTTGGGTGTGATGTGTGTGACAGCGGGATGTTTTCATTCATAGGAACAGAGGAAAAAAGCCCACAACAACTCAACAACAAATATAAACATGCTGAAGAACATGGAGTGCAGTGCGGCTGGAGTTGGTGACATGCTGTCAGAAGCCGTGGTGTGAAACCATCCGTCCTCCTGCAGCCCGGGCTGTCAGGGAAACTCTCAGCCGGACATCATCAGCTCTGACAGGCCACTCTTATTAAAGGGCCCCACAGTTGCTCTAATCTGCTCACCTGAGTTTGAGGGCTTGTGTCTGTGATGGTCAGTCAGAGTCAGCGTCTCAGAACTTCACATCGCTTCACTCACTCATTACACACTCGCAATAATCTATTTGATACGGGGATTTTACCACACAACACAATGACTAAAACCCTCATAACTGTGGGAAAATCACTGTAACACATGGCCTCGAGTAGCGAAACAGAGCATTTGTACATATGAATTAATTACAGACCGATCTCGAATCTCCCTTTTCTGTCAAAGATATTAGAAAAGGTAGTATCATCACAACTATGTTCATTCTTAGAGAAAAATTATATTTGTGAGGATTTCCAGTCAGGTTTTAGACCATATCATAATACTGAGACTGCTCTCATTAGGGTTACAAACGACCTGCTTTTATCATCTGATCGTGGTTGTATCTCTCTATTAGTGCTACTGGATCTTAGTGCCGCGTTTGACACTATCGACCACAACATTCTTTTAAATAGACTAGAAAATGATGTTGGCATTAGAGGAAGTGCACTGGTTCAAATCGTACTTATCTGACCTCCATCAATTTGTGGCAGTAAATGAAGAGGTATCATATCAATCACAAGTGCAGTATGGAGTACCTCAAGGCTCAGTACTTGACCCCTTACTTTTCATGCTTTACATGTTACCCTTGGGAGATATCATTAGGAAACATGGTGTTAGCTTTCACTGTTGTGCTGATGATACCCAGCTCTATATTTCTTCGCGACCTGATGAAACTTTCCAATTTGCGAAACTAACAGAATGTATAGTTGATATCAAAAACTGGATGACTAGCAATTTCTCACTGCTATATTCTGAAAAGGTGTTAATTATTGGACCAAAAACTTTTCCATGTAATAACCTAGATCACTGTCTAATACTCGATGGCTGCTCTGTAAATTCTTCATCAGTTAGAAACCTAGGCGTACTTTTTGATAGCAATCTTTCCTTTGAAAAACTTGTTTCTAGCATTTGTAAAACTGCATTTTTCCATCTTAAAAATATATCTAAATTACGACCTATGCTCTCAATGTCAAATGCAGAAACATTAATTCATGCATTCATGACCTCGAGGCTAGATTATTGTAATGCTTTATTGGGTGGTTGCTCTGCATGTTTAATAAACAAACTCCAGCTGGTTCAAAATGCAGCAGCTAGAGTTCTTACTAGAACCAGGAAGTATGACCACATTAGCCCGGTTCTGTCAACACTGCACTGGCTCCCTATTAAACATCGTATACTATCTTGCTAATTACCTATAAAGCCCTGAATGGTTTGGCACCTCAGTATTTGAGTGAGCTCTTATCGCATTATAGTCATTCACGTCCGCTGCAATCTCAAAACTCTGGCCATTTGATAATACCTAGAATATCAAAATCAACTGCGGGCGGGAGATCTTTTTCCTATTTAGCGCCCAAACTCTGGAACAATCTACCTAACACTGTTCGGGAAGCAGACACACTCTGTCAGTTTAAATCTAGATTAAAGACCCATCTCTTTAACCTGGCTTACACATAACACACTATCGCATTTCTATAATTCAAATCCGTTAAAGGATTGTTAGGCTGCATTAATTAGGTCAACCCGGAACCAGGAACACTTCCCAAAACACCTGATGTGAAGATCCTGTCTCCAAGACGGCCATCGGGACAAGACCACAGGAACCAGATGAGTCCTTTGCAACAATCTGACTCCTGCTTTAGCCTAGATTTAAACTGCTGATTTTGTCTGGCCAGAGGAGAATGACACTATTTCGCCAAACTATTTCCCCGTCTAAATACTGTAAAGCTGATATAAAGCCACCCAGCTTTATATCAAGCCGATGTAAAGCTGCTTTGACACAATTTGCATTATTAAAAGCGCTATACAAATAAAATAATAATAATATTGATATGATTAAAAATACAGGTATTCATAAAAATAGTATTAGACCCATTAATACAGAATGAGGGTTCTGCATTTATCCGCATTTTGCAAAGTCAGATCTAATTGTATTTTATTAAATTTCTTACTTATTTATTTTTTTAACTACACACAATTCATATTCTAAATCTCATTGAACACTGAAATTGTGAGCAATGATTCTTTTCCATGGCTATAATCAAGTAAGATTAGATATATAACATACAGTACATGAAGTATGAATAAATTAAGAAATGAATTACAAATGTTGCTTTGGTAACTAGCTAAAGTAAAAAAAGTTTAAAATTTGAACATTTATTTTTATATATATCTTAATTTATTTGTTAAAATGTATTTATTTCAAGTAATATTTTTATTTAGTTAGTTAGTTTTTATTGATTTCAATTTTGATAACCTAACCTATAATAAACTATAATAGCCCTAACCCAAATGATTATTCAGTTTTATAACATGACCATTTATCAAACCTTACTCAATGTATGTTTTTTTTTTCTTGTGTTTTAATAACAAAAATAAAATACCAAGCATAAATGTGTCATATGCTTGTGTTCCCCACTGGGAGTAATCAAGCGGTTTATTGCATGTGGAGCTCCTTGCGCTTTGTATCCAGCTGAATATGTTGAATATTCCCATCAGCCTGTTATTCCAGCTCTGAGAGAAAGAGGTCACTGTTGATTTACTTTACAGTCTCCAGTGCATCACATCCTTCAGCACAATGTACCTAATCTACTCACAGCTCTACGGAATGTGCATCTTTAATGTTGTTCAAAGCAGGCAGATGCGTCATGAAGTTCAAACAGCACAGTATCAGTCTGAAGCTGTGTTCAGCACGGGACGGTTCTGCCCTTACTGTGATGTACAGCAGAGCTAATGTTGTTGGGACATTCTTTTGGGTCGCCCATGCAAAACCACCCAACACTTCTCTGTCGTTGAGTTCCCGATCTGTGAGTCAGGGTTATGAACGGCTGTAATTATCTGCTTCGGGACAGGAGGAATGAGGAGGACTCCAGGTGAAGTGGCACATCATTAAGGGCTGTGCTGCTCCTCACTGTGCGCTTTTACTCATTTTGGCGTGTAATTACTAAAAAACGCTGCTTGAGAGATGGGAGAGTGCAGTGTTTCTCTTTCCCAAACTTACACGCATGCATTCGTGTCATTATCACTCCGCTGACTTCTTTGGTTTTTGTCATTGAAACTCAGGTGACCATTGATCTAGAGGTATTGCTTTTTGGTATTGCATGTGTTATAGTCGGGGCAGTTCTACAGGACGCTCAGTGGATGTGCAGTGAGCAGCAGTTTCCAAATCTGGGACTTCTACAGAAATTATTTTACATCAGGTGGAATATATAGTCTATTATTGTCTATTATGCACATTGTTACAATGTAGCATGTATTTGTGCTTTTAGAAATGTAAAATAAATGTATTTATAGCTGATTCAGTGTATAGTGTATCAGTGTCTTACCAGCATACTTACATTCGTTCACATTCGTTCACATCCTTCTCCCCACTCTCTGAGGCAGAAGTCTCTAAATTCATCCTTTCCAGTCATCCTACTACCTGTCCGCTTGATCCTATTCCATCTCATCTCCTTCAAGCCATTTCTCCTGCAGTTGTACCTGCACTCACTCACATCGAGTCTCGGGCCGGCAGGTATTGTAGGTGGGGGGAGTGAATGTCCAGCGCTCTCTCCACCCTCAATACCACGACTGAGGTGCCCTTGAGCAAGGCACCGAACCCCCCAACTGTTCCCCGGGCGCTGCAGCATGAAATGGCTGCCCACTGCTCCGGGTGTGTGTTCACGGTGTGTGTGTGTGTTCACTGCTGTGTGTGTGCACGTTGGATGGGTTAAATGCAGAGCACGAATTCCGAGTATGGGTCACCATACTTGGCTGAATGTCACTTCACTTCACATCGTTAATACATCCCTTCACACTGGAATTTTTCTCTCAGCATTTAAACAGGCTCGTATAACTCCACTTCTTAAAAAAAAAACACTCTTAACCCAACTCTTTTAGGGAACTATAGACTGGTTTCCCTTCTTCCTTTCATTGCAAAAACACTTGAATGAGTTGTGTTCAACCAAGTCTCTGTCTTTCTCACACAGAACAACCTCCTGGACAGTAACCAATCTGGCTTCAGAAGTGGACATTCGACCGAAACTGCCTTGCTTTCTGTTGTTGAAGCCGTAAGACTTGCAAGAGCGGCTTCCAAATCTTCATTACTTATCTTGCTGGATCTGTCTGCTGCTTTTGATACGGTCAACCATCAGATCCTCTTGTCAACCCTATTGAGAAAGGGCATCTCAGGAACCGCACTCCAGTGGTTTGAGTCTTACCTCTCTGATAGGTCCTTCAAAGTATCTTGGAGAGGTGAGGTATCCAAGTCGCAGCATCTAACTACTGGGGTGCCTCAGGGCTCAGTTCCTGGACCACTTCTCTTTTCTGTCTACGTGGCATCACTAGGTTCTGTCATTCAGAAACATGTCTTTTCATATCACTGCTATGCTGATGACACTCAACTCTACCTCTCATTCCATCCTGATGATCCGACGATAGCTTCTCGCATCTCAGCGTGTCTAACAGACATTTCTTGCTGGATGATGGACCATCACCTTTAACTCAACCTAGCTAAGACAGAACTGCTTGTAGTTTCAGCTAACCCATCCCTTCATCACAATCTCACCTTCCAGTTAGGCTCATCTACCATAACGCCTTCAAAAACAGCCAGAAACCTTGGAGTCGTGATTGATGATAAGCTGAATTTCTCAGACCACATTGCTAAAACTGCCCGGTCCTGCAGATTTGCATTATACAATATTAAGAAGATCAGGCCCTTTCTCTCGGAACATGCAACACAACTCCTTGTTCAGGCTCTTGTTCTGTCCAGACTTGACTATTGCAATGCTCTCTTGGCAGGTCTTCCAGCCAATTCTATTAAACCTCTACAATTAATCCAAAATGCCGCTGCAAGATTAATCTTTAATGAGCCGAAAAGAACGCACGTCACGCCTCTGTTCATCAATTTGCACTGACTACCAATAGCTGCTCGCATTAAATTCAAGGCATTAATGTTTGCCTACAGAACCACCTCTGGCTCTGCTCCTCTTTACCTTAATTCATTACTTCAGACTTATGTGCCTCTAGAAGCTTGCGTTCTTCAAGTGAGCGATGCATTATTGTTCATCCCAAAGACACACAAAAACACTTTCACAGACTTTTTCATGAACTGTTCCCATCTGGTGGAATGACCTGCCCAACTCAATCCGAGCAGCCGAATCCTTACCCATCTTCATTCAAGAAACGGCTAAAAACTCACTGTTCCATCTTTACTTGACCCTCTAACTCTAGCACTCTCTATTCTAATTTTATTACATCTATATGTCTTTTTATTTAAAAAAAATAAATAAAATTATAATAATAATAATTATCTGTACTGCGTTAGGCTAACCAAGACGTGTAATAGCACTTGCACGTTGTTGCTCTTTTGTTGGTTTTGATTGCTTCTTATATCCTCATTTGTAAGTCGCTTTGGATAAAAGCATCTGCTAAATGACTAAATAAATAAATAATAAATAAATGGGGAGACTGGGGCTAGTTGTCACACAGGGAAGTTGTCATAAGATCTCAGTAAATAAAAGAGTCATAAGTTAAAATAATCTTTGTAAATTCTGTCCTCCGGGCTAAACTTCCAATATTATATTTTTGTAAAATCTAAGTTACTATATACTAAGAACTATGTATACTATATTACTATATACTATTTTTATTTAGATTAGTATTACTATATTCCATAAGTACTAAGAAATCTATAAAATATGTAGTGTTATATAAAAGGTTATAGACCAATATAGTGGATGAACTGTGTTCTCAGATATTGTTCATAAAAATAATGAGGTATTATTTTCATAGTTTGTGTGTTTTTCTTAAAGATTGGTGCTATTAGTGTGAAATGACGTGTTGCAATTCTATAGTTTATTAAGCTGAATTGCTGTATTGCTGTCCAAAATATTGCTTTCATATGTATATGTGCTACAACTGTTCAGTAAGATGTACGAGATTTAAATAGAAATTAATACTTTTATTCATCAAGGACACATTAAATTGATCAAAAGTGACAGTAAATAATTTTTTTATGTTACAATGTTATTTATTTATTTATTTTTTTAATAAATGCTGTTCTTTTAAACTTTTATTAATCTGTGAATCCTGAAAAATAAAAATGTATCACATCCTTTTTTTTCTTTGATTCACTATTGATTTGTGTCTGGTAACTAATATCGGATGTTCATACGCATGATGTGTTCTAATTGTCAAGCAGATTGAAATGCTCTGCATGAATATTTTGTATCTATATTTAGCAGAAGCGAATATGTGTCCCAGACTTGATGTCCAGCCAGCTCAGCTGGACGCAGACAGCAAGAACAAATTTGAACTGGTGTGAACGGCCAAATCTGATAAGTCAATACAAACGTTATTTTGCTGTTCAGAATCAGCAAATAGTAGATTGACAGACTCGCAGTGTTTTCTGTCTATTATCTGGAGCATTCAAACCCAGTCTAGGATAAACAGACTCTGGGTTATTTCACAGTTACATTCACTTTGAGCTCTTGTTTGTCAGGACGGACCCACATATTATCCTCTCAAAATCACAAACGCCATCTTGCTCGTATCAAGGACTTTTCAGAAGACAAGTAAACAGATCCCTGAAGATCAGGAAAAATTCCCCATTTAAGAATTCAGCCGTTAGTGTAACTGAGGGACAGGCGTCATTTTTATTTCATAGCAGCCGGACTTGTCCTGATTCCAACGGTTCCACATGGATGTTTCTGGAAAAGGCCCATCGGCCACATTTAATTGCTGTTGGTGACACAACAAAGAGCCCGTCTAATGACTACAAACATTCATGTGTGGATATAATTGAACGGGGAGAAAGATCAATAGCGTTCAATGAAAACTAATTGTGATGGAGAGAGTCATGTTAGTTTACACGTTACATCTGTGTGCCGGATCCGTGTCTCTGGCTCCATTTTTTTGTGAAACTGAGCGTGACGAAAATGGATGCATAAAACACACTGGTCTTCTATTATTTAAGAATGGAAACAGTGTGGAACAATGAGAGCCACGGCGAGGCTGTGAAGCGTACGGAGGAAAGCAGCACAGATAGAAAATACAAGTCTGACTCTCAAAACATCAGCGTTCAGGTCTTTCCTTTCACTGCAGAATATATTACATTTGCTTTGCAATTCATCGATTAATGTTTGCATTTTCAATATTTCTTTGGTTATAGGGTTGATTCCTATACTTCTCTGGTCTTTTGGTCGTGTTAATGGATAGTGAAAATCTATCTATCTATCTATCTATCTATCTATCTATCTATCTATCTATCTATCTATCTATCTATCTATCTATCTTACGTTTTATATATATATATATATATATATATATATATATATATATATATATATATATATATATATATATATATACATATATAATTGCAATACTAATATTTATGGTTGTAATATTTATTTGTAATGTATTTGCTTTCAAACATTATGAGCCACAGAGCTTTTGTTGGAAAACCACTGGAAGACTTTAAAGCTTTTGAGGAGATTTATTAACAATTCTCATTTGAAGTTACAAGTGGAACTCAAACTCCCAGCAGATACAGAGGTTGAGTTTGTGAGTGTTTGTGAGTTGGTATTGCTCTGAAAAACTGCAAACACATGTTTGCATCCCTGAGAGAGGAGAGAACATCGTTAGAGAAAATGGAGAAATACAACACAGGTCAGCTTCAAGCACACGTGATCAGGGGTTATGACAATTTTATTTCATTGTTTTTTTCTAAGTAGCACTCACTCCTGGACTGACAATATTTGATTTCTATCAACAAAAGAGTTTACTAGCTTTGAAGTGGCTTTAGTTTTGTTGACCCAGATGGATTATGGTTAGTTAGCCATAATATGTTAGCCTCGACCAAATCATGTCATGCATATGAGTCCCAACATAACTGAAATTAGACCTAATGCTTAGAGCTCACCTCCGACACATTCATTGCTGTGAATAATAAAACACATTATTTGATGAAAATTTGAACAAGAACTGAGAGACCAAAACATTGACTGTTTTATGTGGCGTGTGTTAAAGCGCCCTGAATGACTGTCCGCGTGACACGCTTGACTCGGTTTGTGTGTTTGTTTGATTATGTGTTCAGTCTCGGCGTGAGTTAAGCTCACTAATCTGGTTTGTAAAGTGTCTGTGGTTTTATAGAGACGAGCTGCCAGAACACCGAACATCCAGATGAACACGACTCACCCCACAATACCGATACCTGTTTGTGTACAGAGCCCATCCTAGACTTCTGGGGGCCCTGAGCAAAACTTTGTCACCTGTCTGTGCGTTCATAAGAATGCCCAAATGCTCCTCAACCCCTTAACCTATTGTTTCAGAGCAGTTTCACTGTAAACATGTGTCATGTGTCAACACTGTCATGTGTCTTTCATATTTTAAGCATTTTCTGTGCTCTGAAGGCACTTTGCATGCGACAGATCTGAGACCAATTGCTTTTTCCTTGCAATCTATGCGATTCCAAAAATCACAATTTTGCCTTGAGATGCAACCGAGTAATTCACTAATTTAATGATTAATTTCTAAAGTCATCGACTCTCTCACTGTTACACGCATCAGAGGTTTGTAATTACAAAGTGTTTTGCAGTGTTTAGCAATGTAACCAATCACAGACATGTGTGCTGATCACATGACTGCAGAAGCCAATCAGAGGAGTTTAAGTTAATACAGCACAGACTCTGCTCTGAGTTTTTGTTCAGTTTTGCAATCCTGATTTTATAACCAGCAAAGTGTGAACACAATGCAAATGAGAAATTCCTTGTGCAGTGCAGACAGCTTTTCTGGTAATAATTTAAGTTTTCTCAGTCAGTGAGCTCACACTGAACTGATTGACAGCTTACGTGATTATAAACAGAGTACTCTTTACCCCTTTTTTTGTACCTTGCGAAAGTTAAAGAACCTCTCATAATGTCCAAAATATGAACATTGTCTGTGTGTGTAAATCCTAAATTAATCTTTGCTTAGAATGAATTGGTTGTGTGAATGATTCAAAGAGTTTTGCTGAATTTTGAACTGCATACTAGCATTATACTCGTTTACCATATCGCCCAATGGAAGAAATAGTAAGAATTGCAAGCTAGTATGCAGTTCTGAATTCAGCATATGCCCCTTGCTTCATTCCTGAATGAATCAGTCCTCTTAAACAAATCAAACAATTCAGTGACTTACTCATTAAAACATTGATGTGCTTTTAGTTTTTTATACAAAAACATTTTACTTTTTCAATTATTTCATATTACTTTAGTAAAAAATTGTATATATATAAACTTAATCTCATCAGCATCCTTAATGCTATTGTAACTGCTTTGTAAATGCATTCATGCCACATTTGAGCCTCATTAAACAGTACTAATATCTAATGCTACTTCAGATGCAGCTTCTGCCACTTCTACCGTGCAAAGATGAATGTTGTTCAAACTAGCCCTAATTAATACAAAACAGCACTGAGGATGATGCATGTATTTGATACATTAAAACAATAAAACAAACAAACAAAACATATCAAAATAGATGTGTGCATCTGTCTTTGCTGAATGAATTTAGTAGCTTTAATGAGCCTCTAAAGTTAAATACTAAAAACAATATTTGTTGCATTATTTGTAATGCATTTCTTCGTTCTTCGTTTTATTGCTGACTTTTTACTAGAGTTTTAAAGCAAGGTTTAAAGAAGTGAGAATATCTGAAAAGCTACATCTAATGTTTTAATGTACTATTTTCATATAATTGTTATTGGCATCAATAATTTATATATTTTTAAAACAGTTAAAGTGAGTGTATTCCAAATGTTTTTGCTGTGTTATAGAAATTGTTACCATTAACCATGAAATGTTACTAGTATTGGCACTGACTACTGAAACACCTTAGTACTCAATTAACAATGTATTAAAACACTTAACAAGGCCTTTCACTGCTTGTCATACAACCCCCCCCCCAAAAAAAAAAAAAAAAAAAAAGATGAAATAAACAAAAGAGTAGTTGTAGTTAAGACTTCATGCAGACGAGTCTCTGTGTGTCCGTTCCTTAAAGGAGCAGCGGTGTGGTGGAGGAAGGGCAGGAGTGTGTAAATAATGTAAAGGCTTTAAAGTGTTTTCTCATGCCTGTAGCTCAATCCTGACCCACTTTAATTAGCCCTTCATTTCTGTCCTCCCTCCTTTCATGCATCGCTCACACACAGCACAAAAACCTCCGCTTTGATTAAAAGCGCTTTGATTGGAAGCAGGTTTTTCAGAGCAAATCAGATTACAAGGTGGCACACTGTCAGACTTCCTTCTCCCAACTTTCGCCCCTCTCTCATCCGACAGCCAGGAGCTCCAAAACGTTTAATTGCCCGCCAAAATGTTCCACATCCATCACATTATCTTGCCACAATCCGCCAAAGGTATGAGAGCAGCTCGCCTCCAATTACCTGCGTTTTCTCTGCATAAAGTCCCCTGCATTGCAAATGTGACCTTTCACACAAGTGCTGATTGCTTGTTCAGGGGTGAGTGTGTGTGTGTGTGTGTGTGTGTCTCGAAGGCCCCTCTGTGACACTCCACACATTGTGAATGTTAACTCACTCTGATAGCCATAACACAAATCAGTAGGCTTGACATCATGAAGCGGGCCGGAGCGCTTTAACGAGGGCCCCTGTGCTCCAGACTCATGCATAAGGAGTGCTTCCTCCTCTTTAAACTGGGCTCCACTCCTCTCCTCAGCGGCTCAGCCAGGCCAGACATATAAAACAGCGGCCTCTCGCATGGACGCTTCAGCATCTTCTGCTCTGAAACTCAAGCAGGCCTAGTTAAAGCCCATGGTCACGCCAGCGCGAGCCGCTCTCCAGAAGCAGGCAGACGATTGGACGGTTACTCCAGGGTGGTTTGTATTTACCAAAGACACATTTTGTGCAACAGATATGTTCTGCCCAGGGCTTGATAATGATAAAAAAGTTCACTCTGAGCAGAATCGATATTTTAACGTTTCCGTTCCTGCGTTCCCCTGTATTATTACCGTTCCGAAACCGGTTCGAGTAGAAAGAATAACGGTTAATACCGTTATTTTTAAAATGGTCTTTGCCTATAATAATAATAATAATAATAATAATAAAGTACAGTGTTTTCTTTACACAAAAGAAGGTATCTTAACCCGCTGTGCTGTCATAGCAATACAGCATCATCTTCTCTAGATTTTAAATTACTAAATGTAGGCTACTAAACAAAATAAAAAAATCTATTGATGCTTTAAAGACATTAAAGTATTTTTTAAAGACATTTAAAAATGTTTGCTGCAAATTGTTAAAAAAAACACTACTTGTATAAAATTGCGTTTTGAGGACAAAAACTAAACAAAGGCTAAGCCGCGTCGCATTTTATTAGGCTATTATTCATAAATGTAGGCTGAAATGCTGGTAAATCAAATATGTTTACAAACATTATAAACACAGTTATTAGTTTCTCTCCACAACAAATCCTCTAAACTTAAGGCTGCTATAAAAGGCTACAAAAACAAATTAAAGGTGAAACTCTCTCACTCGGCACATATTCTCGACGTACACTCAAATATTATTTATTGGCTTTTACTTTCATCGACGTGAAACATCATCCTTCACATTGGCCGTGACAGCACAGTGAGGCGGTGGTCACGCTGAACGCAACAGAGCACTGTAACCTTTTACACGTTCCTTTAACTGTATTTTATTTTGATAATGAACTGGCTGCAATGTAATAAAAATATGTGTCTTTGTGCGCGTGAGGCGCCGGCGCGATATGGCCATACTCGCTGGTTGGTTATACAGATGCAAGACATCATTCAAAACTGTCAAGCTATTGCAAAATAAAGAAAACTACTTTCTGCCGTCTCGTTTTCCTTTCCTTTCCGAGAATGTTGGAATGCGTCAAAATGAACCGTAGGCCTAACTCAGCATATATTTTTTTCTTTCGTTTTGTTAATTTGTCAATGATTTATGTGAAATATATTTAGTATAGGCATATGTATTCCTTTTTATGTAAGCCTATAGTTTTATAGTGTTTTCTCCGTTCACAGAAGCGCCATCTGTTGAATCCATCTTACACTCTAACGCCGGTGTTCTGACGATTGGTGCTACTCTGTCAGATTTTGCTACCTCCCATTAAAACAGATGGTAGCAGAATTCATTGCCATAGCGACTAGAGTTCACAGCTGAGCGCGCGGGCATTTCACTCGCTGGATGCGTCAGCATCATATTTGCATAGTCTGTACTACTTGAATTCCTGATTGGTTGACAGCAAATTTCAAATATTAAATGGAATGATAAAATAACATATTAACCGGTTAATGGCCATTTCACATTTTCGATTCTGTTCGGAAATATAAAATTTGATTTATTTTCTGTTTCCGGTTCTGTTCCAGTCAAAATTTCATTCGTTTCCGGTTTTCGTTTTCGTTCCTTGAACCGGTTCAGAGCCCTGGTTCTGCCCACCAATTGTATATTTGACATTAATACTGATATTTTGATAAGGCCGACAGTTTAGTGTTTGTCAATATATATAGAGTGCTTTAGGATTTACTGTAAACAGCACGGTGGTTGTCAGTGTATTTAAAAGGTACCAGACAGATTTTAGTGCTTCAGTAGATTAGTATATTAACATTATATCAGTTAATAATTATTTTTTGTGTAAATTTAAGATATGTCAAATCTTAAATGCTTCTACTGTATTTTTGTATGGTAAAGTTCTGACAACAACAGCCTTTTTTACAGTACATGATTACAGTAAATACAGAAAATTGCACAAAAACATTACACACAACAGTTTGCACAATATGTACAGTGTTAATAAAGGTATATTATTGCATGTACTGAATTGTACTGTTTGCATGTTTTATGCATAATAAAATGCATAATGCATTCATTCATGTTTTATGCAATGCAGATCAATGCAATCAGAGCATTTATAAAAGCAGCAACAATTTGCAATTTAATTGCACAGAAATACTGTATTGTACATTAAGTGTATAAGTTTCAGCTGAAGAGACTCGTCTGCTATACTTCACCAATAGTCAGTGCATATAGTAATAATTTGCAAAGTTCAGAAATGCACACATTTCGTTCAGAAACGCACACATTTCAAATCAGTGATTATATTTGATTTATTTCTAGGTTAAAAAAGTGAGTCTGTGTCTGTTTCAGTCAAAGTGTTGGGAATGAACCCGTGTCAGACTCCTGTAAGCATCACTTCTGTCACCTTGGTAATTGCAGAAAGATCATGCAGCATTGTGTGGAGCTCTCAGATTTATGTACATCATTTGAGGATGGATCAATAGTATACGCTGTTTTCATTCGTCTATGAAAGGCATAAGAGAGTTAAGCTTGACCTTTGCCTCCGTATCCAATTGTGTTGCAAAAGATCAGCGGTACATACAAATAAGAGCGGCTTGAGTATTTCTGTTAAAGCAAAGATAAAATCAAGAGGTCGGCACGAGGGGAATAAGAACACTGATGCTGTAGCATGTAAGGAAATATTACAGAGTTCCTCTGACAAATCAAAAGATGTGTTTGAGTGGCTCTTGTTGGAGCAGCTGAGATGTGGCTGGCATGATGAACACTCGTGGGTTTCTGACTGCTGAAGCTCAATGGTCTCGTGCTGCTTTCACTGTGTGGTGTTTATGTTTATTATCTGAGAGATTCTCCATATGCTGGAGGCTTAGATGCTCATAATCACTGCGGCTGAAGATGATGAAGTGTTCGCTGAGCTCACAGATCTGTGTTCATGCAGGGTTTCTGAAGCTCTTCACTCCTCCTTTCTCATCCCATAGATGTCAGTCTATTATTTCTGCCTTTCCTTTGCATAATCAGGATTTCTGCTGTTCTTATCTTCTAATTTTAAAAGAATATTCCAGATGTTGATTAAATAATTTCAGTGATTCAAAAATCATTTAAATGGATCCACCTTTTGGTTTATTTTATTTTATTATTTTTTTATGAGTTACATATAATGAAACTTTAGAACACTCACTGTTTCAACAGCATAACCGCAAGATGTAAACAATATGTGTGTTAAAAAGATTTTACTGTAAAAAAAAAAAAAAAAAACTTTCTAACTGTTTCTAAGAAAGTTATATCCAATCTTACAGCTTTGTTGCCATACGAAAAATAACCCTAAAATAATAACACAAAAATGGACTAGAACAACTTTACAACGTAAATAACGCATACGTCTTAATGAAAAATGTCACAACATCACATTTATGCATTTAAACCTTTCAGAAAATTGGGCCCATTTACTTTCATTGTAAGTTTCTCACTGTAACCCTGAATTATTCATTCATTCATTTATGGACAACTGAAATTACTTTTTGTGAAAATTAACATGATGCCACAAATTCTGCAGATGGAGCTTCACTTGTAGAAACATGATACATTTGTTTATTGTACAGAGCCACTATATCAGGCTTTTATTGGATGGGCCTGCCAACATTTTCACTGGCCACACCAACATAAAGTTACAATCACAGCTGGGAATTATACAGCTATACTTTAACTAAATAACTGGTATAAATTCATAAAGACACTTGAGATGGAGAATTATGACTTGCAAATAAATAAATAAAACAATATGAATGAATGAATACTGTCTGATTGAATTTCCAGCTGATTCTAACTGATTCTCAGAGTTATACTGAAACATTATCACAGCGGAGACAACGAACATGCAATGCAGCACTGGCCTGACAGGGCAAGCTTTTCTGTTTTATTTTTATTTTATACATTCACTGCTTTGTTGTGCACAATCTATCGTTTTGTTTGTTTTGTTACGTGCCATTGTGTTTATATTATTTTTTTTTTCATTTAGTAAAGTTTTTTTTTTATTTATTTTTTTCTGTCAGTGGTTCTTGAACTTAAGCCTCATGCTTTTGTTAATTGAGTCTGATCTGGAGTGTGTCTTCTCTGTTAAGCAGCACAGAGGTCTGTGACGTGGGCCCCAGGCCAGCGGGCCGGTGTTTTATGTGTCTGTGTGATACTCCTGATAATCTTCCCTCAGTCACACATTCAGTCCGGCCTCTCCAGAGCTCAGAGAGACTCTCAGAGATGACTGTGACCTCTGCGGTGGCTCCACAAAGGCCGACGGGAACACCTGAGAGTGAAGACAAGCTATCAAACAGAGCGGCAGAAGTCTGCCCTCCAGACCCACGCTGACTAACAGAGGAAAGCTGCCGATAGGCCGTGTGCCACCGCATCGATGCCTATTACACCAGCCATCTAGTGAACTTTAATGACATTTAAATGCAATTTTAAAGCTGCAGGGAAAACAAATGGCTTTTGCATGTGCTATTTTGTGTGTGATTAGTATTGACTGATAGACCGCTCGTGACACTGAATGCAAGATTAAACAGATTTAGTTTGCTCACTCTGTTATTATACACTAAGATTAGAAAGAGGGGGGATAAATAATGTGAAACACCTTAAAAAGACATTTGTATTTGGATGAGATATGTAAGACGTATGTTTGCACATAACCATTGGATGGTAGAAACAATGCAAATATATATTTACAATTTGACCTATTATGGGAAAGTAATAACAGAAAATGCAATGTATTGGTAAAACCCGTATAGTAAAATGTGTATTTGGTTGTCATTTCAAACTGTCTTGTGCATTTTGTTTATTTGTAAAAAAAAAACTTTAATTTAGCATTTTCATCTGTAAAACTGTATTTAACATGTAATCATGCATTATAATTGTTGTTGATATTTTTATCATCATTGTTATTATTATGACCGACTGACTGAGTAACACGTGTAACAGTGTTAGATCTGCAGTGCTGTAAAGATCTGCATGTGTTTTGAGCTCGTTGTTTCTCTTCCAACCTTCATGATTCATTCAGCCTCAGCATTTTACTCTACTAATTGCTTTTATTATTATTATTATTAATTAGCCAGATTAATTAAGACCAAATGTTCGCGATGATGCAGGCAGGACAGAAGCACACAGTCGTGGGTCAGTGTTAGAGAGCTACTAATGATGTGCAAATATATTTCTGGTGTCCTTTGGTCCCGTGTGGCTCTGGGGTCTGGGGTCTGGGCTCTGGGCTCTGGGGTCTGGGGTCTGGGCTCTGGGGTCTGGGCTCTGGGCTCTGGGGTCTGGGGTCTGGGCTCTGGGGTCTGGGGTCTGGGCTCTGGGCTCTGGGGTCTGGGCTCTGGGCTCTGGGCTCTGGGCTCTGGGGTCTGGGCTCTGGGCTCTGGGGTCTGGGCTCTGGGGTCTGGGGTCCGGGGTCCGGGCTCTGGGCTCTGGGCTCTGGGGTCTGGGCTCTGGGCTCTGGGCTCTGGGGTCCGGGGTCCGGGCTCTGGGCTCTGGGCTCTGGGGTCTGGGCTCTGGGGTCTGGGGTCCAGGGTCCGGGCTCTGGGGTCTGGGCTCTGGGCTCTGGGGTCTGGGGTCCGGGGTCTGGGGTCTGGGGTCTGGGCTCTGGGGTCTGGGCTCTGGGCTCTGGGCTCTGGGCTCTGGGGTCTGGGGTCCGGGGTCCGGAGGGAAATGCGGACAAACGCTTCTGATAAACAAGTGTCTGTTCTGTTAAATCTCATGTACAACATGCTTGATTTCTGTTCGTGAAGTGAGCCTGCTTGATCCTTCCTCCTCCCATCACATACAGCTCATTCCTGGTTCAGTAATAATAATAATAATAATAATAATAATAATAATAATAACTTATTTTATTTATGTTCTTTTCTTTTGATTTTGTGTACCTCTAAACTCTTTGTGTGGTTCCTGGAGTAACAAGAAAACGATAATTGTTGTTTCTGAAAACAGTTTTCTTTATAGGAGAATTGTCTCAAAGTGATCCTGAACTCACAAATAACTACCATGACATGCAGATAATGGAGAAACATTAATTGGTCAGTTAAAGATCTAAATCTTTTCGCCTTTTTCTCCTCCTTTTTCGTGTAATATGTTGTGCTGAAGTCTATTACCGGCTCTAGACGCTCCTGTCCCTTAAGATGAAGAAGAAATATATAAATAAAGGGAAGAAAACGGAGCCATCAGCGGAGGTTTGCGCAGGTCGATAAAGCTTTTAGATTTGGAGATGTTTCTATTTCCTGCGGCTAAGAGTTGTTAATGGAGCTTAAGGAATTATCTTATGGCTCTGTGTTTTGAAAGCAGTTTATTTCAGGGGCCCCTGTGTCCCCTGTCGAGTCTGAATATGCTGCTGTCAAAGGCGCTTAATGAAAAGTAACGCGTCGCTGATTACAGTTTGATTCGGTTTCTATGTTAAAGCGCCGTTAATTCAGCATCATCCCTCCACCCGGTGTGTGTGTGTGTGTGTGAGAGTGTGTATGTGTGTGTGTGTGTGTGTGTGTGTGAGAGAGAGTGTGTGTGTGTGTGTGTGTGTGTGTGTGTGAGTGTGTGTTTGACACGCCTGAATGAGTAAGTCAAACCATCACATCTCCTCCCCCTCTCTCTGCCTCTCCAAACCCTGTTTCATGAGAGGAAACTTTCTTGAAACAATAACTATATATTTTTTTAATGCAATACGCAAAATATTGTATTATTCTATGCAATGGTATTTTATTCTGTTCTTCACATTTCTTTTGCGATCTGCTCTGTATTTGTTTTCATTTTAGAAAAAAGTCTTAATGTAATAGAATTTTAAAGTATTTAGTAGTTTTAGCCTATTAGTAGTATATCATTACTATTATTATTCGTCATTGTTATTAATATTTATCACTACTACTAGGCTATAGTATCTATCTATCTATATATAGTATACTATTGCTATTATTAATATTATTATTTTACAATGTATGTGTAGAATAATAAATTAAGCATTTATAAAGCAGGCACTTTAGATTGTATACTATTTTTTTTTTTTTTTTTTTTTTTTTTTGAGTGAAAAAGAATGCTCTTTATTTTTAGGCAGCGACATACAGCACCATTTGTTGTGCGCTGCGTTATACGGACAAAACGCGTTTTTCCAAATGTGGTTGTCCAGGGGATCGTTCAGAAGAAGATCTCAATCGTTTGGCTTTCACATTGAAATTCATCAGCGAAGGCCCTGACAGCGGACCCCAGTCCTCCAGGGGCCACACTTTCACATCACTGTCAACTCCTGCCTTTGACTGCGTGTTTTTGCCCTTTTATCTCGACCAACTAATTCTCTTGCCCTTTTCACTTAGAGACGCGCCCCGGTGAAAAAGCCTCCGAGTGCAGAGGAGCTCCAGAAACTGAGGGGTCTGTGTCAAGATGAACATTTCAAATGATCTCGCCTTCTACCATATAAGCTGTCTGCAGAGCTCAAGTGTTGGGTCAGGGTAAAGGATTTGGCGCTTCGATAATATTATCAGAGGCAGAGAAAGAGAGAGTAGAAATCGATAGAGTGAAGTGAATGATGACTGAAAACATCCCAATTACAGGCTGGTTATGGCGGGTTAATGGGGCTCATCCAGCGCTGTCTTATGGCTCCTGAGGGCCTCATCTCTCCCATCAGAGGACGGGAGAGAATGATAAACAGTTATTGAGGGATTATTACAAAGCCAAACACAGTGAACACGAAACAATCACTTCTGAGAACAGCGTGTACATTATTTAGAGAGGACAGTCGGCCCATTCATATTGTGATGCCATTACTTTGGCCTAATTATTTCAAATTTAAAATGCAAATTACTTTTACATTTTCAAAAGCAATCCTTCTCTCTTTATTCTTTTTTTGTTTTAAACCGAAAATGTATGCAAATATAGTTGTAAGCCTATATTTTATGATGCAAATGCTAAATTACAGGATAAAATGTCGCGATAAAACTTTTTAGTGACAAATAAAAATAATAATTAATTAAAAAGAATGCAAGATGCATTTATTGAAGCCAGCAGGTGAAGCTCATCTCTTTCGCGGGTGTTCAGCACCAGGGACAGCGACTCTGATCGATACACAGAACAAAAGCTGCGAAAAATCCTCCGTTTATTATAGTGAGCAGATTTCAACATTCCCCGTTTCGAGGAGATCTGTGCATTTGTGCGATGCTTTCTTAACAGTGACACTTGTGAGTCGTTGCAACAAGGTCCGAGTTCGTCTGAAAGAATGATCAATAAAAACTAGCAACATATGCATGCCAAAGAAACGATAAAAGCTGGAACAAAACTAGGCTGTAAACTTTTGTTCAGTCTTTCAGAACATAAACTTCCCGTTAATTTACATAATCTGAACGTGCCTCAACCAAACCGATAAATATATATAAACCAACCCCTCGCCAGTGAGATGTCAACACAGCAATAAATACATACATTTCCCCATGATTTTATGTAACAGAACGTATTTTGGGCCCATCATCGATTCACAGTCTGACATTTGTTTGTGAACTGAAAGCGTAAACAGCTATTCCAAACAGTCTTTTCGAGAGTCGTTTTGGTGTGCTAGGAACAGAATATTTTATTCACCCCCTTTGGAAATGGCACACTGTCCTTGCTGGCCTCTTGCGGCTGTGTTTTTATCACATTATTGGAGCGTCCAAGGGCTCCAGTCTCTAAGATCGACCCTTTGGTCGAGGTGGTCCAAGAAACCGTAGTGTTCGTCTGTGCTTGGTTCAAGGAGCTGTGTCTAAACAAGGGGTCGTGAAAAACTCCGTCTACCCAGTTTCTGAGAGTCGTGACAGGTGAGTCCTGCTGTCTCTCCAGGCCGCTGACAGGTGAGGAGTCTGAGGGCGATGGCTGACACCGAAGCATACACGAGGAGTACTCTGTGGCGGTCTGGGCCAGAGACCAGATGCGGGGTTTGCTGTCCAGTAACGCATGGCCCTGCTGCTGGAAGCACGGTTTGCTGTTCCGAAGCTCGCAGTCTTCCGCGGTGCTTTTCAGGCCGCTTTTGGCTTCGAGCAGACCGGGAATGGAGAGCTTTGGAGAAGGCTCGTTGAGGCGGTCGTCGGTGGTCGCCATGTGCGCGTTCATGTGAAAGCGATGCTTGAGTTCACACTCGGAGCTCTCAGACTCGATGGTGTCAAAGTCCTCCAAGTCACTCAGCTGGAGATCCTTGTCTTCTCGACTTTTGCTCTCTGTTCAGAAATAGTGATGGAGTAAGTGGAGAGCGAGAGAAAACAACATATACAAGCCTGAGAATTATTGAGCACTCGAAACTAACGTTTTTTTTTATTTTTTTATTAATATAACTAAATACATCTACATTGTAGCCTAAAATGCATCACAAATGTAACCCTGGACCACAAAACATAACGGGCAAACTGAGATTTACATCTCAATAAAGCTGAATAAAAAAGATTTCCATTGATGCATGGTTTGTTTAGATAGGACAATATTTCCGGAATCTGAGGGAGCAAAAGAAATCTAAATATTGAGAAAATCGTCTTTAAAGTTGTTCAAATGAATCCTTAGCAATGCATATTACTAATCAAAAATGAAGTTTTGATATATTTACGGTAGGAAATTTACTAAATATATTAATGGAACATGATCTTTACTTAATGTCCTAATCATTTTTGGTATAAAAGAGAAATGTATAATTTTGATCCATACAATGTATTGTTGTCTATTGCTACAAATATACCTGTGTTACTCATGAATGCTTGTGTGCTCCAGAGACACATATAGTAAGTTATTGCACAATAAAATAGTTAGCAATGACAACTGCCTTGGTGAACCTTTCACCAGGAACATCCTTGAGAACTCAGTGCTGGAGTGTAATTTATTTATTTTTAATTATAAATATTAAATGTATTTAAAAAATAGGGTAAATAGGCCTAATAATAACCCGTTGATATACCTACATTTACCTACATTTCATTGCTGGTTATACTCTGTATAATTGTGTATGTGACAAATAAAAAAAATCTTGAATCTTGAGGAATGTGAAGAACGAAATGGAGCTGACCGTCATCGTTGGCTTCACTTTTGATTTGATCTTCTTGTGAGCCATCCTCCTCATCCTCATCATCATCGTACTTCTTATCGTCTGAGCCCTTGTTTCTCGGTGGCCATGTCATCTTGTTCTCCTTCTTGAGTCTTCTTCTGGCGTTGGCGAACCAGGTGGACACCTGCGTGAGGGTCATCTTGGTGATGATGGCCAGCATGATCTTCTCTCCTTTGGTGGGATAGGGGTTCTTCCTGTGCTCCTGGAGCCACGCTTTTAGCGTGCTTGTCGTCTCGCGCGTGGCGTTCTTCCTTCTGGTTCCTCCCTCCATAGACCCGTATCTGTGGCAGGAGAGAAAGGCGTGGAGGGAAACATTTTTGCAGTGCAACATAGAAATGCAAAGACTTTTATTTCCTGAAGGCATATAAACTTTCTCGCATTTCGTTTTTAACAGAGCGAACAAATTGCTTGATCGAGTGCACCGGCCGAGTATCTGTCCATTAAAGCACTTCAGGGGAAACCCTGAAGGCCAAACATGATATAACATCAAATATACATCAAAGACAGTGACCTGAAATTCAAGGGAAATTCTGTTATTGCTTAGTGAAAAAAAGCGTTCAAATGAGTGCGCTAATTATTGCATCAATAAGTTGAGCGCTGCCTATCAAATTGATCCAAATGAACCGAGTCATGTTAATTGTCGATCAGAAGACTCTTAATGAAGGCCGCCATTCAATACCTGTCATACTGGTACTGTCCCAGGGTGGGATCATATGGGTAATATGCGGCAGCCTGTGTTATACCCGCATGCGCAGACGCACTTCCATCTTTGGGATCAAACGTTCCCTGGAAATAAATACAAGAGCTGTCAGCAATTAAACTTTACATTTATCATGCCTGGTAATATAACCATGACAATGAGCAAAATATGATGCTCATCCTAAACTTTGAGCCCATAGAATATAGAAAAGAATCCATGAAACTCTGCTCAAACGCACCAGTTCTACGATAATTAAGTACTACACTCTTAAAAATAAAGGCTCCAAATGGGTGTTTTTGCAGTGATGGCATAGAAGAACCATTTTGGAAAAACACCCCTTTCAGTGAAAAGGTCTATTTTGAAGAACATTTTAAAAACCTTTTTCCACTATATATAACCTCTTTTTTTTTTTTTTTGCATTTGAAAGGTTCCATGGATGTTCAATGTTCTTCATGGAACCATCAATGCCAATAAATAACCATTATTTTTAAGAGTGTACATACAAAGTAATATACGGTTTGTTAATGTTTTTATTTTATAAACTTTAATTGTTCTTAGATATAGGAATGCATATAGAGTTTTGGTGATCTAAACATAATGACTCACTGCCAGAACGCATGCCATTATTATAATTTATAATCGCGCATGTTCTAAACTCACCAAAGAATAGAAAGCAGACGCGTCAGCGCCGTAGGCAACATAGTTCCCGTAGCCCTGGCCGCCGGTGTAGGGGCTCCCGTAGACCCCCAGCGCGGCGGCGGAGCTCAGCTCGTGTCTGGCGGTGGCCAGTAGTCTGCTCTCGTACACCGGACAGTAAACGGGCGTCTGCGCCGACGAATCCGAGATGGACCTGGTGCTCGACTCGCAGCAAGATGTCAGAGAGTTGGTGGTCATGAGGAACTGGAACATTTAGGAAATGTCACAGCATGAATAAAACACCAACCTGCAAACCTATACGAGTTTGCAAAACGGCGTAAATGCAGTGAAAGTTTTTTTTTTTTTTTTTTTTGGCAGTGGCCACCTTCAGCCCCCACAGGACGATGCACTTTTTGGATCACGGCCAAAAAACAACTGTTGTCGTCCTTCCCTCTGTCACTTTTGCATGCGTCTGTGGCTCGAACGCGCGTTTGTAGATTTGTAAAATGATAAGCGCAGAGGGAAGCCCTGCGCAGAACCCCGATTAAACCTTTATCTGTATCGCCTTCAAACCCGCAGCGCGGCCGAGCGCCTTTCCCCTTTTCAAAATCTGAATCAGTGCAAGAATAAGCGCTTGACTCTTACCTGAGGTGCAGAAGAGTAAGGATATCCGAACTGAGGATAGGACATTGTAGAGTGATCCCCGTGTGCCGGAACGCAGGAGAGACTGCAGGTCTGCTGTGTTTCACTGTACCGATTGATTGGTAAAGCATAAAGCTGCCGGACGCTTATAGGGCGAAGCGCAATACTACCATGTTAAATTAGCTTAAACGCCTTCCTGAGAGTGTTCTGCAGATGGATGCTCTCCTATCGGTCTATTAAACTTCTACAACGCAGCCGCGCGCATCGTGAAGCATTTGGCGAATTGCCGTCTTTGATGTCAGAAATACATATTTTGCGTTATAAAAACTAGTATTAAACACGTCAGCCCAGATGCGGGTTGTTTTAAACGCCGGTGGCTCTGACGTCAGAAGAAACCCAGTCAAAATGACCAGACTCTAACTTTAATATGCATTTCTCTGGATAAAAATCCCAACGAGTGACAGAGGGGTGGGGGTGAATTTTTAAGGCACAATGAACTTGTAATTGAGCTTATCAATTAAACCGAGTTTTGGAAAAAGACGATTGCACTTCTATAATCTGACGATCAAACCGTATCTTTTGTTATGTCGCTTTTGCAGCGCCTTTTTATCTCAGTTTAATCAGGAATTAAAGACATAATCCAATGTTTTTGTCTGCATTAACAAATACCTGTACTTTTTTATCTTGGGGAGAAAACATGAACAAAGAAAGAAAGTACCAATTTTGATTTAGATATCATAAATAATATCTAGTACACAATCAGATGCAATCGTGGATTAGCCACAAATTAGATATTAATTCGAATTAATATGTATTTAGTTTCATAAAAAAAAGCCTGACACTGCAATACTTAAGGAAATTCTTAAGGGTCTGTATACTTCATGATTTGGCTATTTATCACTGAAATAATAGCTACTATAAAATATTTTGAGAGATTAAATAATGTTTGATAACTATCTATCTATCTATCTATCTATCTATCCATCTATCTATCTATCTATCTATCTATCTATCTATCTATCTATCTATCTATCTATCTATCTATCTATCTATCTATCTATCTATCTATCTATCTATCTATCTATCTATCTATCTATCTATCTATCTATCTATCTATGGTCTGTCAGTGTGTCTTCATGTAAAGCTCTTGGTTTGCTCCATAGAGATGAAGTGCTGGAGGTGTGTTGCTGACTGTGGGTTCAGACATGTGAGAAGCCCCGGGGTCACAGTCAAATTAATGATGATGTACTCCTCTTTTCCCCAGCTGGAAAACTGCCTGCTAGAAACGAATCTGCCCGCAGTGACAGCTCGATTGCGGGTGATTGATGACTATCTTGAGACCGGCCAACATAATATAATATGGGCCGCATAATTGCTTTCATTTACAGATGAAGGTACTTGTCCTCAAATTGAGTTAGACTTTTATCAGGCAAGTTTTTTTTTTTTCACCCTTTCCCTCTCCTTTGGCATACGCTTGAGTTTGGAAAATAAGTGTTCTGTGAAATTAAATTAGTCAGACAATAATCGAGCAAATGTCGGCGTGTGTGTGTTAATAGACGCGAGGTCAAGCGCCTGACCCGCACCGCCTTCATTCGCATTCATTCACTAAGTGACGATGATTTTCTCATGGGAAAAGATATTAATCAAAGCAAATAATAAAGTACAAATTATTTGAGAGGATGTCAGTTAATGCGTATTTTTTACAGTATAGTCCTCGTCATATCAGGCTCAAACGCGAGCGCGCACTTGCTCTCGGAGCTAAATGAGTCCTTTTCTTTCCTCCTGAAAATAACCCGTGACATTTTATCTCAAGTAACATCCACTCTATGATTGATTCCTCCTCACACACACTAGACTGCAGTGAAAACAGGTAATGCATCCGTGAAGTTTGATGGGCAAGTCCGCAATATCTTTCCGTATATATTTACATGATCTTTTTTTGCCTTTGCTGGTGTTATTTGGGTCCCTATTAAATATTGAGACGCACTACTATAAGCTTTTAGAGGATAATGAAGTCTGCGCTGGAGTTCGTGCTCTTGTTTTTCGTTAAAGATTTAAACGAAGCTCGGCTCTTTTGGGCAGATGGATCAGATATGACGGGCTGTATTTAATATGGAAATACGTTCAAAACGAAAGCAATGCGGTCCGAGACACTTAAACATGATTTAAGAATAGCTCTGAACAATGAGACAAGTTTTGCCAAATATCTGATCGGATAAGCAGGATCCTTGTCATGCATACATCTAGCAGTATTTCATCAGCATTATAAGCTGCATGAATTACACCTTGAAAGGACATGGCATCCTTTTGTTGTCTCCGACAAAACCAAGCGCAAATCAATCACTGGACGGCATGTTTCATCACCTCCTCCTCCTCCTCCTCTTCCTACAGCTCACAGGACAAGCACAGGTCTATAGCTCTCATAGAAGTCATATACCTGCCTCCATTAGGACCACCACAACCGTTACAAAGTGAGTTAATTAGGACAAACAAAAACAATTACTCAAGAAAATGATTCAATTTGAGCAAACTCTCATGCTAATCATTATGATTAATGCATGATGCTGATTGCTCCTGGAATCTGCATCTTTACAGAAAATATCCCTTCACTAAAAAAAAAGAAAAAAAAAAGAGAGAAGCATTACTTGGATGTGGAAGGTTGTAATTCATTATATTAATAGATTCTCAAAACGCACTATTTATTTCCTTTCAAATTATTTTGAAATGTTCCTCTGACTCAAAATCCAGCAGTCAGCAAAACTCAATATTATTTTTTATTTATTTTATTGTCATTCTGACCCCAGCAAAAAACAAAAAGAAAAAAACTCTTTGTAGAAACAAAGCAAACCAGTTAACACTGCTATAAACAACAGTTAGCAGCGTGTTACTTATTTGCAATTAATTGCATTCATTCATATTTAATGTATGGGATCTCTGATACCTAAACAGCAAAATGCATTATCAAATTTATATTTAATTCATAATCAGTTCTCATACTGAGAAAAGTAATTGTCCACGCTCACAAATGGCTCTTGTGTCTTTCAGACCCCAATCAGAACGTGACAGTTAAATAATCACACAATATTTGTAGGATCTGCCTGAGGCCAGACGTTCAGGTGAACACAGCACTGCTCTGGAATGATCCTGTAACCGTGAGGAGGTGTGAAGGGATGATTTGTGGCAGATTTCAAGCAGCTCCACATTCTCCTGTAAGTGTCTTGACAAGTTCATACACTTCTATTTTGAGTCTCTCTCTTTCTCCGGTGAAGCAGATTAGAGCTCTTCTGTTCTGAGCGCAGTCACGCTTTCCAAAGGTGCTCAGTGAATCATGCATCTTTCTTACTTTCATTAATTATATGATGAAAAATAAGCAGTCACCAAAATTACAACATTTCCCTCAGCCTCTTTTTAATTGTATGCTTTGTGTTTGTCTGTCCAAAATATTGGTCAACCGTGAATAATAGCATCTGGTCTGATCTGATCATCACGCCGCCAGCTCAACTTCTGCATGCACATCTCAACCTGAGAAAACTGCAAACAGCAAATGTGTTATTCTCTGAAGAATAAGGACTTGTGTTCTGTAAGTTTTCATGAATGACAGAAAACACTATAAAAGCTGCTGCATTTTCCCCAAAGAAGCGAGTTCAGTAACTGCTGCAGGGAGTTTAAAATTAATCAAGCAACATAAAATGTGGAGTGCTGCTTTCTGGCATGCAGATAAATGCCAAACGTGTAGGAAATTACAATCAATGAGCATTTTCAATCATAAATGCACTGTATTGATGTCCATACATAAGTAACATCAACATAGTAAAGTGCAGCAAAGGCTCGTGGGAGTTGATATGTTGTTGAGTTCATGTAATTTTACCCTTATGAAGCTTTTTTCTCGACTTCATGGTTGAGCATTGGCTGTGAGGTTCCATTAGAAATCTAATTAAGTGTAGTTTGATGAATATATTAGCGCTCAGGGGCAGGTTAAAGGTCAGAGGCGTTTGATTTGGGTTAAAGGTAAACAACTTAAATGACATATAGATGATCATAAATGCATGCTTTCTTTCTAAAGGTATTGAAATACAGGTTCTGCCTTCATCTGCATGTGATGATGTGATGAATGTGGGTCAAAGACAGTGTCGATCATGTCTGATGTGTTCTGCTGTCTGTCCCGAGCCAGTGGCGTCTCTGCTCTCCTCGGCTGCAGTGGCTAAGAGGTTTCGCATGTTGCTGTTCACTCTCCATGCATTATTGATCAGGAGGGTCAGCTCACGCTCTCTCTGCTCAGTTAAGCCGAGCAGGTGTTCCTCAAACAGCTAGTTAGAGATGCAAACACTCAGCCAAGATGCTCTTAAAATAGTTTAGCATGTCAAACACAGGATACAAGAATATGCAGTAATATCAGCTTCCCAAAGTGTCAGGGTTGATATCATCAACAAAAAGTAAAATATTATTATTATATTATTATCAATAATAATAATAATAATAATGATAAAATAATTAAAAAAAAACATTATATGAAATGAAACAAACAATAGCTTAAATAAAATATAATATGAAAAAATGTAAACTTATTTTTAAGTACTAAACTAAGTAAACCTAAATAAATAAATACAATGATATGTACAACTATATACAAAACAAAATAAAAAAAGACAAAATAAAAAAAGACAAAAACCCCAATTACTCAAACTTTAACAAAAAATAAAATGAAAGCAGAAAATATAAAATGATTTCTCCTCAGTGGCAAAAAGCCTCCCAATTTACCTGATTTCACCCATATCACTGAAACTAATATATCACTGAAATATCACTAATATATCACTAATATATCACTGAAACTAACATAACACTGGTGTGTCTGTGTGTGTCAGGATCTTTTTACTTTAATATTGCTCCAGTCCAGATGGATAAATGTCATTTTCCATTAATCCTATTTCTTGGGTACAATGGGCAATTTCATAGCTGTTATATTAACTGTGAGAATCTGTGTGAAACAAGTTATCATGATTGCAGATGAACATACTGAGAAATATGAGAAATATAAGTGTTATATTGTCTCTAGTTCTAATGTATCCCACACTGTCATGACAGACAGCCGTGAGGAGATGTTTGCTTTCCTAAATCCTCCTCTCAGGTGCGTCCGTGTTTCTGCGGCGGTCGAATAGATATTTAGGAGAATGTGAAGAGCCTCAGGCGATCTGGGCTCCAGGATCTGCTTGTTTACCAGCAGCACAGGGAACGAGACAAAGGCAAGCAGAAATCCACAAGTCAGTGACTCCGAGCGGAACAGATCAGGAAGAAGTTCCCAGCAGAAAGAGCTTGTCCTGCTCATAACTGCCAAGAGAATTCCCACTTTACCTGCCCACCTTTTCCTTTTTTCCAGCCAAAGCATGCAGCTAAAAAAGCAACTACATGTTAAATAGCTATTAAAATTGTATAATTTTAAGGTAAAAATACTCAAAAGCATCCCTGTTTCCCCTTTTGTGATTGAAGGGACTTGTGATTGAGTTTCCACACCGTGCTCCCGTCTGCGCCCGAGAGCCTATTCGCTTTGATATTAACATGGCTCTGTCATTAGAACGCATCCCATTTGGCCGATTTATGGGTAAAATATGATGCTGAATGAGACAATACAATGCATTTGTGTTCTGAAGCAGTGTAATGAATTAATAATTGTGAGTGCTGAGGCTCCGGATAATCATAGCCTCACACGCTTTAATGTTCCTCACAGGCCTAAAGATGAGGCCGGCTATTGTAAAAGTCATGAATAATGTCTTTTTGGTGTTTTGTGCTTAGAAAAGTGGGCCAGGATGGAGAGAAAATGAGCCTCGTGGGTTATTTGGGAAAATGTATTTTTCTTCCAGCCTGCCCATCTCTTTCTGATGGATTTCTGTTCTCTGCTGATTATTCATTAATTTGCGTAATGAGCTGAGGTGGGTCAGGAGTCAGTGCCAGTTCTGAAGGTCCTGGCAGGGTTCTGATCTGGACCGGTCTGGACAGATCGCTGGACTGGACATCAGTGTCATTCGGAACACACAGACAGAGAGACATGCCTCTGATTGACAGGAGGCTTTGTTAGATCTATAGGCTGAACACATGTTTAGACACACAAGCACACACACACACACACACACACACACAAACACACACACACATACACACAAAACATCAATAAGTGGAAAAAAAAACAACAACAAAAAATCAGGTCATGTGGTTATATATTGTAAGATTCTTGCACGTTTGTTCTCCTTTCTCCTCCTTATCTTCATCTCAAAATGTTATTTGTCATTGACCGATAATCCAGTTCCCGCAGTTGTTGCTGTGAAATGTAAACAGTTAATTATTATAGATCAGCATGTAAATCCCAAATTAAAGATCATAATGACACATTCAAAGCAGTTTTAGTGCAGATTCATTTCCACGCTTCCAGAAAAGCACTGGTTTGTAAGGGACTGTATCTTGAAAGGGTTGCTGAAACTGCACACAACTGATGCCATATTCTGCTCTATAATGACCAGTTCAAAATGCAATTTTCCAAACTTCTTGTTGAATGTCATTGACACGTGTGTAAAACAAAGTTGTGTAAATAATCTGAGCTTCAATGAAAAAAAAACTTCCTCAAAGGTGTGTTTGAAGTGAGAAGTTGAGGCGGCTGAAGGGAGGATGTTGAAATGACATTATCTGCTGGATTTTGGAGGACGCTGTGCTTCTCCCTCATTGCCTTGTTTATTTTCCACCTGAATAAGCACATTTGAATTGATTTGAGAGGAGTGCTGATGTTTACATTAGCATGCATTACTGTGTCACGCTGCCTACGCTCTCACAACAACGACGAGCGGCCATCATCAACTTCCCTGCTCCTCGATGCTGCTCTGAATAATATTCATAAGGCACACTCTTCTGATCACGGTCCGTGAGATCTGCCTTTTGAGACTGGCCTCTGTCTTTTTTAACTCTTCTACTTTTTGTTCCACTCAATAAACAGTAGTGGGGAATGCAGTGTTCTTGGTGTGAATCTATTTTATATTGGATCTGTCCTCACTTTTGCCTTTTTTGTTGAATTTCAAATGGAAATGTACCTAAATCTGCCGGTCTGCCCTAGAAATGCAAAGCCTGATCAAATGTTTAAATTGAATTCAGTGTTCTAATCATGCCAAAAAACAAAAGAAGAAGAAGAAGAAGAAGATTTAATTTAGAAGCACAAAACTGTGTTAAAATCAACAGATGGATCCATTAAAAATACATATATATATATTTATTTTTTATTTTAATTTTTTTTAATGGCTTGTGAGATGACATTCTCTCTCTTGTCTAAATATTTTGTATTATATAGTTCGATTCATCTGCAGGCATTGAAGATGTTATTAGCATTTTGCTTAACATTTGAACAAGCACAAGTGCAACATGCATTATCAGTATTTTGGGTTAATTTTACTGCAAGAAGCTGTTTTTCTGCTAAAACAGAACAGGAAACTACATACCATGAAGATAAAACAGACAAATAAAACACATACAGCAACAGTACTGGTCTAGTCATGGACAATTAATAGAATGATATTAGATTAATTATTGATATTAAATGAATTAATTATATTGTTTTTGTGTTGTAAAGATTCACACTTGTTGTGTTTTCTATGTCTTTTTTTCACCATGTAGTTAGTTAATAAATATGCAGCACTTAACATGTGAGGCAGTGAGTTCAGCAGGTATTTTTTAAACCCATTTGGAGACACGCGACTGGTGTTTCTGCTGCTGGTCTTGAGGAGCGAGTGTTGGCTGCTGTCTAATGGAGCATAGAGAGATGTTCTGCTCTTCTCAAGGTTAATGCGTTTAGAGTGAAGACACGCTGGAATCTCCTCATAGATCAAGCTCTCCTCCGTCCACAGGATTCTCCTCACAAACTCCTCATTCTCAGCGGGGTAGTCTCACAGAAGCAATCTACACACTCTCATACAAAAGCCATTCTATTCTATTATTGAACCATGTTCAAACATTCTTTTGAAATATCCAAACATAGTTATTTTACTACATACTACTTTTTGTTATTTATATTCTATTTCTATATTCTTCTTCACTCAAAAATAAATAAATGATTCTACAACTCTGTTCAGTTTATAAAATATATATATATATATCATTTTTATTTAACACCCTTGTGTTAGGTTTCCCATTTAAACAACTGTATTGTGTTAAACTAACTTGAAACAGTTGTGTTTTGATTCAATTTTCATTTTGAAATGTTCATAATTTCGTTTTAAGTAGGCCAAAAATAACATTTGATTCTTGTTATATTTATTTAAATGAAATTAATCCAACACAATTCTTAACAACCACTTTACTTCATTTGATTAGAGAGTACATAAATGATTTTACTGGTGGAAAGTGGATTTCCCCTTCCCATCATGCTTTGCACAGGGCTGCGTAAGGACAGTAAATGTTGAAATAAAATGTTATTTTATGCATTTGTTTTTATTAAGATGATAAAATCGTGAGACTTCTTAATGTCTAATGCTCTTTATGTTTGTATTTAAAACAGTTTCTGTTGTATCAGTGTTTTATGGGGTTGCCGTTGTGGTAAGTGAGCATGTGCTTGTGTTGAGCACCTGCCATGAGTTAAAGTTGTTTTAATAATTAAATAATCAATGCCATGGATGTAACAAAGCCATCTTATGGCTAATGAATCAAATAGAATGAAATCTGCCGAATGATTTATTTTCCAGTTTAATGTTTGACTTCAACAAGTATAAAATAATCACTTCGGAAACGTATCAATTTAATTTAAACTATATTTGATCAAATTAATTTGAGTTATTTATTTGAGTGTTCAGCTTTTTCTTCTTATTATTATTATTAATCAGTTTTAGTTATTTAGGCACAGTCAGTTAAACTAAATGAAAACGAGAAATGTTGCTTTGACAACTAGCTGAAATAACACAAGTTTTTTATTATTTCAAGTAATGTGAAGTAAAGTATTTTTATTGACTGACTGATTGGTTTTTAATATGGTTTTAGTTTTAGTTGGCCATAAAAAACTCAAAATGTCGGTTGTTTCATCTACATTATATCCCATTTTCCAACCCATGCTCAGCTGAATGCAGTTTCTTTGTCTGATGTTGTATAAAGCCCTGTGAGGTAGAGCACAGAGTGATTTAGAACATGGATGGATAGCAGTGATCGGAGAACCAGGAGATTGGGGAACACTAACATCATTACAAGTATTTGAGCCTCGTGTTATCAGGAGATATTATGTTGCTCTTGAATTATCCAGTCCATCTACACCTTAACACCCACCTGTCTTCTCCATCTCTGAAGCACTGTGGTCTCAGAATACACTCAGAAATCTTCTGCTCTGTGAAAATCTGCAGAGTAGCTCATTTCACTTGACTTATCTTGACCTATAACTTAATGTAAAATGAATGAATAACATTTGAATAAAAGCATAAGATGGACAAACGGTGAAGTTCTCCTTCATTGTATAAAGGTTCCTGCTGGAGTTTCTGGCTTCTTTCTGTAGGCCGATTAATGGAACGGACTGATGGAGGCCCGCTCCTATGGGCTTTACACCTTTCCTACCTCCACCTCTCAGCCCAGAGTGACATTACACATAAATGCCCCATATCCATGAAACAGACCTCAAACACACACACACACACACACACACACACACACACACACACACACACACACAGAGCCTCCCTAAGCCCCAAACCATTATTCCTCCATCTCTTCTGTGGCGTTGAGCTTTAAATCCAAACTCAGCCTCTCTCTGCTCTGTGGAAAGCAAGGCAACAATGAAAAACAAAGAGAACTATTAGATATAACTATTTTTGCCAGTCGTACCTCATGTTATGACCTTCATGGCTGAACCTAAATGAAATCATACAGTCTGATGGTAACCTAAAACGTGCTTCATGTCGTATACCTACATTAATGGTTTTCAAGTCAAAATAGTATGTAATATACCTGAAACCACCTGACCACAGTAGTCTAGACCAACTAAAGCCTTGTGTAAGGGTCAGATGAAGCAGAAATAGATCCTTACAGCAGGTCCAGTTGTGTGTTACCACTCTGTATAACAATGACAAACATTCAAAATGATATAAAGTTATGATAACTGATTTGAATTTGCGCGCATTCTATAACCTGCTGTCAAAATGAGTAAATAATCGAATTATCTTTATTTGAGTGCATTCTAAAAGCTCTACCAAAAACAAACAAACAAAAACTATAAAGGTATTTCCCCTTGAGTTTGCCACTTCTGATCATTTCATTTATCAAACATACAATAAAACTGTAATATTGTGAAATATTATTACAATTTACAGCAATTAACAATTTTTCAGCATCATTACTGCAGTCTTCAGTGTCACATGATCTTCAGAAATCATAATAATATACTGATTTACTGCTCAACAAACATTTCTGATTATTATCAATGTTGAACACAGTTGTGCTGCACAATATTTTTGTGAAAACTGTGATTTTTCAGTATTCACAGATGAATAGAAAGTAAAAAAAAAACAGCATTTATGTAAAATATAAATCTTTTGTAACATTATAAATGCTTTTACTGTCACTTTTGATAAGTTTAGTGCATGCCTGTTAAATAAAATAAATAACTAAAAAATCAGTCACACTTTATTTTAAGGTCCAATTATCACATTAACAAACAATTGACTATGAAGTTTGCCTCAATAAATTCCTAATTTGCTGCTTATTAATAGTTAGTAAGGTAGTTGTAAAGTAATTAGGGATGTAGAATATGGTCATGCAGAATATATGCTTTAATAAACAGCCAATATGTTAATACTAGGCATGCTAATAAACAACTAGTTAATAGTGAGAACTGGTCTCTATACTGAAGTGTTACCAAAATTCTTGACACCATTTTTTATTTAAATATATATATATATTTTTGAAATGGTAGTATATGCATCATATTCATTCAATTGCAATGTTTATTTTTGGCCTATTGCTAGAAAATAACTTGAAGAACACTCAGATCAAGTTTTTAAACTTTAGATATATTTCAATTTTTCTAACACGGGGGCAAAAGTTGCAGGATTTAAAGCAGCTCATGCATTATTTAGTTTGACCTCTGCAGGCTGACGATCATCATCTTCTGAAGGTCAAGCACCTCCTTTCACCGACCGCTTGTCGGAAAAGAAAAAGACATTATCTTCTTAAGAGTTTCAAGCCCTATTTTATTGCTTATTTGTGGAAAGTGGCACTATGAAGGACAAAGGAAATAACTTCAGTCCAAGCAGACAAAGCGCATTAGACATCCGTCCTGAAGATGGACCGGAGACCGATGCTTCCTCCTGCCTCAACAAAGCAGAGGGAAGTGTGTGAAAACACAAAGTCCGGGTCCCCTGATGCGACCGCCGCCGAGGCCCTGAGTGTGAGAAGAGGCCTACATTTGATGCCTGACTGCCCAAATCTTCTGCAGAATAGTGGGCTGAATTCCCCGGGGCTCCTGGCTGCGGGGCTGGGAGAGCAGGAGATGGAGACGGGAAGGCACAGTAATTGTACCAAGGTCTGTTGAGATTTTCTTCGGAGCGGCTCTCAGTAAAAGGAAAGCAGTCCCCTGATAGCGCCTGCAACTTGGGCAGAATAACCAAAAAAACAGTGTGCACTCACATATGAGTAACATTCAATTTACCACATGAAAGCCCATATGTTCAATACAACACATCGGTCTGCAGCAACCGGTGAGCGACCAGCTCGAGTCCTAAACAATGAAGGAGAAATGCAGACCTGTTCCTCTAGATCTCAAATGGCTCCTGCTAATCAAACACCTACTGCTGCATGACGGCTGTTATAAAGATAAGAAGCAGGTCCAAAAATAATTTATCGTATGAAATGAATAAATATAGCATCTGTTTCATGCTCTTTTCTTACATTTAAAGCATTGTCATATATAAATCATTGTATATCAGTTAGACTCTTATTGCATCCATTGACGTTAGGGCCTTTCGCACCGCAGGAACCTTTTCATAGTACCCAAACTAATTGTGGAACTACCCACTTTTTGGCGTGTTCGCACCGCGGGAACTAGGAACGGTTTTAGATCCAGGGACTCCGTTTGGAGGAACTAAATTAGCTCCTACTTCAGAGTAGGGTCTAAAACAGCTCTAGGAACTATCTGTGACGTAAGTGTATCCGCCATGATTTAAAACTCTGTGTAAAGGGTTTTAAACCCGCCGTCCGCAGGGAAACTCACACCGCGGCTCACCCAAGCCCGCCGGCAGAGAGTATGGCAAGTATGGCAACATGTCACTATTTTTCCCAGTATTTCTAAAGGTGCTGTTGACATGAGATTTTCATCAGATGTTGGTAACAACCCAAGTAATCCATACGTACAAATAAAACAAAACAATTAATTTAAGAAATGAAGTTATGTGCAATAAAATTGAATTACACAGGGAAAACGTATTGAGCACATGAAGAAAGGGAGGTGCATAAAGACATGGAAAGCCAAGACAGCTGTTTCAACTGCTGTATGTTGATGTTTGCATCTCTTTCCGTGTGTGTGTGTGTGTGTGTGTGTGTGTGTGTGTGTGTGTGAATGCAGTGTCTCCAGCACTCAATGTCAAGCCCGTCTGAAGCAGCCTGAGCTCTATTTCATGAAGGACCCCTACACATGCGTGTGTATCTGCATATATATGTATGTGTGAGTTGTGTGTGTGTTTGATGCAGATGAGCTCCTGGTATTTTAGATGGACTGTCAGAGCCACGGCTGGACTGACAGGACTTGGGAAGGGGAGACAGGAAGGTCAGCTGAGGGACAGATAAAGGATTTCAGCAGGCTGATTTCTGCTCGTCCGGACCCTCTCGTCGCTCTATCCCACAATGCATCACAGATGAACATTCTGATATAATGAGACGTCCAGAGGAGATGCTGAAATGGGAGAGACAGAAGCTCAGAGCTCATGAGCAGGCCTCTGTGTGCTGGAGCTCTCTGTGAGTACGGGGTCTTAGACATGATGTTTGCTATGAAAACAGACTGAGTCTTACGCATCTAACGTCTCAGGATTAAGTGGGTTGGTGAAACTGCGTATGCAAAGTGTGCTTGTGTCTTAACTGTGCTTCCTGACTGTCAGATTTACATGCTCTTCCCAGGTAAAGAATCAGAATCAGAAAGAGCTTTATTGCCAGGTATGTTTACACAACACGTTCTATACAAGGAATTTGTTTTTGTGACAGAAGCTTCCGCAGTGCAACAGAATGACAGCGACAGGACAAAACACATATAATAAATAATACAAATAGAACAAGTAAATAGTGAATAGCACAGTAGTGTACAGATATTTTACAATAGACAATTTTGTATGTACAAAGGTGGTGCTCATCACAACTACAGAAGATGCATGCTCAGCTGATTGTAAAAGTTTTACACATGAAAAAATTCACTTATTTTGTGGAGAGTCATCTGAATGGTGCACTGACATGAGATGAAGACTGTACTCATACGTTTCTATAAAGTGTTTTCTATAGTTCAGGTCACCCCTCTTCAGTGTATTTCACCACGTTGAGATGATGTGACCTGCTTCATCCTCACGCTCATCTGTTCATATGTACTACTGCAAGACCTGAGCATGGTGTGGGATCGTTTGATCTCTATTTTAGAGAAGATTCTCAGATGTCTAAAACACAATGCATTAAGTTCTGCGCAACTTCATTTACATGCATCTCCCATAGTTTACTCCAATACGGCCACTGACAGCGCAAGCACTCCCATCTACATGTTGCCCTGGAATGAATCTGTACCGCACAGCTGCATCCTATAGCTTTGTATTCCTAACGTGGCTATGAAAATAGAGCCTGCCTATAGTCAAGAGAGGTACTGACACGGCCAGCCTTTTTTTTTTTTTAAATCAGCATTGCATGTATCATTCATGGAAAAGGCAATCCCAGAATGCAATGCGATTGATCTCTGTAGGTAAAATTTGAAGGCATCATAAGTGCATGCAAAGCCTGCTTCAAAAGGTAGAAATACCATCACACTTAGGCTTATGTATGAAAGTAATCCCATTATGCATTGCGACCAGCTTTGTGTAAACTTTTATTGTTAAAAACAGTTGGGTCTAAATGAAAGCAGATAATTTTACTTAACATTTATCACTGCGTTAGCTTAGCAGCATGCGAATGGCAAACTGGTTTGATGCATAGAGTGTAGAGTGTTCCAAATCAGGTTCTGTTTCAGTGAAGCTGCCTATGTAGGCACGTACAGCAAGACGACTGGGTATCAGGACAATCAGATGGCGAATCTTAACGAGAGGTTAACATGGCTATTAATAAAGTCTCTCCCAGAGAGTCCACTCATCCTGACCAGCTCAGTTCATTACGCTCTAACCAGCATGCATTAGTCTGCCTGACTCCGTCTGTCTCCTGGGGGGAATTTAATGGTTGAAGCTTTTTAACCCATTTAAAACGTTTGATGTCACTGGAGAGCTTCTGTAGTCGTGCAGTTCACTGAGGCAGACTTCAGTTTAACTGCCCAGTTTAATACCATCAACGCTGAGCTATATGCTAAAGTACTGGGCTTTTAGAAACCTTTTTGAAAAGGTCTGATTTTGAGCTCTCTGAAGGACATAGAGTGATTTTGGTTACACATTATTTTAAGGTCCCATTGTTATAGTGTAATTATACATTTACATACTGAGTAATATTAATTAAATGCATGTACTAGTTAGGGTATGTCTTAGGGTTACTTGCATGTAATTATGCATAATTAATTGTTATTATAATACTAAGTACATGTAACGGACTGTATAACAAGGACACCTTAACATATAAAGTGTTACCGTATAATACAGAAACCTGAGCAAATCTGAAATTATGAAAGTTTTGAGACTCATTTCATAATAACAGCTGTTCAAATACAAATTATCTCGACATTTTCTCATTCTCACGTTCAGAGCATCTCATAAGATGCTTTGAAGAACTTCTGCCCCCCCCCCCCCCCATACAGTGTAAATAGATAACAACACTGTAAATTATGATAACAACAATAAATAACATGTTTTATGTCAAGAGAAGTTAACCAATTTCAACTTCACTTCTTAAGTTATATAAGATTCAACTCATTTTTAAGTCAGTTTAATAAAATGTAACTTGTATAGCATATTTGATTCACCTTAAAAATGTAGGGAAGCAAAATATTTTTTTTTTTGCAGTGAACAGGGACTGTAGAGCTAAAACAACAATAACAACTTTCTAGTGTTACTTTTAGTAACGTATGCAATATATTGAAAGTCTTAAACCCAATGATTGCCTTGTGAGAAACAGAAGGAAATAAATTATTGCCATCATTATTTATTTTTTAGTGGGCTTCACATACTATGATATTAGAATTAATATACATTTTCAACAAGTATTGCTTAAAATCATTAATGAGTCGAGACTGTTTTTGAGTCATATGGACTACTTTTTTCCTTTTTTTGAATGAAAATAAGCACTGTGAACATTCTGCTAAACATCTTTCATTATCCATGAAGACAGATTGGTGATGATGACAGTATTTTGGTTGAGCTATTACTGTAATTATGTTGTGCTGTTTTCAATACAGTATCATTTTTTCTCCATGTATGGTACGCTGGCAATATAATGAATATCACAATGATGAACAGTTTTTAAGTTGAAATAATGCACATGATGTTCTTTGGTTCTGTGCTGACTCTCCTCAGTGTAATGATGTACGCAGATTCTTCTATAACTCTGCATTATATTCACTGTGATGGACTGTGAGAACACTCACACACACCGCTCTGTGTGTTATTGGAGCATGCGATGGGTGGCACACACTCCTGCTCCTTGCTTTGGCAGCTAACAGCACGTTATGATGCATTTGACAGGCTGGAATTCTCTAGATCTATTTGTCTATGCAGGTCTGATTGTATCTTTGCACCTGGGACGGCCCGAGGCACAGTTTGCCATCAGTGTTGGACCTGCATTAGGGACATTATCTTATTATGTTTCTTACAATAAATTTAAACTCTCACGCTCTTGAAACATCAAAATGAGATTTACCATATCTAATCTCTGATTCATAATGAACAAATGAATGAAGGCCAAGAATGGATGTTTAATTGCGACATTTGATTTTTTAGTGAATGCTGTTTCATCCTGCAAATCAGTTCTGCTCTGTGTTTGTTGGCACAATCGCAGAGCCTGTTGTCACTTGATTATTTGAGTTGAGAATTAAAATACTTAAATGTGTTCTCTTTTAATTAAACAATAACAAAAGGATATTCATGAGAGAGTGCAAAAAGAATCCATCTTCCATTCTGTTTTTATTTTACACGAAATAATAATAGTAATATAGGCCTATATATGTATAAATAAAATGTTATGCATTTAATTAATTAATTTATTAATTAATTTTTTTAAGGGATGTCGGGACGGACTATGCGGGCAAATTCCATACAAAGGAATTCGTTGGTACGTATGTGTTATGTAATTTCCATAAACAGTAGCTCCTACTCCGGTGCATGTATGGTGTGTGAGTTACATGAAGCTCAAAGTTAGTTAATTGTGACAAAAAGTGAGAAATATTGATCTTTGTCTAGTAATGAGAGAAGAAAAAAAAAAGCCTTAATCAAGTGCTTCGCAAATGTCTACAACTTTATAAAACTGATTTAATATTAGGTAAACCACTTGCTCATGGGTTCGATGAGATCGCCTTCTAACGGTGAACTTTTGAAAGCTAGAAACATTTCAAAACAGTTATGAGTAAAGAAGCCTAAATCAAGTGAAGCAGTGTCTACAAGCAAAGCAGAGCAGAGAAAAACTATTGAGTCTGTAATAAAACCCAAATCAACATTGGCTCGGCTTTTCAGAGGTGGAGACAACTCAGCGATGTGAAAGCATTAGGCAACCCAGACATTTCCATCATACCTCCGTTAAGACACGTGTGATAGATAGCTATACAGCTGCTCTCTAACACCAATATATCCAATTACTCAAAACAACAGAATAAGACTGAGAAGACATCTTTTTATATTTAGGTGCAGCCTACAACAGTGTCGTAGGAGCACAACCAGAACAATGCTCCTACGCAAGACACATGACTGATTTACTGTATTAGCGTCCGTAGCGTGGCTTCATTCTTATTCTCAAACTTATTAAAAAAAATAAGCTCATCATGTCCCATTCTGCTGATGAGAGATGTGTTTTTTTTAAGGTTATATATTGATGCAAAACATATGTTTATGCAGCCAAAGCAATCTTCATATATCATCAAATATAGATTTTTTATTTATTTATTTTTAAACAAGTTATGTAAATTGTACTTTTAGCTTTTATTCATAGTTCATTGGTCATTCAAGTTATACATTGTGGCAATGAGATATCTGTGTGGATTGCGGCCGTGTGTACAAAATTGCTTTTAAAGAAATGGTTTACTTCCAAAATTCTGAAACTTTCTAAACCACTTTTTCTTTTGCAACAGAAAATATATTTAGTGAATGTCCAGGCTTAGTTTAAGTAACGCAAAGTCGCATATTTTGCTGCAATATTTGTGACCCTGCAGCACAAAAGCAGTCATGAGTAGCACAGGTATATCTGTAGCAATAGCCAACAATACATTGTATGGGTCAAAATTATACATTTTTCTTTTATGCCAAAAATCATTAGGATATTAAGATCATGTTCCATGAAGATATTTAGTAAATTTTCTACTGTAAATATATCAAAACTTCATTTTTGTTTAGTAATATGCATTGCTAAGAACTTCATTTGAACAACTTTAAAGGTGATTTTCTCAATATTTAGATTTTTTTGCACCCTCAGATTCCAGATTTTCTAATATTGTCCTATCATAACAAACCATACATCAATGGAAAGATTATTTAGCTTTCAGATGATGTATACATCTCAATTTTGAAACACTGACCCTTGTGACTGGTTTTATGGTGCAGGGTCCCAATTGAGATTGGGCATTTTTACTATATTCATTCAGGATTTAAAAATCCTTATTAAAGGCTTTTGTATGGCCTGTGAAACATCTCAAAACCCTGTCTTGCACAGTATTTCTTCACCAACCTCAGTAGAACACAGCATTTTCATTAGATAATGTTTTCACTTTTTTAAATGACTTATTTGATCATGCATTGTTTTGCATTCTATACGTTTGACACTACCTGAACTAATGACCTGTAATTAACCTAAAGTGTCTTTGACAAATGAGTCTAATGTTAAGAGAAGGCTGAGGAAGGTGCTGATCATTGATTCAAGAGGGACATATTTTTGACAATCTGCTAAGTAATTGGATGTGATCTTAAAGAGTGTCAGCTTGACAGCTGATGATAAAAAAGGATATGGAAATCTGAATAAGAACACGTCCTGCTCTTTGCTGCTAAATCTCTGTTTGCTGCTTATTAAGTGCATGTTTGGTGGACATATATGAAGCTTAGCTCTATAGATTGGCAGGATAAGTGTACAGCGTTATTAAAGATATGATTCTGTCCGGACTGAACTGATGACTGGATGGTGTTTGTGCAGCACAGCACATAATTATATGTTATAAAACAACATCCTTCTCTCCAGAACACTCTGACGGCTCACAGCACACGTATGACAACATCATCTGAACATAAGAGCTTGATAGATGTGCTGAACACAGGACTATTATGTTATTACTGAATTTATATAATGTATTTTATTACTTTTACGGTTTTTGAAGGTCTCTTTTTCAAGTGATAATTTATCCAACCTTTTATCTGATCCTTATAATAATGATATCCTTATTAAAGAATAAAGAAAATGAATGCTTTGCTAAATGAGAACAATCAAATGCATGTCATTGTTTATTCATGTCTGTCAATACAGTGAGCTCTCAACACTACAGGAATCAATTAAGATCAATAAGCATTCAATAGTGTCATAACATATGCATTCAAAGATCACAAGATCACAGTGCATCTCTCATGGAGATCGTACAAAGTCTACAGTTCAAATGTTGGAGCTCTGTAAGATTTTTGAATATTTTTCCAAGAAGTCTCTTCAGCTCACAGAAGCTGCAGCTATTTGATCATAAATGAAAGTTAAAAAATTGAAATATTAATACAATTTCAAATTTTCAAATGTTTTCTCCTTGAATGTGTGTTAAAGTGTAATTTATTTCTGTGATGTGCAGCTGTATTTTCAGCATCATTACTGCAGTCTTCAGTGTCACATGATCTTCAGAAATCATAATAATATACTGATTTACTGCTCAAGAAACATTTCTGATTATTATCAATGTTGAACACAGCTGTGCTGCACAATATTTTTGTGATACATTTATTTTCAGGATTCACAGATGAATAGAAAGTTCAAAAGAACAGCATTTATCTGAAACAAATAATGTGTAACATTACAAATGTCTTTACTTTCACTTTTGATCAATTTAAGGCATCTTTGATGAAATACAATTATTAAAAGTATAAATCTCACTGACTCCAAACCTTTGAAATGTAGTGCAAGTCACTATGAGTCTGTTTGTTTGACTTTGCAGAGGTCTAAGGATTTTATTCAGGGAGTTTAGGTTTGCATGTTCAGTTTTTGTAAATGATTCAATATTGTTTTCACCGTATAGTGCATTTATAAATGCTGCTGCTGCTGCTGTTGTTTGATATATACAGTTTTTTACAATCACTTTGCTACTATTTTCAGAACCTTGATGTCATTTTTCACAACTCTAGACACAAAACTCACAACCAATGATCAAAATGCACATTTTTCAAAACTCTAACCCTTTCTCAATCGCTTGGATAAAATACACATAAAACTTAGATCATTTGTATCATAGTTGTATGGAAACAGACAAACAATCTTCCATGTTTAAATCATGAACGTTTCAAGATACTGTAACGAGATTCATTGTCACCCATTAGCGTGGAGCATGAACCGATTAGACTACAATATCCATGGATGTAGCCTAATATTTTATCATAATGCTTCATCAGACACTGTGTCTATGGTCCCAAATACTGTACCACCTTTTCAGACTATTTACAGTATTGACAGTACTGCACTGTATAGATGCAGGCCCTTGTAATTGCTTGTCCAATTCTGCCAACTCGTTACTGATGATTGAGTGCACATTGTGGAATGAGTATATAAAGAGTTGATTGGGATCCAATTGCAAGAGCATAGTGATACGTAACATGGAGCCAGCAGGTGATCCAGGTCACAATGGAAGTCAAGCAGTGGTGGGAGGAAGACGAGGAAGACGTGTTGGTCAAAGGAATGGTAGAGGACAGGCACCCCTTCTGAGAGGTGGTCGTGGGTCGTTTGGGGAACGAGGTAGAGGACAGGCGGACAAGTGGTCGGAATTTCATTGACCAGCGGGGCAACCATCCAAGTACCTGGACAACGTGGGGCCAACATTACCATGTGTGCGGCTATATCAGAAGATGGTGTGGTGGGACGCAGACCTCATATTGGACCATATAATGCAGCTCTCCTTGTCACCTTTCTTGATGAGCTCGATCAGGTTTGTAGAGCTGAAGGTGTGATCTATGTCATTGTGTGGGACAATGTCAGGTTCCATCATGCTCATGTGGTGCAAGCATGGTTTCAGGCCCATGCACAATTTACCACCCTGTATTTACCCCCATACTCTCCCTTCCTTAACCCGATTGAGGGATTGTTCTCCGCATGGAGATGGAAGGTTCATGATAGGCACCCTCATGAACAAGTCACTCTTCTCCAGGCCATGGATGACGCCTGCAATGACATCACAGCAGACCAGTGTCCGGCCTGGATTCGCCATGCCCGAAGGTTTTTTCCAAGATGTTTGGCTAATGAAAACATCCACTGTGAGGTAGATGAGAACCTGTGGCCAAATCCACAACACAGATTCGATGACAATATAGAAGTACAGTAATCACTCCTGTTTTGTTTCCTACAGTACAAGCAAGTTAAGGAACACTGCATTTGATGTTTTACAGTACTTTTCTATTTCATAGCTAATTACTGTATTTTGCTTTGATTCAAATAAACCTATGTTGTGATTGTACTGTAGTGTTTTGCATCAATATATTACAAACTTTGTTCAATGATTCCACTGTGTCTGTAGTATTCTCTCTACTCCTGCAGTACTTTTACAGAGATGTATTTACTGTACATGTAGTACCATAATGAGACCTGTATCACCTATTCTGTTCTACTATATTTAATGATTGTACGAACAATGACACAGTGAAACTATCGGTTGCTTGTGTGTGGGTGATCTATAGTTATGTTTCAATGGTATTTCACAGTAAATTTGTTTTTTGAACCAATGATTGTGCAAGATTTCTTTAAAGATGTGATGCACAATGCAATGTTTGAACATTAGACAGCCTGTGTTACAAGAGATAACCGTTTTGAGTTTTGTGTCTAGAGTTGTGAAAAATGACATCAAGGTTCTGAAAATAGTAGCAAAGTGATTGTAAAAAAACTGTAAAATGACTAGAGGACAAACATGCGTCTGAGTGTTTTAAGAGACTCGTGTGTGTGTGTGTGTTTGTGTCAGAAATAGTGTGCAAAGCAAGCTGACCTCGAGAGGTGAGGTCAGACAAGGACACACACACACACACACGTTGTGCTTTGTGGCTCAGGTTCATGAAATCACAGAGAGCATTGTTACATTAGCAGCAGAGAGGAGAGGTGGTCTGGAAAAGACCCTCAGAAAGAGCCAGCGCGAGCTGAAGAGCAGAGGAGAGTGTGCTCATGAGGGAATATCTCTCTCTCAGTCGGTCAGACACACATCCAGACTTTCTCTCTTTCTCTGTCACTCTGGGACTCCGAGAGCCGCATAAACTCAGTGTCTATAAAAAGTGCTGGAGATTTTGATTGTCATCCTTTATAATGAAGGTGCAAGCCAATCGGCAGAAAAGGTCATTCTATTCCAGTTGACCAGAGGGGGATTATGGGTCGGGAAATTGCAGTGCATTGCTTTTGTGACACTGGAATGTAAACCGGATTCTGGGAAACGTGACCTCCTATAAGAGGACTGGATACAAAATACCCTTGGGAAGGTTAGGAGCCCAACTGAGCTTTTGCTTATTTATTTTCTTAGTTGCATGAATGTATTTGGCCTCAAACCAGAACAAAGGAAACACAGAATGCAGAAAAAAATTAAAATAAATAAATAAATAGGCCTATAAATAAAATAAGAATGTCACACATTAATCTTATAATTTTATATTATATTAGATATAAAATATAATCTTACATTAATATCTAATAATATAGGATATATTAGTTTATGAGCCTCAGCACAAATCATCTGCAATGGCTCAAGCTGTTAAATAAGATTATCTTTAAGATATTAAATATACAGTTCTTGATGTTACACCGTGGACATCCTGTTGAAGGAAATCATACAATCAGACATTTCTTGAGATCAGGACTGGTTTAGCAGGCAGCTTCTGAAACAGAAGAACAGTCTCCACCTGCTGGACAGTCTGCAGAAGGACAGCCTTCATCAAAATAAATACAGACAGAAATCAGCTGCTCAGACCCAATGATAGTGATTCTACCGCAGTCTTATTTTAGTATCATTGAGATACCATTTCTTAATTTATAATTAGATTTCATTTGTGATATTTTCTGTTTTTGTTTCAATTTTAAACTTTTTGTAATTTTGTTGTGATTTTGTCTTTTATTTGTTGTTGTTGTTTTTAAAAGTCTCTATAGTTTTTTTTATTATTATTATTTGTCATTTCGTGTATTTTATTTCAAATAATGATTTTTTTTTATTTTTTTTTTATTAAATATATTAATCCTGTTCAAAGGCATTGGCTTTTCATTAAAAATAAATAAATGAAGAAGGGGTGTTGCAATGATAAACCATTTGTGTTTCCCAAAAGATCCTCAGGGAACAGTTCTTAAAACAACATTTATTTTATTTTATTATATATATATATTAGAAGGATTATTCACATATTCAATATTTATGATAAATGCACAGAACTGGCCCAGTCATCTGCTAATATATGCCTCTAATATGAATAGCAAACATAACTTCGATGAAAGTGAAGGATGAATTTGAGATTAAAAACACTGTAAGGTTAGTTAAGGATAAAACAGTGTTTGTCTGCTCGTATTCTCTTAGAAAGCTGTTAGAAATCAATCAAATCTTTGGACCTGTCCGTCAGCTGAACATACAGATCAAACAGAGAATGGCAGTAAAAAGCAGTTTTAATGTGGATAATACAAGATCAGAAAATGTAAATATGAAGGGGAGGTGACGTGTTAAACTAGAGAACAAATAATGTCCAGTGTTAGTGCAAATCTGTTCTAACACATTTACAGAGGGATTACACAGTGATCTGAACACACACACACACACACACACACCTTAAACATGTCCGTCAGTCAGTGTGTATTTGATGCACAAACACACGTTGGATTTAAAGGCTTTGTTTGTGCATATGACTTTTGGGAGGGTCTCTCTCTCTCTCTGTGTGATTGTGTGTGTGTGTGTGTGCGTGTGCGTGTGTGTGTGAGTGTGAGTGTGTGTGTGCGTGTGTGTGTGTGTGTGTGTGTGTGTGTGTGTGTGTGAGAGTGTGTGTGTTGCAGTAGTACAGAGGTCTCTGGGGTTGGGCCGGGAGTCTTGTATGACAGCACTACAGCACCAGATGCCAGAGATCCTCGTGACACCAGCAGCGTTATCTTTCTGCTCGGTCTGCTGGACCAAGGGCACAGAGCACACGCTACAACTTTACTACACTTTCCAGCAGTTGTTTGCCAAACAGCGCAGCTTTTCAGTCACAAGATGCTTTTCAGCACACTCGTTCCGAAGAGTCATTTTATTGAATCGGTTCATTCAGAAGCTTCATGTGTTTCAACTGATTCAGTAGCACTTTACAATACGATTTCATAAGTTAACATTAGTTAACTACATTAGGTCATTTATATATATATATATATATATATATATATATATATTAATGTATAATGTCAACATTTATTAATACATTATTAAATTCAGAAGTTGTATCTGTTAAAATTATTTAATGGACCTGGGCTAACAAGAACTAACAATGAACAGCTGTATTTTATTAAGTAATGAAGATTAATAAACACTGAAATAATATGTATGTGTAATATAATAATACGTTGAAATGACTTGCACAGCCAATTTGAAAAGATTTAAGGCAGTAACTAAACTGAAGTTTTTAAATTGAAGTTGGTGGAAATGTTTTACAGTGTTAATGCATTAACGATCCTTAATTAATAGGACCTAAAGTAAAGTGTTACACTGATTCACTGATTGACTTGCTTCTGCACACTATTTTAGGTCTTCATTGTTATACAGTAGTGAAATATTTAGTTTACACTGCTGTTTATCACTGTATCATTTACAGTATCGCTTCAAGTCGTGTAAACCCCAGACTTTATTTTAACTGTAAATCCAAAGCCGTTATTCAAACAAAAATCCACAGGAAGTTCCTGAGTGAATTGATGACTCAAAGATGAAATTATATTCTAGCTTTCATAACTATAAACCAACATAACAGTGTTTTTTTTAGTTTTTTTTTTTAACTGTGCCTCAGATGTTTCTCTTGACATTTTCTTAATGCTGAAGTATGTTTCTGCAGCACTACAAATCATGAACAAAAATAAATGTTTTTAAAACAACTTTCTGAATACAGCCTGCATCAGCCATTGGCCGAACCAACTGATAGTCCCGTCCCCAACTCACACCATTGGCTGATTCTCTGTGGACTAGGAGGCACTCGGAACAAATATGGGAATTTGCTTGTTCTTGAGATAAATTAACCTATGAATGATGCATTTATCATCTTTGCATATTAAGCTGGGAATGGATAAAGTAATTAAACACTGAAAAAGTTGCTTTCTTAAGTTTTAAAAGACCTTTGGAGAAATACAAACACATGAGTCCATATGGCCATACTGCAAGAGTAGAGAGATTATGTGGCTCATTTGATCTTGGAGGAATTTACTAAGACATGTTTCAGATAAGTTAGCATGGGAGAAACAATCAAGATGTAAAATATATCTTATTTGTGATTTTTCTTTCCTGGGGGTGCGTCCACACAAGTCTTTGCTAAATTTACCAGTAAATAAGGTCTAAGTGGATGCACAAGCAGTTCTGTCCTCAGCGTTGTGTTGTGATATGTATCCCTTCTTCCCATAATGCCTTTCATTGGCATCATTTAATCTAGGAGATGATTTAAATGGATTTGTCCTCCTCTCAGGGATCAGATGAACCTCCGGGAGCACTTTATGGATCTCATCATGAGATGAGCAGTGAAAGCAGCAGAATGAGTGTGGGCAGCTTTAACCAGGCACGGGCCATATGGACGGCATCTATTAGTCCACTCTCTAATCAATAATGTAATGAGCAGAGCCTTCATCCCCTGAAAACCACTCCACACCACCCATTCTCATTCATCCTGTCATCTTTAAAGGTGCAAAACGTGAAAATCCAGTCATTAACGCAAACGTTGTTTGAAGCAAATAGAGACATTTTGAAGAATCTCCTTTTTTCTCTTTTTTCATGTAAAGAAAATTATGGTCTGAGTCTGTAATCATTTAAATTTATGCATTTTGCAGATGCACTATACATTCATGTTTTATTTATGTTTTATATAAATATATAAATAAATATATATATATATAAATATTGGTCAATTTCGCATAAAACAAGACTACTTCTCTAATGTCCTTTCACTTCTCAAGTAAATGTGCGATATGTTTTTTTTTCAGAATCTTCATACATTTCCCCTGGAAAACAAGTCAAAAATATAGATGAAAAACAGCACTTTTTGCGAGTGATCAGAAGGTGCCGTAAAGAATATTTCCATATTCTAGTCTTTGGAAGCAGAGCTTTTCAAGACTTTATCTATTTTTTTTTTTTTTTACACACACACACACACGCACGCACGCACGCACACACACACACACACACACACACACACACACACACACCCCAGACCTCCTCCATGGCATCCAGACGCACAGGCAGATTGTCCAGCGGGTCTTCAATCCCCAGGCCTGTCTTTATGTTTCAACCTGTGTTTGCCAGGCCATAGATCAGCTCAGCATTAATGACCTTCAAGTGCTTTGGACAGTTGTAGACAGCTTGTTGAAGAGGTATCTGCCACAACCGTTATCGCTTCACTTCTTCATCTGTTCCCTGATTAATGCCTGCCAGAGGTCAGAGGTGACTGACTCACCCATAATTCGCTCCACCGCTGAACTGACTTTCCTTCTCGACCTACTCCATCCCTCCAACCACCTGTCAAATAGAGAGACTTTCTATGATCTGGTCAATCATCGATCCGATGGATAAAATTAAGTCCTGCCCTACATGTCTTTTTTCTCATTGAATATCCTGTTTCACTCAGATGTACGGAGCATTACAGAAATAAAATGAAAGTGAATGCCATTTCATGTTGATTTTAACAGATTGCTTACAGATATGTGACAAATAATTTCAGCTTACAATTGAATGCACTGCACATTTATATTTGCCGCCATTGTTTGGTGAATGTGATAAAACAGTATTAGAAATGATGGTGATCAATTTCAAGTTGGATTTGTCAGTGTTTTTGCTCATCATCTGTATTTTTTGAGCATCCAGTGGAATGAAAAACACTCCAAATATCACATCTATCATGCGGCGTGTCAGATTGCATGAGAATCACAGGCGTCCTCTCCTGAGTGCGCTAGACTGGCAGAAAAGCTCTTTAATCAAATGTCAGAGCTTTCAGACTCAGACTGTAACATTCAATTAAAACTAGCTGACAACAGTATTTACCCTCTATATATGGATTCAGAGGATATTTCCTCATTTCACAGCTATATGGATGTTGCCTTCGGTAAAAACGCAGGACTTGTTGAGGAACAAGCCTGCTACATTTTATACATGTCAGGTGTGGGTGAAGGGATGAGAGCGAGGACTCACTTGCAGGAGGAAATAGGGCTTTATTAATTATAAAATAAAATCAACAAACAAAACTACATGAAGTTTCACTATTTGCACTAAACATTATGGTCCTGATTCTGGCATTGTCTGAGAATCAATATTGTATTGTCACAATGCCTTTCACTGATCCAGTTTATTTGAATCTTTGTTGAATATAGTGACTTCCTGGAGTTGTTTAAAGTTGTTTCAAGTTATGGATATATCATGTCTTATCTAGGGCACCAAGAGAAGTAAGAGTACTGTGGTGCTCATTAAAAAAAATATATATATTTATATACAATTACAAAAAATAAATAAATACATATGCCCTTAGCCTACTGCACATTTGGTAATTCTAGGAAGTCGTGGCCTAATGGTTAGAGAGTCGGACTCGTAATCCAAAGGTTGAGGATTCGAGTCTCCGGCCGGCAGGAATTGTAGGTGGGGGGAGTGAATGTCCAGCGCTCTCTCCACCCTCAATACCACGACTGAGGTGCCCTTGAGCAAGACACCGAACCCCCAACTGCTCCCCGGGCGCCGCAGCATAAATGCCCACTGCTCCGGGTGTGTGTTCACGGTGTGTGTGTGTGTGTTCACTGCTGTGTGTGTGTGTGTGTGTGTGTTCACTGCTGTGTGTGTGTGTGTGTGTGTGTGTGTGTTCACTGCTGTGTGTGTGTATGTGTGTGTGTGTTCACTGCTGTGTGTGTGTGTGTTCACTGCTGTGTGTGTGCACGTTGGATGGGTTAAATGCAGAGCACAAATTACGATTATGGTTCACCATACTTGGCAGTGTGTCACTTCACTTCACTTCACTACATTACATGTGTGTGGTTGCATCAAAGACAAAATCAAGCAATAATTTGCCCTCCCTTTCAGACCTGTTTAGGGCGACCGTGGGTTTACTTGGGTTTATAAATGCTAGCTAAAGAAGAAAAAAACAAGGTTGTGCTAACAAATTCACAGGGGCAGGAACTCCTGTTTTCTGATTAATGGCAGGGTCAGAGGCTGACAAGTGTTTTAATTTGATTCGGCAGCCAGATAAAAAACCCAGTGCAGTTTGAGGGCCGTTTATGGAGGCAGTGCAGCACACCAACTAAATTCCCTCTGATGGTTCCTGAGGGACCTGAGCACACTGCACCTCTCTCGCCCCCTCTCTCTCTCTCTCTCTCTCTCTCTCTCACTCTTGTACATCTGCTCTAATCCCCTTCACACAAGCGGAGTGCAGGTTTACACACTTTACGTCAGTGGACTGTAATAAAATATCCCCGCTGGTTATCTGATCAATGCTTAGAGGAGAGGTCCAACTCGGCCCGGGTTAATGGGCGCCATTTCACTTAAATACCAAATTATTGACCCGGGCCAAGGCCAGGGAATACCACAGACCGGATCACATGACACAGCAGTGAGTGAGGAATCATGGGAGGTCTGTGACTGCAGATAGGATATGTAGGAGAGGCTCGGGTCACAGGAGTGGGCTCGAGTAACACACAGGACTTCTGATCCTATGATCCTGTCAATAGCATTAAAGACGGTTTTGTGTCTGTCAGGAGCTCTGCATTGGCTGAAGTAACTATCCAATCAGCTTACAGAATGTAATAAGGATGTTTTCCATCTGAATCGACTCTTCCAAATGACAAAAAGTGTGGTTGTTTTGATTGTGCATACACTGTAAAAAAAAAAAAAAAAGTTGAGCCAACTTAAAATTTTAAGGCAACCAGCTTCAGCAGATTTTTGAGTTCTCTCAACTTATTTTTGTAGGAGATTCTCAACGTTGTGTTGTATAAACTTAAAACAAGAAGTTGAGAAAACTCAAAAGTCTGCTGAAGCTGGTTTTAACTTTAGTTAAAGTTTTTTTCAACTTTAGTTTTTTACAGTGTATATACAGTGGATATACGGTCAGCAGATATATTATCCAGATGCTTAGCAGCAAGTGATGGAAATGTGGTAGTGAATGAAGCTAAATGAGATGCTGCAATACACTCTTGAAAATAAAGGGTTGCATTGGCATTGCCAGTTCCACGAAGAACCTTTAAAATCCATGAAACTTGGGTCCATCAGGTCCTTTAGGTTATAAAAATGTTATCCACACTAAGTTGAAAAATAATATATATATATATATATATATATATATATATATATATATATATATATATATATATATATACTGGCCTACTTAGCCATTTTCTCTCCCCGGTGTCATGTGACTCGTTAGTGTTACAAGATCTCAGGTGTGAATGGGGAGCAGGTGTGTTAAACTTGGTGTTATCGCTCTCACTCTCTCATACTGGTCACTGGAAGTTCAACATGGCACCTCATGGCAAAGCAAAGAACTCTCTGAGGATCTGAAAAAAAGAATTGTTGCTCTACATAAAGATAGCATAGGCTATGAGAAGATTGCCAAGACCCTGAAACTGAGCTGCAGCACAGTGGCCAAGACCATACAGCGGTTTAACAGGACAGGTTCCACTCAGAGCAGGCCTCGCCATGGTTGACCAAAGAAGTTGAGTGCATGTGCTCAGCGTCATATCCAGAGGTTGTGTTTGGGAAATAGACGTATGAGTGCTGCCAGCATTGCTGCAGAGGTTGAAGGGGTGGGGGGTCAGCCTGTCAGTACTCAGACTATACGCCGCACACTACTTTAAATTGGTCTGCATGGCTGTCGTCCCAGAAGGAAGCCTCTTCTAAAGATGATGCACAAGAAAGCCCGCAAACAGTTTTCTGAAGACAAGCAGACTAAGGACATGGATTACTGGAACCATGTTCTGTGGTCTGATGAGACCAAGATAAACTTATTTGGTTCAGATGGTGTCAAGCGTGTGTCGCGGCAACCAGGCGAGGAGTACAAAGACAAGTGTGTCTTGCCTACAGTCAAGCATGGTGGTGGGAGTGTCATGGTCTGGGGCTGCATGAGTGCTGCCAGCACTGGGGAGCTACAGTTCATTGAGGGAACCATGAATGCCAACATGTGCTATGACGTACTGAAGCAGAGACTGGGCCGCAGGACAGTATTCCAACATGATAACGACCCCAAACACACCTCCAAGACGACAACTGCCTTGCTAAAGAAGCTGAGGGTAAAGGTGATGGACTGGCCAAGCATGTCTCCAGACCTAAACCGTATTGAGCATCTGTGGGGCATCCTCAAACGGAAGGTGGAGGAGCGCAAGGTCTCTAACATCCACCAGCTCCGTGATGTCATCATGGAGGAGTGGAAGAGGACTCCAGTGGCAACCTGTGAAGCTCTGGTGAACTCCATGCCCAATAGGGTTAAGGCAGTGCTGGAAAATAATGGTGGCCACACAAAATATTGACACTTTGGGCCCAATTTGGACATTTTCACTTAGGGGTGTACTCACTTTTGTGGCCAGCAGTTTAGACATTATAATGGCTGTGTTGAGTTATTTTGAGGGGACAGCAAATTTACACAATAAATTTGTTATACAAGCTATACACTCACTACTTTACATTGTGTGTGTATATATAAAATAAAAAACAGAATGTTTTAAGCACTGTCTCTTGAAAGGATCTTTTGGGAAACACAAATGGTTCATCATTGCAACACCCCCTTATTGTATTGTATTTATTTTCTTCTTCTTGGTCTTCTTCTTCTTCTTCTCCCTATTTCAATTTAGTTTCTCTTCCTGCTTGACATTTTATGACTCTGTTTTAATTCTTAAATGCTCAAAATTGTAATAATATAAAAGCAAGTCTAAATAGTTGAAATGGTTCAACTTAAATCATTTAACAACAATTCATTAATACATTTAACAATACATTTTTGGTCCAATATTTATTTATTTTTTTAGTACGTAATATTATTAATACCAAAATACTTTATTTAAAATAATAATAATAATAATAATAATGTATTAGATTTCTACATGGGACCCTATGAATTGCTTTTGTTTTTCAGAAATTCTGGTAATTAAATGAAGGCATAAAACATTAACAATTTATTATACATGATGAATAGGTTATTTTCGTTGTCATTTAAGTGAAATAACTTAACATAAACATAGGAAACCTCTGTTGTACAGCACTTTGAAAAAAAAAAAAAAACCTGCTGTACAGCAAAGGTTTACTCTTAGAATTAAACATGTAAGAATATTTGTGTGATTTATTCCTTAAAAATAAAGTTAGATTTTTTTTATTATTATGATGATGATGATGATTATTATTAAATAACGATGTGCATTATTTTGTACAATAGTGATATACTCATAATATATAGTCATAATGTTAGTTAAGCTGCAGCTTTATGTTGTTGGGTTTTAGTGCAGATCTTTGAGTTTCTGTGTGTATCTGCTGATAGTCTTTCTCAAAGTAAATGCTGAAATGCTGCTGAAGTGACTCTCAGATGAAGTTCATGTGTTAATATAGTGAGATGCAGACAAGCGTCCTGTGTTTCAGTGTGTGTAGAAGAGCAAATGCACACACAACATGCAGATTCACATTTACATCTCTACTTTTGATTTAGTCATCCATAATTTGCCAAATTATGATACATTCTATACAAAAAAGTCTGTATAGGGCTGTGTCCGTGTATTGACATAAGGTAAAACCGTCTTCAAGTCAAACACCTCTTGTGTTTTGTTAGGAGACAGTTCTTCTGTGGCTTTATAGGTAATTTCGTTTAGCCTACACAATTTTGCAAAATCAATAAGATATTGTCTCTAATATATGCCACAATATTAACTTCTTATCATTGAATTGTTGTAAATAAATATCACACTTGCAACTGGTCAGTGTTCCTAAAATGCTTGGAAATCACTTCATGCAACCCTAGAAGAGTGCTTACTGATAAGCTGTCAAAAAAAAACAAAAAAAAATATTCACATTTTAGAGAAGAAAAAAAAAAAATTCACCCACTGACTTTCAAAGCTGCTACACAGTAATGACTTTCTACTGTGAGAACCTTGATAGAAATGTAGTGGAGTGAAAAGTACAATATTTGTCTTTCAAATGTAGTGACGATAAGTACAATACTCAAGTAAATGTACTTCATTAGTGTCCGCCTCTGCAGATACGGTAAACTCATCTCTCCGACCGGCCAGCTGGCGCAAACAGAAAGTGTGACTCCGCTAGAGAGGAGAAACAGACGTCAGGAAGGAGCTCAAGGACTCACTTTCCTCACGTAAGCACTCTGCTGTAGCAGGATCCTCGCAGCGCATCGATCCCCAGGCCTTTGTAATGGACTCAAATAACAACTCTATTACCGCACACCAGCCGAAGGCCACGAAATTAGTAGAAAAGCAGCATGTGTCAATATTCATTCTGCAGCAGAGATCACAAGGTGAGCACAGGAGAACAAAGGTGTTCCCCGGACAGCCGAGCATGGTCTCATGAAAATGCATATAAATAGTATGTCAAGTCAAGTCACCTTTATTTATATAGCGCTTTTAACAATACAGATTGTGTCAAAGCAACTTTCCAACATCAAAATAGGAAAATAGTGTCAATAATGTAAAATGACAAGATTAAACACTCAATTTTCAGTGAAAGGCATTTCATTATTGGATTCAGTGATGTCATCATCTAGCTCAGTTTAGTTTAAATAGTATCTGTGAAATCAAGTCTACGATCTAGCTGGAAATGAAGTGTCCCCAACTAAGCAAGCCAGAGGCGACAGCGGTAAGGAGCCAAAACTCCATCGGTGACAGAATGGAGAAAAAACCTTGGGAGAAACCAGGCTCAGTCGGGGGGCCAGTTCTCCTCTGGCCAAACAAACCAGCAGTTCAATTCCAACTGCAGCAAAGTCAGATTGTGTAAAACTCATCTGGTTCCTGTGGTCTTGTGCTGATGGCCGTTTAGGTGACAAGGTCTTCAATAGGGATCTGTCTCTGGGGCTCATCTAGGTGTCCTGATCTCCGCTGACGTTCAAGGTTGTAGAGGTCATCTCTAGGTGCTGATCCACCATCTAAGGCCATTGGATCCTCAAATTGTCGGTCAAACCTTCTAACTCCACCCCGCCTCCATTCAGAATGAAGCGCGACCATGGCGCGCAGTTTGAAGACAGACGTCTACTTTGCAATACAAGGGTAAATAAAGAACTGATATTTGAATAAGTACAGCATTTTCTTTAGTCAAGAAATGCTGTCTATAAAGGCTAATGTTTGTGTGTATAAAGAGCAGAGAAGAGTCTTAGCATTTGCTGTCTAGTTGTAGCCAATACACTTTTGTACGTTTTAAATATCATCGCTGTTGATTTTGTATCGTGAGATTTTGTCCAAATGTATTAACAACAAGAGAAACTGAGCGCCTATATAGTGTCACGTCCTCACCAGTCTAGGGACAAGAGTCATTTCAAACTGGGTAAAACAAGGACACTTCTCTTCTCCTGTCCCAGCTCACAATGACCACACAGGGATGATTACAAGATTGACAAATGGTTTATCTCTTGGATTAACGCAAGAAGCGCATCTCTTCGGAAGGGGATCCAGGCCAAAATAACAAACCAAAGTACTGACTAGGGGTTTAGACTTAAATTACCTAACAAAGAAAATTACTAAAATAAATACAGAAGTCTTCCCTATCTCCCTAGCTAGACAAAACAGGAGAAAACGAAGTTTAAAAAAAAAGGCAATCCCCAATTTACTGCTTCAGGAATAACATATTTATTGTTCACAGAAAACTAATGAATGATTCATGAATTAACATTTCTGTATTTGAATTTGAGAGCATAGGTCTGAATTTAGATATATTTTTAAGATGAAAAAATGCAGTTTTACAGATGCCACAAACGTGGCTGTCAAAGGAAAGATTGCTATCAAACAGCACACCTAGATTCCTAACTGATGCCGAAGAATTGACAGAGCAGCCATCAAGTGTTAGACAGTGATGTAGGTTATTACATGTGGGGTTTTTAGGTCAGATAATTAACACCTCTGTTTTTTCAGAATTTAGCAGTAAAAAGTTACTCGTCATCCAGTTTTTTATATCGACTATGCATTCCGTTAGTTTCTCAATTTGGTGTGTTTCGTCAAAGTATGCCAAAGAATAGAATAGTTTGAGAATGAGAAATAGTGACAAATAGTTTAAGAGTGAGGTATCGGGGTGAAGAAGGGATGACGAAAAACTGTCGTGGGACAGAGGTGAGATGGCTGTGTGTGTGTGTGTGTGTGTGTGTGTGTATATATATATATATATATAAAATGTGATGAGTCGGCTGCCTCCCCCCTTATTGTCATCACCACCCCGTCCCGTATTCGCCGCCCTTCACCAGGCTCCCGACGGGAGTGGGTGTATGAGAGAGGAGGGGCGCTGAAACAGCCAGGGCTGGCGGCGTGTGATGAGGCGCACCTGATGTGAATAGAGCCTCATCACCGCCGCCGTTTAAATGCCGAGCGCGCCTCTCCTCGGGAGACCGGTCTCTTCTCCGTGCATGCACGCTGGTGTCCTCGTGGGTCCAGGAAGGGAGCTTCGAGTAGGAAGACTGCCGCACCCGTTAGACGGCCGACGGGCCAGGATGCCGGGCCGTCGAGTCCCCCAGAAGCTCTGGGGGCTTAGGAGAAGGACGTCGCCGCTGAAGGAAGCCGCCGCCACTCACTCGCTCCCGGACCCGAGAGGGTAGCGCGTGCGGCCACCGGACTCCGCCCCTTCCCTGGACCCTTTCCTCCTGAACACTGCCCTCCTTCACAAGCCCCGCAGCACGACGAGGACACCAGATCCCTGTTTATTTTGGACACTTTTTCCCCTTGGACACTATTTTTAATATTTTTGTTTAATAAAAACCTCTCCGAGGCCTGACGCCACGCCCACTGTGTCTGTCATTTGCTCCTCCCGCCACAATATATATATACATACATATCATGCTTATTAATTTGATCAACTATACGAGCTCCACCTGTGCTGAATTGGTTGATTTGATCATGCTCCTCCTGAACCGTTAGTAAAACATATTTTTTTTACGTGCATATGATTCACATCTACCCCACAAACCCACAAACCTAATCCTACCCATTGCGTATCATATGCACGTCAAAGTCAATTTCTGCGTATAAATAATTAAAATATAAACTTGTGCTATTGATATGCAGAAATTGACTTTGGTGTGTAAATGATTTGCACGTCTTTGAGGTGCATATACTACAACCCGAATTCCAGAAATTTTGTGACGTTTTTTTTAAATTTGAATAAAATGAAAACTAAAAGACTTTCAAATCACACGAGCCAATATTTTATTCACAATAGAAGATAGATAACATAAATGTTTAAACTGAGAAAGTTTACACTTTTATCCACTAAATGAGCTCGTTTCAAGTTTAATGCCTGCTACAGGTCTCAAAAAAAGTTGGCACGGGGGCAACAAAGGGCTGAAAAATCAAGACATTTTGAAAAGATTCAGCTGGGAGAACATCAAGCAACTAATTAAGTTAATTGACATCAGGTCTGTAACATAAAAGGGATGTCTTAAGCCCGATTCGGACGGTAATTGTTTCTCATATGAACGTTTGTAAAAATTTATTTACATATCACCTCAGTGCTAAAACTCATGGATTCGGACGGCGATTTATTCACAGTGGAGGAGTGAGTTCAGTGATCCTGCGAACCAGAGAACGCACTGTTCATATGGCCAGTCATGTGATTGTGTGTTGTAAATAAAATTAATTTTATATACAAATTTATTCTTATTATTGTGTAAAATGTATTTAAATATAATTATGTAAAATATATTCGTATTATTCCAAGCCTATTTTATAATGTATAATCCTATTTATTATTTGATTATTTAATTCTCCTGTTTAAAAATAGGAAAATACGCCCTATAGTTGTATATAATTATACGCGATATATATCCGTTTATAATACACATTTTAAAATTGTATTGCATACCTGCCGCTGCCATAATAAAGACCCACTTCGAATGTTTATGTGCTATTCTTCTCTTTCTGCACTCACTCCTGTGGTGGAGCAGTTATTCTTTTAAATACTCTCCAGCATTTCAGAAATAAATATGTGCAAATTACACCGAAGTACAACAGTTACCGTACGGTGTTCGGGAGTGTTCAAAAAGGGGTTAAACGCTGAATTTTGAATCGATATCTTCTCGATTCGGACGGGAATTAAATTACCACACGACCTTGGTGTTTGTCAAAAAACAGTAGGTAATTCGGCCGGGGATTTTTACGGGGGTGGTGAGAGAAAAACACAGACGTCCTGGATTCGGACAGCAATTAAATCACCAACTACCCCCTGTATATGGTGAAAATCACTTACGTCCCTCTGAGAAACAATTACCGTCCGAATCGGGCTTAAGAAGTAAAGATGGGCAGAGGCTCTCCAATCTGTGAAAAAGTGTGTAAAAAGATTGTGGAATACTTTAAAAACAACGTTCCTCAACATCAAATTGCAAAGGCTTTGCAAATCTCCTCATCTACAGTGCATAACATCATCAAAAGTTTCAGAGAAACTGAAGAAATCTCTGTGTGTAAGGGACAAGGCCGAAAAACTTTGTTGGATGCCCGTGGTCTTCGGGCCCTCAGACGACACTGCATCACTCATCGGCATTATTCTGTCATTGACATTACTAAATGGGCCCAGGAATACTTCCAGAAACCGGTAAACACAATCCGCCGTGCCATCTGCAGATGCCAACTAAAGCTCTATCATGCCAAAATTAAGCCATATGTGAACATGGTCCAGAAGCGCCGTCATGTCCTTTAGGCCAAGGCTTATTAAAATGGACTGTTTCAAAGTGGAAAAGTTCTCTATGTTCAGACGAGTCCAAATTTGACATTCTTGTTGGAAATCACGGACATCCTGTCCTCCGGGCTAAAGAGGAGGGAGACCTTCCAGTGTGTTATCAGCGTTCAGTTCAAAAGCCAGCATCTCTGATGGTGTGGGGGTGCATAAGTGCATACGGTATGGGCAGCTTACATGTTTTGGAAGGCACTATGCATGCTGAAAGGCATATTTTTAGAGCAAATACGCTTCCTTCCAGATGACGTCTATTTCAGGAAAGGCCTTGTGTATTTCAGCAGGACAATACAAAACCACATACTGCAGCTATTACAACAGCATGGCTTCATAGTAGAAGAGTCCGGGTGCTGAATTGGCCTGCCTGCAGTCCAGATCTTTCACCTATAGAGAACATTTGGCGCATCATTAAACTAAAAATACATCAAAGACGACCACAAACTCTTCAACAGCTGGAAACATATATCAGGCAAGAATGGGACCAAATTCCAACACCAAAACTCCAGAAATGCATTACCTCGATGCCCAGACTTCAAACTGTTTTGAAAAGAAGATGCTACACCATGATAAACATGCCCCCGTCCCAACTATTTTGAGACCTGTAGCAGGCATCAAATTTGAAATGAGCTCTTTTGCACATAAAGTTGTAACATTTATCAGTTTAAACCAGGGCTGTCCAAACTTGGTCCTGGAGAGTTTAGCTTCAACTTGCCTCAACACACCTGCATGGAAGTTTCCAGTACGCTTAGTAAGAGCTTGATTAGCTGCTTTAGGTGTGTTTAATTAGGGTTGGAGCTAAACTCTGCAGGACACCGGCCCTCCAGGACCGAGTTTGGACAGACCTGGTTTTATGTTATCGATGTTCTTTTGTGAATAAAATATTGGCTCATGATTTGAAAGTCTTTTAGTTTTCATTGTATAAAAAAAAAAAAAAAAAAACGTCCCAACATTTCCGGAATTCGGGTTGTAGGCAGTTTTCGTGTGCATATGATGCACAATTTTTTGGCGTGCATATAATACACAGTTTTAATGTGCATATCTACCCCACAACCCTAATCCTACCCACTGCGTATCACATGCACGCCACAGTCCATTTCTGAGTAGAAATAGTTTGCCAAATCAAAACATAAACTTGTTCTTTTGATAAGCAGAAATGGACTGCACATAATAGGCAGTTTTCGCTTGCATATGATACGCAATTTGTTGGCGTGCATATAATACGCAGTTTAGATGTATAAGATACACATCTACCCCACAACCCACATTGCAAAACATATGTACGCCAAAGTCAATTTCTGTCTATAAATAGTAAATCAAATCATAAACTCATGCTATTGATACGCACTTTCATGAGATCGGGTAGGAGCGACAAAGTGGCTCGAGCCGGTCATCGATCGGCTCCTCAAAAACTGAGGAAAGCGGCTTCAGCTGTGCTCTCTCTGTCGCTCGCCAACATACGGCAAATTAAATCAACTCGCTCCCGCGAGCAGATGGGTGTTTTAACAGTCAGTTAGCCTTTAGATAATTGAGGCGTCGACTCTAGAATCATAAAACGGATGACTTGTTTATACATTTCGCCGGAATAGATCACGGAGGTTAAATAAATGAAATCCCATTTGTCAGGCGGTAATAAATGGCTCCCCCTCAAACAGCCGCGTTTGGGCTAATAAATATGGAGGCGCGAAGTCTATCGATAGGGTAACAGCTTAATGAAAGGCTCGCTCCCCGCGCTTGTTTTCCCCTCTCCTCCTGCACCCGGTGATAAGTAGCAAAGCAACCAAGCCTGTAATTACAATCTTACAGAGAACCCGGCCAATCTGTATATAAATCTCACCATCCAATTACAAGATGTAATAATTTTGCAGTCAAGCTGGTAATGAGGTCTAATACTCATGCATGTGATAATCCCCCCTGGATGCTGACTCTATCAGATGTTAGCTTTGTAATTATACTGGCAGAAAATCATTATTTCATGTTCAGCAGAAAAATGAGGTTGGTGGTGAAGTTAATTTTCTCCATGCTCCGTGAAGCATAGACAAAATTTTAATGATTTAATCATTATCCACGATGCTGTCTGCAATTGACCCGTGTTACTTGTGTGTGGCTACATTTGCACAGTTAAGAGTCCCTGATACATGGCGAGGCCTGCCAGGTAGAGCGGCACACTCGCTTTCTCTGTGTAATTGTGCCACAATAAAACTATTACCCTAATGGAAAGGAAATCTATATTGTGAAAGCTGCCATCCTATTTAACGGCCATCCAAATTTTATATGCACGCGATTAACTGTGATGCGTTAGCGCAACTGTTCGGCTGGGATTGCTGAGGTGTTTTTCTCAGATTTTTGACCTAAACGAAGCAGGGAAAGGTCACTCATGTTGGGAATGTCGAACGGATCCGATCCCTGTAGTGCTTTTACTCTCACAAAATGGTTTGCATTGAAACAATAATGTCAAGTCAACTCAAATGCAATAGTGCTTTTAGTTTCAAAACAGCTTTTCAGAAAATTAGGATGTCAATGTTTATAATCTCTTCATCAAAATATAAAATATCATCAAAATATAATATTGCTACATTAATGTTTCTGCATGCAAAATAAAAAAAAGATTTTGAATAGCAAAATATGATTTCAGACTTATTTAATAAATACAACCATAATATTATTATTAATAACTAGCCAACATATGCCAAAACTATACTGAACTAGAGTGTTAAAAATACAAGTAATAAGATCCAAGTACAAGTAAAAAAAATAATAATAAAATAAAAATATTAATTGAGAAAGGAAAATACCATTAGAATTTAAGCAAACAAACAAATAGATTGAAAATTAATAAATTGAAAATAAACTATTTTAAAAGCTTTTGAAAATATATCTGTCACAAGTAAGCAGAGACAGGATTCAAGAGCGGATGAAAACAAACAGTTTATTAGTATCTCTGAAGAGTCAACAAGGCGAATCCACAACAGTCTAGCCGACAGCTGAAAAGTCACTGTAGCGCAGGGATGCAATGGGCAGCTCACGGAAGAGGAATCCCAGGAAGCCGATCAAGGAGCCAGGAAACAGGAGACAACAAAGAGACCAGGACGCGAGGACAAACATCAAGGATCTGACAAAACAAGACGAGATTAGCACAGCTAATATAGAGCCGCAAACGAGCCACACCTGACAATGATCAGCTCGTTGCGGCAATAAGACACACCCACGTGATCCCATGAACCGTGACAATATCTAAATAAAAAAATGTAAAATAAGAATAAAAAATAAGAATGATGCATTTACTGTAAATGCATTTCCCATGAGTGAATTGAGATTCACACTAGTGTTGATCTGACAGAACTGAAGCTCAGTTAACTCTGACTGTGCAGCAAAAGCCAGACTCTCACTCAAACACACATACTGTAGGTGAACCAGCTACTGCTAGCGTTGAGTATGGTGATATGCTCAGGTGAAGTAAAGTCTGGGATCTGCAGGTGATGGTATCTGCTCTCAGCTGGTCTGGGGTCAGTGCATGTGGAGCGTGAGATAGGCCTGTTACTGCAGCTGATTGATGAAGGCTGGCCTGAGAGAGCAACTCAAACGGGATTCAGGACATCATTTGTGTCTTTGCTAAAATGTTAACTAATCCAGAGATGAGAGAAGATCAGGCCATGGATGTTTAATGAACGAGTGAATGAATGAGATGGTCCTCAAGGCCACATCAGTACACTTAGTGTTCAATATTGACAGATTGCAAGATTTGGAGAGGTTTCTAATGAAACACCTCTTTTTTTTTTTTTGCATAGATTTGGAGCGTTCATGAAATTCTCGAATTATTAAGTTTTTTTACAGTTTATAAAGTGTTATTTACGTATCATTGAGAAATTACTATAGTTTTTGTTAATATTTTTAATTAGGTTTTATTTTCATATTTTCTAGTTTAATTTTAGTTAACGTTTTAGTCATTTTAATGCTTGCTTTTGTAAATTTTAAATGTTTATTTTTGTTTTGTTTTTAAATGTCTATATAGCGTTATTACTTTTTTATTTCAGTTTTAGTTTTAGTTAGTTTTAGTACATTTAACATTTAGTACAATTAAATGAAAATGAGAAATGTTTTGGAATCTAGCTAAAATAAAATAAGTTTAAGGTTTTGTATATATATATATATTTTTTTAAATGAACATTTATTATATATCACCAAAAATGTTGAAATCATACGAGTGATAAAAGCCTCTCATCAACAAAAAAATTGGAAATATTTCTAATGCATTTATTTTTGTATAAATTCTAGTTCATGACATTTTAAATATTCATTATGTTCTAAAATAAGGTGTGTATATATATATATATATAATTGTATTTTTTACATGTACATGCATCTTTTCTCTGGTCACTCCTTCAGTGTAAGCCTGAGGGTTTTTTCAGCTGTTTTATCATCCAACAGGTAAAAAGTAAGTCAGATCAAGTCTAAACTAACGGCCTCTTCTTAATAAGACACAAAACATATACTTTTATAATAATTATTGTGTTTTTCATCATACATAAGTGACAGTATTCCTGCCTTCACGTTGTTGCTCTGTATTTACTAAATCCTCCATTCATTCCGTACAAGCTTAAATCACGATACGATCCTGATACGAGATGCGCTGATAAACACTTGTATCTGGCGTCTCCTATTACATAATTGATCCGGACTGTGTCTCTCTCCAATACCTCCAAGTGTATTATTTCCCCGCATCTCATAATGTGATAATGTTAGATCCGCTGTTGCATTATATTTGTAATCAGTTCCATCTGAGCTCAGGCAGGAAATCCGTGTTGGGGATCAGACGGCGAGCACAAAAGGCCTGTTTTAAATTCCTGAAAGTGTCAGAGGATGGCGAGCGGGACGAGAGGCTGTTACTTTTGCTTTTTCCCATTAACTGTTATTTAAATGTTGTCAGTCAAACTGCCGCCTGCATCTGGCATCCATGCCATGTGAAATTTATTTATTGAGAGTTTTGGTCACACATGGAAAGTTAAGCAGATGGTGCACAAACACACACACACACACACACACACACACACATGTGACAGGAGGATTTCCTCCCCTCCCCGTCCCGTTTTATGTATAATCTTTATGCCTGTCTGTTTCTGGACACGAATGGCGTTGTTTTGCCGTTTTAAACCGATCTAATCAGTAGGGTGTTAAACAAGAGGGGATCTTTTATGCATTGGGTGTCAGGACAAGCAAATCACTGCTGTAGATCACCAGAATAAACAACTCCAGCTGATTCAATTACAATGGTCAGGCTGCCTTTATCTGCCTCTGACATCATTTCAATCAAAATGTAAAATAATCCAATGCAGTCGATGCAATAGCTGAGATAGGCTAGATCGGATACAGACTGCTGCTTTTAGTCATTTAATAAAAAAAAAATGTAAAGGGGGGAAATATATAAATAAATAAAGGCGAGACATTCTTCCCTCTGACAGCTGTGTGGAAGTCGCTCGAGCCAAACTCTATTACCCGGCGTAATTGTATTCAAAACGAGCCGCGCCGTGAGATTGTCTATTACTTTTCTTTTTTTATGAGTCCTCCGTCGTTACTGAAGACGCAGCCCGCCGATTGTTTTCTCATTTAATTAACAAATGCATACAATTTATCCCTTCGCTTTTGAGTTAGCGACAGCCATTACCGGTCGCTTCGCATTTGCCGTAGCATTGAAATTCCTCCAGCGGCTGTAATAATCTCAGGTCGCTGTAAACGTGCTAAATTATGAATCCGATTGAAATAGGATCCAGGCCGCTGCCCTTTTAGCAGGTTTAATTAACAAAGCGAAATCCACTTTAACAGAATGCGGGAATATCCCGACTCGAAGGGGAGGGAGTTTCTTTCGATGGAAATTGAATGTATGGGAATGTACGACGATGTTAATAATTCGGCGACGGAGTAATCTAATAGAAAGCAATTAATTTAGGACACAGGCTGCTGCACTTTTTAGTTGTTTAATTAAAGCGGGTTTCGTACGGGTGCGGATCTAAAGGCTTACGCCCTTTGTCACCCTTGAGACACAGGTTGGGCGGCTGTGTGTAATGTATGTTTGCGGCGAGGGTTGTAAACCGCACTCACTCCGCGGTCGGACGCTGGAGCTCGGTGCGTAACATATTATAGGATGTGTTGCATTACGAGTATCAGAGACTGTAATGAAATCCGGCTGAAACGTATTCTGTGTTTAGAGTACTAACAGCAGCCCGTCTGAAGAGACTCTTCTCTCTCAAACCAGCAGATTATACAGTAAGAGACTCCAATCCTGCTGCTAAGAGTCCTACACATGCTGCAGGTTACGTTTATAAAGCTTGTGGAAGAACAAGTCATTACATGTAAAAACGCTTTAGCAAAAACAGTGCATCAGAAAAAAGAAGAAGTCTATTCTGCTCATTTGTTTGATCAAAAAGACAGTAAAAAATGACAAATATTATTAAAATTTTAAAAAGCTGTTTTCTATGTGAATATGTGTTAAACTGTAATGTATTTCTGTGATCTGCAGCTGTATTTTCAGCATCATTACTGCAGTCTTCAGTGTCACATGATCTTCAGAAATTATTCTAATATACTGATCAACAAACATTTCTGATTATTATCAATGTTGAAAACAGTTATGCTGATCAATATTTTTGTGGAAACCGTGATACATTTTATTTTTCAGGATTCACAGATGAATAGAAAGTTAAAAAAAAACTGCATTTATTTGAAACAGAAATCGTTTGCAACAATATAGATGTCTAACCCTAATCCTAACTGGCACTTTTAATCAATTTAATGTATCACTGATGAATCAAAGTATTCATTTATTTGAAAAAATAAATAAATAAATGAATCCCCACTAAAATTCTTTCCTGTGAGAGTTCAGAATAAGAGTCTCACTCTGTTTGACGTTGTGTTTTTGTAAAAGTGTTTGTTTCCCAGTGATTCAGTGTGTATTAATGGTATGGTGTTTATCTGTGCTTGCTTCTCAAATATATTTTAGTAACATGTATTTATCTTGTCTAGAGATGATTCAGGTCAATCCTTTTCAAGACAAATGCAGCTGTCCTCTGTTTTAGTATAGATTTAAATTAAATTTAAAACTTCTCTAGTATGTTTTCTGTGTATCTGTCATAGCATTTAATGGATTCCTCCAACATCTCAGAGTTTGATGATCATCATGATATTTGAAGCGCTAGAGATCAGCGATAATAGCGCCAGCGCGTCCACCTCGTGACAGATAAATGTATTAATATCAATAAAGCCATGTTAGCACTGGAAAATCCTGTAGCCATCAACTTTGTCATGTTTTTTTCCATTAAATGCATTGGCGACCACTTCACACAGCATTATGAGATAATAACATGCATAACTCTGTCGCATTAACGTGGCAGAAAGTAGTTTCAGCTTCCTCCAGAAAAGTAAAGGTTACTCTTGTAAGGTGAGCAGAGGAAGGAGTGACTTTCTCCTTATAAACAAGCCTTTTATAATTCATCAGAAGCGTTGACAGATGAGTTCTGCTGGAGAATATTAGAAAATGTCTCAAATCTCATATATATGCTAATAGTATGCTGAGACCGGTTGGAAGTGTGGTGGACTTTTTAATCTGCCCTGACCAGTGAGGAAAGTGGAGGAGACAAGTCATTGCACTCAACAATTTATGATCAAACAAGCGGACTGTATAAAAATCTGCACAGGATGCAGGACGGGGGGAGAAAGACATTTTCTCATTTAGCTCTTGTGTAATAACAAATAACAACAGTTCCCGCTTCGCTCGTCGGCCACGGCACTGAATTAGTTTTCCCCCGCCTTTTATTTATTCTCATATATATGTATTATTCTTTACATGCATTGCGTTTTATGTTCGACATTACTGCACAGTCAGTTTAAAAGAGTGCTCTGTGCTAATGATTTTATATTTTTTGCGTTGTAAATGTACGGATCTTTACAGTGAACATCTCCGTAACGCATTATTAAGAGCTATGGGAACACTTATAGGCTGTGTTACTGTAATTCTTCAGGATGAGTCTGTGCAGGTCCAGTGTTTGATTGATTGCTGTCAGTATTATAATCTCTTTAACATCTCAGTCGTTTCTCCTCGTAGGGCTGCACGGAACTGAAACCACGATATGGCTTTGTGCAATTAACAAATCACAAGAGCTACGGTTCATTTCAATAATGTGTTGTGTGTTTCAGACTGAAACATATTATTTTAAAATAAAATTATAATTGCTGTTGTATTATTTTTCTTAAATAATCTTTTTTTTCAGTTTTAATATTTTTATTACAATAGTTGAGTATTTTTTTATTTGAATAATAACAATAATAATACATTATAATTTATATTATATTTAATAATTTTTTATTAGTAGTTGTAATAAATTCATTAACTAAAAACTATTTATTTTTATTTTGTAGTTTTTTTAAACTCATTAGTAAAATGTATATTATTTTGTAATTGTTGTATTATTGTTAATAATAATAATAATAATGCATTATTATTATTATTATTATTATTATTATTATTATTGTTATATTATTTTTCTTAAATGCTGTTTTTTTTTCTTTTGCGATTTTAAAAAAACATTATAATAGTTATTATTATTATTATTATAATAGTTATTATTACATATTGATATATAATTGTGCATTTGTGCAGTTCTACAAACAAGCACGGCAAACCTGGATTTTTTAAAGCACATTCTACATGTTTAAATAGTTCTGGACTTTTGCTTAATTCTCCTGCATCTCAGATGTTTCTCCTCAGAAAAGACCCCAGAAATCTCAAGAGGTTCAAAAGACATCTCACATGTGCTCAGATGTAATAAGACCATCGTTTCAGAGCTGCCCTAATTAAATGCACTTAAATGTATACGTTAACAGATTAATTTAAGTCTAAGCATTGTAGGAGAAACATCTGAGATAACATTGAAACTACAATAAATTCAGCTCAGCCTCAAGAGCTATGAAAGAGCAACATTTGAGCAATACAATGCTGATCTGTCTGAACTGTAAAGTAAAAAGCATGAAGAAGCTGATGCAGGCCTACTGTATTGCTGCATTGGGTTCCTTTAGCTCTTTCCTTGTCAGGACTAACACATATACACGAGAAACTTCTTTGATTACACATACATTTCTAAGAAACAATAAGCAGGCTCTCTAAGTGAATGAGCCCGGATCTTTTGTGTGAGAGATGCGCCCTTCACTCCTTTCCAGAAAACCTGAGCGTATTTATGCAAAACAGCATACTAAAAATGATACCATAATCAGTCAGAGGAGCCGATTCCCTGCTCTATTGGAGCTTGTGATGAAGTATTAATGCTTGGTAGCTGGTGCTTTAGTTCTCCTAAATTACACATGTCAAAGATAAAGGCTTTGTTTAGACCGTCAGCTCGGTCTGGGAAAATAAGGGCGTTCACCGATGGCTCAGTGCTCCTGAGAGAAAGTTTGGAGGAGAAGAAAACCTCACTTTTTTTCTGATGCTCTGTCCAAAACAGGCCAAAATCTGCTTATCATGAACATCTGCTTCCTTTTGACTTTCATAAACCTATTAAAGCAGAGCCAACTCTTTGATAAATACCTTCTTACAGGCTTTATTGCATGCAGAGGATCACGTTCGGTGCAGTCAGGTTTATTTTTTAGGGAAGGACTGGAGACGAAGGAGGCGTTTTGTATCACGAAATGGGCAATCTTGTGCTCTTTGTGTGGATGAACTGAGGTTATTTTTGTATAAACCCCTGAATGCTTACTAGAGCGCGACGATCTCATGACCTGGTGCTTCTGTGAGGATTAATAGACCAGCAATAAAATTAATGTGGGCATTTCCAGCTTTCCCCAGTTCTATCAAATTCCTACACCTGTTCCCTTTCAGGACGGCATTAGCATCTTATGCTTTTGTGGGATGAAAAAGAGTTTTGGTGATATAGCAGTGTTATTTGATTACGACACACTTCCCGCTGAAGAAACTCTCCTCATCCTCCGTCTGTTAGCGCATCACTGACGGAAAGTTATTACACATCATTACGTTTTTTAAAGCGCAATTTAGCCGGCCTCCAGAGCTGATTCTCTGGTGAAAGGCTCAAATAATGGAAAGCTGGAAAGTGTTTTGTCTGCTTTAGTTAAGCAATGTCTCCTGTGTCACAGCGGTCAATTAGCTGTCTTCAGCCGACTGCCATATTACACATGTTCCAGTCAAACACGGCATCGCTGACTTTATCAGGAGGATGGAAATTAAAAAGAGAGCCTAACATGTGTTAGTGTTCCTTTATTAAAGATTCCATGGAGTAGCCTACATGTGCTGTGCATGGATTCTGACTTCGAGTGCAGTTTTGACATAGTGATATGAATAATATTTTTATATACTTCTGAAAATGCACTACTGTTCTCAAGTTTGGGGCTGAAAACACTAAAATATTTCTGAAAGAAGCCTCACCAAGGTTACGTGATTTTAATTAAAGGTACAGGAATTTTTTTTTTTATATTATTAGAATGTAAAACAGCTGTTTTCTGTGTGAATATGTGTTAAACTGTAATGTATTTCTGTGATCTGCAGCTGTATTTTCAGCATCATTACTGCAGTCTTCAGTGTCACATGATCTTCAGAAATCATAATAATATACTGATTTACTGATCAACAAACATTTCTGATTATTATCAATGTTGAACACAGTTGTGCTGCACAATATTTTTGTGGAAACTGTGATGCATTTTATTTTTCAGGATTCACAGATGAATAGAAAGTTCAAAAGAACAGCATTTATTTGAAATATAAATATTTTGGGACATTTTAAATGTCATGTTTGATCAATGTGTCCATGATTAATAAAAGTATAAATTTCTATAAAATAATAGTACTAAAACAACTTCTCTGAAACTTTTGAACAAGTGTTTTGTTGTTGTTGTTGTTTTATTCCACCAAAGTAAAAAAAAAACAAAAGTGACACAAATTCTCAATTCTCTCTTAACCCAGTTGACCTTCAACTTTTTTGAAGGTTTTAATGGGATATTGGTTTTAACGGGATAGTTCACCCAAAACGGCCATCCTGTCATCATTCATTTGCTCCAGTGTCCTTCCAAACCTGTATGACCTGTTCAAAATAAAATAATATATTTCAAAGAATATTGGTGATCAAGCTATTTTGATGAACATTGACATAAAAGACATATTTAGAATGGCATGAGGGTGAGTAAATAAATCTAAATTGTTGGTTGAATGAGCACTTTAAACTGATTACTGTCCGCCCACAGGACCTTGAATACATAAACAGGAAGAAAAAAAAGTTGATGCATCATGTGCTTTAAGATTTTTACATTTACATTTATTCATTTAGCTGACGCTTTTATCCAAAGCGACTTACAATTGCTATATATGTCAGAGGTCGCACGCCTCTGGAGCAACTAGGGGTTAAGTGTCTTGCTCAGGGACACATTGGTGTCTCACAGTGGAGTCGAACCCGGGTCTCTCACACCAAAGGCATGTGTCTTATCCACTGCGCCATCACCACCCCGATCAGGGATCAGGGACTTTCATTTAGAAAACTTACAGGATCAACTTTGATTTGATGTTGTTCTCCAAAAACCCATGAAATCACAGCTCTCTCTTTGACAGAACCAACAAATACTAATTCTTCATTTTCTGTTCAATCTCTATCCTTCTGAAGCCGCCTGACAATGACCAGCGACTGGACATCATGTTGAGGGCTGAGATGTGAACTAAAGGCGATTTAAAAACAAAAGCACAAGCCATTTGCTACAATATGATTTACTGTAACTCTTTAATAGCGTTTTCTCTCCTGATGCACAGCACAGGGACTGGAGAAGCTCCTCTCACACCAGCAGCCCATCTTTAAGACATTTATCTAGGTTTTGTGTCTGAAGGTTCGGGGACCAAAGTGGATGCGGTCAGGGAATTAGACAGGGCCTCTGTCAGCCTCCTGTCCTCCTCTGACCATCTCCATCTCTTTCTCCTCCTGCTCCTCACCGTGTTGGCGTTCGGTCAGCGGCGCTGTCGGCTCCATTATGCCCGGGACGGAGAATGATGATGAATGTGCCGCCCGGATCGGCTCGGAGCGCTGGGAATTGGTTAAGTACTTCTGCAGCGCTCTGACCTCATAATCGCTCGTCGCCTCTTGGCCGGCTTGATTTATAAACTGGGTGGTGATTAATGCTTTTTTAAGTGGCTGAGGCACGGCTGGGACCGAATCGCTCAGACACCCGAGCTCATGTCACGCCGCCGCGCTGGGAACAATAGCAGTGTTTCTGTAGCCTCATTCACACGCACTATAAATCACGGAGCGCTCAGGGGTCGCTGGTGTGTTACAGACGTCCTGTCAGGGGCTTGTTGAGGGACGGCCGCTCAGGTTTGGTCATGTGATGGAGAGACAGGTGCATGACCCACAATGCCTTGCTCTCATTACAGCTCATCATCAAACATACACTCTGTCTGCTCTAATTCAGACGCACAGCACACTAAACCAGAAGAGAATAAAAAAAAACACATAAACAAATAATAAAAGCATCGTCTATCATCATCATCATCATCAAACTAAATACAGTTTACACATGTAAAGAAAATCAATGTATATATCTGGATTAAATATCAGTAATTAGAAATAAAAACTTAACAATTATAATAAAAATAAAAACAACAACATTGTTATTATTATTATTATTATTATAGAAACATTTGTCACAATGCATACAGTGTAATATATATATATATATATGTATGGGAAATTGAAAGTGATATTTAATTGACACTGCCATTTCCAATGTAGCGGGCACTTACTGGCACACTTACGGGCATTTATATGGGAAGTCGTGGCCTAATGGTTAGAGAGTCGGACTCGTAATCCAAAGGTTGCGGGTTCGAGTCTCCGGCCGGCAGGGATTGTAGGTGGGGGGAGTGAATGTCCAGCGCTCTCTCCACCCTCAATACCACGACTGAGGTGCCCTTGAGCAAGACACCGAACCCCCAACTGCTCCCCGGGCGCTGCAGCATAAATGCTGCCCACTGCTCCGGGTGTGTGTTCACGGTGTGTGTGTGTGTGTGTGTGTGTGTGTGTGTGTTCACGGTGTGTGTGTGTGTTCACTGCTGTGTGTGTTCACTGCTGTGTGTGTTCACTGCTGTGTGTGTGTTCACTGCTGTGTGTGTTCACTGCTGTGTGTGTGTTCACTGCTGTGTGTGTGCACGTTGGATGGGTTAAATGCAGAGCACGAATTCTGTGTATGGGTCACCATACTTGGCCGTATGTCACTTCATATATATATATATAAATATATATACGTGTGTGATTATTATGATTTAAGTTTTAAAGTATTTGCACATCATAGCATTTATATATGCATTTACTCATTAATTTATTTATGATGTAATACAGTAAATAGATTGTATTGCGAATTACCTCTGAGAATAATGATAATTTAGAGAAAAAAAAAAATATCAATGCTGGATGTTTTATGGTACATGTATGCATTTATTTATGTATTTATTTACATGTATTATGATGTTGGGCTGCGTGTTTTCGTCAGGTTCACCTGTATGTGTCTGTACAGGTGAAGCTTCAGCTATCCTGTAGCGAGTGGCTGACATTTAAAGTTTGTTCGACAGCAGCTTAACTTTCTTGTTTTCTTCGCTCAGGGCTGAGATTGACAACTCACTTTAGACTTTCACAGCGAGTGCAGTTTTGTGAGGAAATTTGTTTGGACTCGTCTCTCCTACGGGCATCTCTCTCTCTCTCTCTCTCTCTCTCGGCTGCGTGCTGTTCTGCCCGATACATTGGAAATGGCAGTGTCAATTAAATATCACTTTCAATTTCCCTGTTTTATGATCCCTCCACTACTAAGCACCAATAATCCCGGCCCTCCTACCTTGTCATGAAGATGATTGATTACACTTGTCTCTCCCTATATAGAGACATTTACATGAAAATAAGGGAAAGCAGGCTTTTGTTTGCATAGAACCGAATCAGAGGAAGCAATTGAAAATTTGATATTCATGTGCGGAGCTGAGGTGATAATAACCTGGGTGTTGGGAATCGGACACGTTTGGCTGGATTTGTGTGGAGAGACACTGTAGGGACTTGTGTAGATTTTATTAAGCGAGTAAAATCATTTTCTCCCGTCGTGACGGAAAGCACAAGTCGTCTGAGCTAACATAATAATCTCTCGCTTTCTGTGTCTCACGGCGGATTTTTTCCTTTTGCAATCTACGCATTTTGGATTAAATGAAAGAGTACTCATGCCTAACAAAGCTCTGCTGATGGTCCTATATGCTTCCCATATGATTATGTAATCAAATCCTGATCAAATCTGTCATCGCAGCAGTGGTGAAACTGCAACTGTAAGTGCCTGGGAGAAAAAGCACGCTGTAGGTTTTAGTTTAGCTTTAGTGCGACGATGACTGAAATCTAATATCGCAGAGAGACGGTCATCAATCATAAGTTTTAAATGACATTTCCCATTCGTGTTTCCGAAGGCCTCGCTCTAATTACACCCGTGTCGGCCCGTGGGTCAATGGGTGAGTGTTGGAGGGCAGAAGGGTTGGTTGAACAGGTGCTCAGTGTTGGAGGATCAGCTGCTGCTGGGGTTCCCAGACGCCACTGAGGCCCCGAGGATCCGGGGCCCAAGAGCCCTGCTGTTCAACCAGTGCTCAACCAGCCAAGAGTTTGCTTCCACAGGCAATCCTCAGATATATCCATATACAGTACACACATGGAAAACAAAATTAAATGTTTGTATTAATTAAAGATCAGAGGTGGACAAAGTACACAACTCCATTACTTGAGTGAAAGTACAGATAATGCTGTCAAATATTACCCCATTACAAGTGAAAGTTGTAAAGACAGATTTTTACTTAAGTAAAAGTACAGAAGTACTTGCTTTTAAAAGTACTTAAGTACCAAAAGTTCATTTCCTTTTTTAATGTCAATGCACTGTTTTTTTATTGTTGAACGAAATATTTGCAATACCTCTGAAGCAACTTAAAATACATTACACCTACTGAATACACTGACTAGCTAGTACTAGCTTTTGGAATAAAAAGCTTTTAGAATGTTAAAATAAAAAAAAATATATACTGTATGTTCATTAGTGTGGATATATATATATATATATTTAACACCCCTACCCACTCCCACAAAAGCAGGATGGTAGTGATCTCACACATCTCTGGCACATCTACAGTCATGGCCAAAAATATCGGCACCCTTGGTAAATATGATCAAAGAAGGCTGTGAAAATTAATCTGCATTGTTAATCCTTTTGATCTTTTATTTTAAAAACAATCTAAAAAATCTACCCTTTCATTGGATAATAAGGATTTAAAATGGGGGGAAATATCATTATGAAATAAATGTTTTTCTCTAATACACATTGGACACAATTAACGGCACCCTTTTATTCAATACTTTCTGAAACCTCCATTTGTCAGTTTAACAGCTCTAAATGTTCTCCTATAATGCCTGATGAGGTTAGAGAACACCTGACGAGAGATCAGAGACCATTCCTTCATCCAGAATCACTCCAGATCCTTCAGATTCACAGCTGACGATTTTCTACAGGGTTCAGGTCAGAGGACTGGAATGGCCAGCAGAAGCTTGGTTTTGTGCTCAGTGACCCATTTGTGTTGTTTTTGAGGTTTGTGTTTGGATTATTGTCCGGTTGGAAGATCCAAACATGGCCCATTATAAGATTTCTAACAGAGTCAGTCACTTATTGATTTTTTATCTGTTGGTATTTGTTAGAATCCATGATGCCATGTGTCTGAACAAGATGTCCAGGACCTCCAGCAGAAATATAGGCCCACAACATCAAAAATACAGCAGTATATTTCATTGTACACATGGGGTACTTTTTATCCCTGTGTTCTCCAAACCCATCTTGAGTGTTTGCTGCTAAAAAGCTCATGTTTTAGTTTCATCTGACCATAGAAGCCAGTCCCATTTGAAGTTCCAGTCGTGTCTGATAACTGAATATGCTGGAGTTTGTTTTTGCATGAGTGAGGAGAATATTTCTTGAAATCCTCCCAAACAACATGTGGTGATGTAGGGGCTGTTTGACAATTTTTTTTTAAGGTTTTCTGACCCTGAGACTCAACTATTTTCTGCAATTCTCCAGCTGTGGTCCTTGGAGAGTCTTTAGCCACTCAAACTCTCCTCCTCACCGTGCATTAGGATGATATAGACACACGTCCTCTTCCAGGCAGTTTCATAACATTTTCTGTTGATTGGAATTTCTTAATCATTGCCCTGATGGTGGAAATGGGAATAACCACCCCGGAGAGCTCAAAATTGTGAATATGAATGGGAAAATATTTCAGATATATTTTACTCATCATAATTTCTAAGGTTGCCAATAATTGTGTCCAACCTGTATTTTAGGAAAACAAAAATGTGTGTATATATATATATATATCATAATGATATTTCCCAATATTTTAAATTCTTATTCTCCAATGAAAGCTTAGATTTTAGTGATTAAAAAAAAAAAAAGATCAAATTTTCACAGCCTTATTTGATCACATTTACCAAGGGTACCTACAATTCTGACCATGCGTGGATGTTTGTGTGTTGTGTGTAATTGCAGGTAACTTCACACTTTGAAAGGAAAAAGCTGTTTAACTGCAACCTATTTCGACCAATCACAGTTCAGTATTTTTATGTGACGTTAAGATCAGGTAAATCTGATATCAGTGATTGCACACTAATGAACAGCTGTGAGTGGAAGCTCATTCAATGAATGGCACTGCAGAGTCAGAAAGTGGTGTATAGACTCGGTTCATTCAGAGAAATGTTTATATGCTCTGAGGCCTGTGTGAATCCCAGTGTGCTGTGAGTTGTTGACTGAGTGTTGCTGTTGTAAGAGAGTTCTGTGTGCTTGCTGAATTCACAAGCGTCCTCCCTCTACTCTCCTATTCAGCTGAAGTGTGTGTGTGTGTGTGTGTGTGTGTGTGAATTTTACTTTGTCAATTTTAAATTTAAATGCACTTAAAAAATGTTTGCAGTAGAAACAATATGAGGTATCTTTAATTTCCGTAGCACAGATAATACTGAACAAGTTAAGTGCAGAAGTTTATTATATAACGTTTTTTTTTTTTAACACCAGACTACTATATGAACAATAATAAGCACTGGCTTATTATACACTGGCATGTGAATAATAATTCACATGCATAACTCATTGGAATAAAGATCATCTTTACAAGTTTTGTAGTTTTGTACAAACATATTAATATTAATATTTTTATTAACTGCATTTGCAGATCATATTATTGAAATAAAAAGTTACTTAAGTGATTTAAAGAGAGACACTTTTATGACTGTTTCTTAACACACTTAAGTAAACGTTTTTACACTTTTAAAAAGTGGTTCTTGTATAATGATAAATTAATTTTATTTGTATGCAGAATTTCAATAAATGTTTTTTTTGCCATGCTTTAAACTAAAGTCAACTTATTTTGATGTTTTGAAAAACATATTAAAACAAATACAAACTACTTGGTTATGATTTTAACTGCAGTGTGTTATTTGATATTAAAATTAATATATTTTAAATGTACTAAATTCAACTTCATTACTACTAATGTGTAATTACAAATTTGTTTAAATACATGATTCGATAGATTCAATAGAATGATTTGAGAGTCATTCAAGCATATTTTAGTTTATCATAAATGCGTGTCAGTATATTTAGCAGTAACACATATATATGTATGATTTTTTTTAACTAAAAAGTAGAAGTAATAATGAAATTACAATATGATGCCATACAATACGATATAACTTTATTGTCAGACAAAGTCTGGCATTTGTTTTGCGTTACAGCAGGTTCGCTCACAATTATAAAACGTTATCACATGGACACAATACAGACAAGACCTTTACAGCCACAAGAAGAATGGGGAACAAATAAATACAAATACTTTTATTCTTTTAGCAGACACTTTTATCCAAATTGACTTACAATTGAGGAATACAATGAGCGATTTATCAAAAAGAGGTAAATAAAAGTGCTTGAAATAGAAAGTTTCAAGCATTGTTCATATTAGTACAAGCTAGTACAAGGAAGAGATTAAGGAAAGAGAAATCAAAGTTTTTGTTTTTGTTTGTTTGTTGTTGTTGTTGTTGTTGTTGTTGTTGTTGTTTTGAAAGCTCCGGTACATATTTATTTATATATATATATATATATGTAACTTGTTCAGCTCTAATACAGCTTGGTGTACGAAAGAATACTTTGTAACTAGATGTGTACGTAGTATGTAACCACGGAGTAAGTACACATTGGTACATAGTATCTACAGCTCTAATGTTTGTGTAACTACACATATATGTAACAACCCACTGAATGGTATGTGTAAGTACAAATGTGTAACAGGACTAACAACCATTTTTGAAAAATAATGCATTACACTTTATATTAAGTTGACAATTCCTATGGATTTACCATGTAATTACTTTGATGTTACACAGCAGCCATCAGTAAGTTAGGCTTTACATATAAATTGTGATTGGTGTCCAGAATGTTACACTTTATATTAAGTGGACAGTTCCTGAGGAGTTACCATGTAAGTAAACTGGTATTACAGTGGTACACCAACTCCAGATCCAACTCCTCACACTTCACATATCCCTAAACCTACCCGTTTCCACCCCCTGGATCAAATTGTTCCAATTACTCTTATACATACTGTTGTTACAAAATGTATTTGTATAATTCCTGTTACACGAGTACTTAATGAAGTGAATAAAATGTTGTCACCAACGTCCTGTTACACATTCGTACTTATACATACCGTTTTTAGGGTCGTTACATGTGTGTAGTTACAGAAATACTACAGCTGTAGATACTATGTACCAATGTGTACTTACACTGTGGTTACATACTACGTATACATCTAGTTACTATGTAAGTACACAGATATTAGGGACACTTAAAATAAAGTGTAGTATTTAGTCTAATTCAATTATATTTTGGAACCGTATACTGCCCTAATCGGCAACAGTACAAATTCATTATACAACACTTGATTTGGTTTAGAAACAATATTATTGGCCAACCTTACACGATTTTTATGATAGGACAACTCATATACTTTTTGAAGAGGCTGACCCACTAATTTGGAAAACATTTTTATTAAATTCATCAGCTTTGTTTTTAAACGGACAGATAAAACTTATATAATATACAGGATGACAGTACGGCAAAACACTCATAAATACAGACATAAAAATAAATAAATAAATAATAATAATAATAAAATAATCTGCCTTCTTAATCAAAACGACCTCAGTTGGCAGAGGAAGTATATTTGGATTGTTTTTGTGTTTGTTTGTTTTTTACAAATACTATCTATATTGTCTTTCCATGATAACATGTTATATAAAGATACTACACTCCTACAGTACTTCAGTTGGTCAGAACTCTACTTGTATTCAATATAAATGTAAATTATAATACATTTTTGTAACACTTTATTTTAAGGTGTCCTTTTTACACATATTGCATTCACAGTACTTACTATTATAATAAGAATAAATTATGCATCATTACATGCAAGTAACCCTATAAGACAAACCCCAACTCTAACCATATGCCACCCTGGAGCACAAAAGCAGTCATCAGTAACACAGGTATATTTGTAGCAATAGACAACAATACATTGTATGGGTCAAAATTATACATTTCTCTTTTATGCCAAAAATCATTAGGATATTAAGATCATGTTCCATGAAGATATTTTGTAAATATCTTACCGTAAATATATCAAAACTTCATTTTTGATTGGTAATATTCATTGCTAAGAACTTCATTTGAACAACTTTAAAGGAGATTTTCTCAATGTTTAGATTTTTTTGCTCCCTCAGATTCCAGATTTTCAAATAGTTGTATCTCAGCCAAATATTGTCCTATCATAACAAACCATACATCAATGGAAAGATTATTTATTCAGCTTTCAGGTGATGTATACATTTCAATTTCAAGAAATTGACCCTTATGGCTGGTTTTGTGGTCCAGGGTCACATAAAGTAAGTAGATGTAGTTAATTAATATTACTCAGTATTTAAATGTGTAATTGCACTGTAAAAAGGACAACTTAAAATAAAGTGTAACATACGTTTTCATTTAAATGCAATTATCAAGCAAGTAAGTGTCCAGAGACATTGAATATTCATTTAATGTATAATAAGTCTATAATAAGTGCTGTTTTTTAAAGTGTACATCTTAGTTCATTGTAGCAGCCTGCTAACTGCTAAAGAAACCTCTGATAGAAACCTGTGCACCCTGATTCCAGGAAGCAGCAGCAGCCAATCAGATTACAGCTGGCATAATCTGCCATTTCAATTAAGAATCCACATGAGACGGTCAGTAAGTGTTCCCAGGCCGGCAGCGGGAGAGCCGTCTGAGGCGAAGACTATGACCTTTGTGTGGCAGGCCTCAGTCTTTCTCTGTCTCCTGCATGCTCCGCTGCCCAGAATGGCCTCCTCAAGAGCCGCAGCTGAGCCGAGAGAGAAACTAAATCAAACTGCGGACACCATGAACAACCTGGACACTCTCCCCTGCAAGCCTCACCCCCAGATAAGAGGATAATTTAATTAGCCAGCTTCCCGGAGCCTCGGCTGTAAGCTCGTGTTCAGGGAGTCCTTTTGATGAGATTGTATGGCTGTGTGCAATACGACTCACTTAATCTTTAATGGGACGCATCATCTGTGCAGTTTCAATATTATTTCACACAGGAGGCTGCCTCTCAGTGGTCAATTTGAAGACAATAACTTCGCTAAACGTCCCTTCACCCATAACCGGCCTGCTAATTGTGTTTAATTCCAGGTTCTGAGTGTCATTTCATTTAAAAGCTGCCCATCAGGCAACTCTTGCTGAAAAAGAACGCCGAAGTTGTCTAGCATTAGCTTGTTTTATGGCTCCGCGTTGCCATGTTGTTTTGCATTTGCATTTCTGCTGATAGGAGACGCTACGATAGGAATGCAGATATACGAGGCACGCTCTTTTCACATAAGCGTCTAAGTAAGAATAATATGCAGATATGCACTTCTGTGACAAAGCCGAGGAGGAGAGAGATAATAGCAGAAATCAGATAGCGAGCGCAGGTATTTCTCAAACGGAGCTCTGTCTGGCGATAGCCCATGCATATATGGAAAACAGCAGATTAGCCCAGCCAAATCTCCTCGTGCCCCTCTGAAGTCCTTTGTCGAATCGCAGAGGGTAGGGGACTAAGCCGGCGGGCATGTTTACATAGCTTGTATGAGTATCGTTGTCCAATAAGTCCTGTCTCCCATGGTCTACACTTAAACAAGGTCAGCTCTGCGAGGAAACAAATGAGAAGTCCCATATCAAGCTTTGAACGCCACCGCATTACCGGGCCTCGCTCTGTGTGCGAGCGGCGATAAGCAGAGCGCTAATGCCGCGCGTAAGGCACTAATAAACAAACGCTGGCTAAATTGCTTGAAAAGAAGCAGCGATGCGTAGGCTGCGACTGCCGTCTGAATGGCTTAATCTTTCCTTACTTTACATTCTTATTCAAGATTGGCTGTTAAATGGGCAAAAAATGTTTTCCTTTCTCAGTTCCTCCCACCAGAATAAAATTTGTCCTTTCTTTCACAATTTTTTGCCAGGAGATTATGTTGCATGTTTGGATTTCGAGGAGTATTTTTTTGTCTACATGGGATATGCGATTGTGTTCCTGTGTTAACGTTTCTGAACAAAGGGCGAGTCTTTGAGAGAAATTAAAAGTGTTTGTTCCTAAGCAGGCCATATTTTAATCTCTAATTTGTCGTAGGAGCCAAAGACAGTCGTTTAGGCCTCTCTCTGCATGAATCGAGTTGGGCTAAATAGCTGCCATGCTTGCATTGTTTCTGCTAATGTGTCATGCTGTGAGACGCGAGTAAAACACTCTGCACTTTGACTGTACAAACACTACACAAGTACAGCTTTGCTTTTAAACAGAGTTTACAATGAAGCACTGTTAGATTAACCTTAGAAGAAAGCAGACCTCTGTTGGGTTACAAAAAACATCACAAATCAGTTTCAAACTCATGAGCATTTGGTTTGAATCAGTTGGAACGATGATAACTATAATTATAAAGTTTTAATAATGGATCTAATTCTATGAGAATATTGGAAGTCCACACCACAGCTATAACAATAACAGCACAGAGGAAAAATATCATTGGGATCACTTTATATTGCTGCTCAGACTTTATATTAAGTGGCCTTAATTACTATATACTAACATTAAATACCTATAAGACTGTGGATTCATGGTGTAACTGCATGCTCCTCAGGAAAATTCACACATTTACTGCTAATGAGTTTGAGGTATGGTATAGGCGTGTGAAGGTTAGGTTAGGGTTAGGGTTAGGGTTATATTTATATGTTTTTGGGTAAGGGTTGGGTTAGGGTTAGGGTTAGGGTTATATTTATATGTTTTGGGGTAAGGGTTGGGTTATTGTTGGGGGTAAAGTTAACAGTCTATCTACAAATGTTAATTAAAAGCACATGCATTAATTGCAATGCATCAGCAAGCATGTAAGTAAGTATATAGTATGAAATAATTAAATACATTAGGGCTGAAATGATTATTCAACATTATCGACAACACACAAATATTATTTATTTTTTTGTAGAGTAGTTGTTTGATCTTATATGACCTAATGTAAGATCCTGCAATAATGCAGTTTGACCAGTGTGGCGCTGTATACTTCAATTCAGTCCTCCTGGATGAAATTCAAGAGAAGAAGACACACAGCACTCCAGAGCAAACACAGCCAAACCTGAAGCTGCTAAGTGGCGTTTGGATCAGTATGTAAATATATGCTGTGTGCTTTCCTCCCAATAATGTAAAAAAACACAACAAAAACTGACAGCGGTGAGAAAGCAGCAGTTAAGAAAGCATCTGATCACAGAGATGTGGATGTTTGCACGAGTTCTGCAGTTCGGTACTCTAGTGAAGTCCAGTCACATTTAGTTCTATAGTACTTTATGAAATAGATAGCCTTAAATCAAGCAGCTTTACAGTATTAAACATGAAAAACCAGAGTCAGTGATGCTTTCAGTTTCAGTTGATTTCCTGTTATAAAGCAGCTCTCCAGTGGGGAGCAAGCTATCGATCAAATATTTTTATTAGTGGGGGAAATTATTTCATTAAAGTGATAGTTTGGTTTGCAGAGATCAAAGCTTGATCTAGCTCAGGACTGTGTTGATTATCATAACCCTATAAGGTTAAGAGATATTATGTTGTGAATAAGATGGTTTATCCAAAAATAAAATGTCTTATCACTTACAGAGTTGATGTGAATGATTCAGTTACTTTTTCCAAATAGCTAATTAAATGGTGAATGAGAGAGTCTGTCATCTCATTTTGTAAATTATAAATATGTATAATATTTGTAATTACATAATATGATTTTCAAAAGCTGAAGGGATTATCTTTATTTATTATAATATGTATAACTCAATATTTTAACGAACTGCAAAAGCCAAATAATCAATAATGTTGCGAAAGACCAGACTGGGTTGGATCCATTTGCAGCTTTTATTAAGAATGATAAGTAAATCACCAGCAAACTTGAACAATGGAGGCAAGGCAGAGACAGAGTCGAGAAACAGGCAGAAGGTCAAGGCAGGCAGCGATAATCAAGAGTCCAGTAAACAAATCCAAGTCGAGGCAGGCAGAGAACAATCAGCAACGTTAAACAGTCCAAGGGTCGAGAGGTACAAAACAAACACGGGTAAATAATGCTCAGAAATGAAAGCCGGGGCAAATCAAGACTTTGCAGTGTGTGCTTTGTGTAAATGAAGTGCAGGTGTGGAGTGCAATCAGTCCCAGTTATGAGGCATGATGGGAAATGGAGTTCATGAGATAGTTAGTATTCGGGCGACGACTCCCTCTGGTGGTGCGAGGGAGGCGGTACAGGAACCTCTACCGTAACAAATAAAAGTCTACTGAATAATCAGTGAAATAATCGATGATTAGTAGAGTAACCATTATAATAATCGTTAAATTAATCGATTATAAAAACAAGCATTTGTCGCAGCCCTAAAATACATAATAGTTAAGGCCACCTGACCCAATTGTGCTGGAGCATTTAAAATAGTAGAAAACAACTGCATTGTGTGCTTATAATACACATAACTTTACAGTGGAGGCTAATATAGTTATCTTGATGTTATCCTGATCCTGAACGTTTTTGGTGATAAGCGCAATAGAAATTGTTGACACTTCCCATCACCTACAAAAATATTGTGGCAGAATGATAGCATCTTATATATACACAGCACTTCAAAGTCCATTATGTGATGCATGCTAATAATCAAGGGTTAGTTCGCCCAAAAATGAAAATTCTGTCATTATTTACTCACCCTCATGTCGTTCCAAACCTGTAAGACCTTTGTTTATGTTCGGGACACAAATTAAGATATTTGAATGCATAATGAGAGCTCTCTGGTCCTCCATAGACAGCAAGAATACTATCACGATCAACGCACAGTAACATAGCAAGGACAATAGTAAAAATAGTGGTAAAATAGTCCATATGACATCAGGGGTTCAACCGTGATTTTACAAAGCTACGAGAATAGTTATTTGTGCGCAAAGAAAACAATAATAACATAATTTATTCAACTATTCTTCTCCATGAGTTACCATCTTCCACCATTTTGGAGAGTATCTCAGAACGAAATCAACGCAATCAGCGTTGTTTACGTTCAGTAGAAAGCATGCGCATGCTGAATGTAAATAACATTCGTTTCTGTGCCTTGATCGTGGTAATATCCTTGCTGTCTATCGAGGTACAGAGGTACAGAGAGATCTCAGATTTCATCAAAAATATCGTAATTTTTTGTTCCGAAGATGAACAAAGGGTTTGGAACTACATGAGGGTGAGTAATTAATGACAGAATTTTCATCATTTTTGGGTGAACTAACCCTTCAAGTGCTACTTGAACAGTAGATAATGGTTCTAGAAACACCAAGGTGATGGGTTTGATTCCTAAAGAGAGCAAGAACTGATAAAATGTCAAATGTGCAACTTGAATGCAATGCAAATCGCTTTGGGTGAAAGTATTTAATAAATGCATAAATGTAATGTATTGTTGAGTAGTGCATCAATAAGATTGAATCAATCACTTGAAAACTGATTTTTCCAGTGCATATGGTACAACATATCGTAATGGCCACTAAAGAGCTGAAATGTTGCTTTAGAATTAACATCTCGACATTGAGAGTTTCTGGGAACAGCTCTTCTCTGAATCCTTCCCTCTTTCTAGCTCTCTGTCTTTGTCTACTTCTCGACGGCGATCAGCACTCAGTATTCTAGTGCGCTGATCTGGCTTACGGTGCTGTCGGACCATCTCCTGCATGTGTTTAGACTGTAGCGGCCATTGTGGCCCTGAAGAAGCCACACAAGAAAGCACATTGTTCTTCTGGGGGCCGATCAGGAGGTTTTTCCCAGAGCCTCCCGGGTCAAGTTTTTATAGGGCCTGTTTGGTTTTCAAATGCTCACCCCCTCCCTCGCCGTGCCTGTAGTGTTCAAACTTGTCTACATTTACTCCTTGTGTTTTTGTGCATGGTCGATGGCCTTTTAGAGAAAAGTGGCTGAAATAACTCTTTATTCTCCTATTGTTGTCTCATATTCGCTGTTTTCATGAACTCTGGCCCCGGCCATGGCAACAGCAAGAAAAATGTTAACAGTGATTGACAGGATTAAGGAAACCCCCCGTCCCTGTACGCATTTCAAACACCGGCAGAACAATGGCGTCGGGTGTGATTGAATTAATGAGCTAGCATAGACTGTCAAAGGAGCACACATACTTTACATAAACCTGATTATCTTTGCATAGCAGAAACTGAAGAAAAGGCGGGGTGAGGGGGAGCGAGGAGGCCTTTCATTGGCCACCTTGAACGGAAGCATCAAAGTGTGGGTCGAGGCTTAGAAAGTGTTCTGGCGAGGCGATCCCGCGTCTGCATGGGCTCCGCTTAGCATAAATCAACCGTGGGGTTTTAACAAATCTATTCAAGGAGCCGCCCGGAAAACAAGGCCGTTCCTCTGCTTCTCCGACGCTCACTCTCCTACACTGAGCACTTTACCAGGTGCCATTGTCGAGTCCAAACAGATCTCGGCGTTTCTCCTGCCTGGTCCGAAGCTGACATCATGTCGAGCGCTGCCTCCTCTCTCCTTCCTAGAGGTTCTGCGTCAGCAGAATTAGGTCTCTGAATGAATATTATCTGCTTGTTATATATCTTTATATGAGGAGGCATTCCTGCCCAAAATGGCACTTGCCCTCTGGCAGATTTTTGTGTCAAGTCAATTTTAAATGCTATTTTCGATTTTAAAATGTTTATACTTTTATTCAACAAGGATGCATTAAAATGATTAAAAGTGTAATTTTTACATTTTTAGATCAAATCGGATGTATTTAAAACTGAATTCAATAGTAGCGTTTTAATGTATATTCTGAACAAATAAGTGCAGCCTTGGTGAACAGAAGAGACTTCTTTCAAAAACATTGAACAATCTCGATTTTTGCATGTTAGTGTTTGTTTAAAAAAAAAAAATAAAAAACTTAAATCACATTTTTTCATGCCAAAATTTGGTTAGTTCAGTCAAGTTTGTTCTGTCATCATCTACTGTACATTTATGTATTTGACAGAAAATGTTATCCAAAGCAACTTGAATTTGAGTTGCACATTTGGTCATCTAGGACGGTGACGAGTCTGCTTACAGACAGGAGGTTAAGGAGCTGGCTGTCTGGTGCAGTCTTAACAACATGGAGCTTCACACGCTCAAAACTCTGGAGATGATCATGGACTACAGGAGAAACCCCCCTGCTCTCCCCCCACTCACCATCATGAACAGCACTGTAACTGCAGTGGAGTCATTCAGATTCCTGGGCACCACCATCTCTCAGGACCTGAAGTGGGATATTTACATAGACTCCATTGTCAGGAAGGCACAGCAGAGGTTGTAATTTCTTCTCCAGCTCAGGAAGTACAACCTGCCACAGGACTTGCTGAAACAGTTCTACTCTTCCATCATTGAATCCATCCTCTGCACCTCAATAACTGTCTGGTTCAGCTCAGCTACCAAATCTGACCTCTGAAGACTACGGAGGGTAGTCCGGACTGCTGAGCGAATCATTGGTACAATCCTCCCCACTCTCCAAGAACTGTACTCATCCAGAGTGAGCAAAAAGGCTGGTAAAATCACTCTGGACCCCTCACATCCAGCACACTCCCTCTTTGAACTGTTACCGTCTGGTCGACGCTACAGAGCTCTGAGAACCAGAACGACCAGACACAGGAACAGTTTCTTCCCTCAGGCAGTCCATCTCATGAACACTTGACAATAAACGTGGAACACACAACTATAATACACTATCCATTCACCACACTCACTTATTTTATTTTTATTTTCTCATTTCTAATTTGCACATACTTGACCTGTACATACATAATTGTCTATTATATATTGTGTTTTTGCTGTTTTGTACATTGCCTATTTGGATATAATTTTATTTTTTTTTATTACCTGTGTCCTGTCCTGTTGCTGTCTTTCTGTTGCACTGTGGAGCTTCTGTCACTACAGCAAATTCCTTGTTTGTGTAAACATACTTGGCCAATAAAGCTCATTCTGATTCTGATTCTGATCCTTTCTTTCCCAGGAAATCGAACCCATGACCTTGTGTTGCCATGCCATGCTCTACATTTTTTTCAGAATCAGAATCAGAATGAGCTTTATTGCCAGGTATATTTACACATACGAGGAATTTGTTTCCGTGATAGAAGCTTCCGTAGTGCAACAGAATTAAAGTGACAGAACAAAAACACAGATAATAAAAATAGAACAAGTAAATATGGAATAACAATATACAAATTGACAGTTGTATGTACAGGTGTAAAACAATAGACAGTTTTGTATGTATATTATGTGCAAATTTGAAATGTAAATTAAGTATGTGTGTTAGATAAGTAAGTGCATAAGTGTATAATAGTGTTGTGTGTTCCAGCTACTGTACAGGAAAACAATGTCAGGGGTGGTCAGCTCTGATCCTGGATAGTATAGCTCAAACCAAACACACCTGCCTGTCATTTTCTCATGACTTTTTCATCCTACAACAGTGTTGGGAGTGACTAATGGTACTTTAGCTATACTTTTTTTCAGTCGCTAAACTCTTTTTCCCCCCAAAAATAGTTTCGTTTTTCATAGTGTAATGAAATAAAAACTCGAAATCACCATCGTATCATATTGTATTGCACACATAGTCGCAATGAATTGAAAACTCAATAATAAAATGTGCTCTTCTAAACTGTGTGTCTATAATTTGTGGTGTTGGGATGTATTTCTTAGAGAATCTGTTCATGGTTCATCCAGCACAAAAATGACTCACTGATTCCGTCCCTCGTGTAATGCGATAGTAGTTGAATTTTATGCATGAAAAATATATATCATATGATGGTTTTATATTTAAAACGATAATGAGTTTTTAATTGCTTCGAGGTAATTATTTTCTTTACTAGTTTGAAGTGTAACTAGTGTTGCTTTCATCAACGAAAATTGTGACTAAATATCGTCGTCAACGAACCTTTATCACGTGACGACAACGAGACGAGACGCAACGTAAATGCTGGTCATGTGACGATGACGATAATTAAATATATAATGCAATATTGTTGATGAATAACAATTAGACTAAATGTGTTTTGCAAAATAAAATCTATGCTAAAATGTCTCTTCATTTCTGTTGACTAAAACGTGACGAAACGAGATGTTATAACGTTATTTTGTCTCGTTTAGTCGCGTTATTATTATTATTATTATTATTTTGCAGTACTTCTGTTTCCTGTGTCTCTTCTGGTGCTGCATCAGGTTGCACTGCGCAGACGCAGGCGACATCACTTCCTCAAGCCCCACTCACGGCATTATTTAGAAGACGACAACAAATATGTTAACATGTTTGGTTTGTAAAATAAATGTTGTAAATTCAAATCAGAGCGTCTTCCTTTCTGGCATGGATGTATTCATAAGTCTATAAGGGAACAATAATATAATAAGATAACCTTGTTTGAAATGGGTTTGGCTAAAAGACAATGTTGGTTTCGTCTATACTACTAGCGCAGTGGTGGGCCGTCAGGGGAAGCAGGGCCTTCTCTGCTGGCCCTATAAAAAACTAAATTGTGTGAAAAATGTTTTTATTGATTATTTAGGTATCATTTTCATTTGTGTAATGTCCACTAAATTGCCTATGATTAGTTTAGTTGAGGTTGAACTGGAATATCCTACATAAAAAAGTCCGAGGCCAGCACTACAGATAGTGCTACCCTTTTGTTGAAAGACGTCACATCTGATTTGTTACAAGCATTAGTGACAGAATCATCAGCCAATCAAATTTTGACTTTCAATGACAGCCCGCCCTCTGGGTCCAGCTACGTGTCCAGTGCTACCCCCAGCGTTAGACTGCTCCTTTAATCAGGGATTTCTAAGGTACGAACATGAAAGTAAATGAAAAGAAAATGACAGCTGCAGTCATCGGCGCCTACACCAGATCTTGTTGCCGATCTACTAAAATCGTCTTTTTCAAGGCGCACTTTTGGAGACAAAAGAGAATAACTGAGAAAGGAAGACCTACACCCAAAGTGAATTAGCTAACAAAGGCCAGCAAAGGTTTTATGCGCCATTTCAACGATTGCAACTATGAGTGCTATCAGTGGCTAACAGCTAGCACCGAGCACAAGTTATTTTGTTGGCTGTGTTTACTTTTAAATCGAGTAAAATGGCATGGAATGACAGACCCATGGACTTTATTTACAAGTGACAGGGGAGTGCTTTATTATTTGATGAGTATTGTATCATGCACATTGTTATGGAGGTGTAAGTGGTGTGTTGATAATACTGTGGAGTGGTGTGGTGTGTGGATGTCCAGAGTTTGTACAGTTTTGCTGCTTTGGGCGCGTCGTCATTTTAAAGCGACATGAATGTGCACAGTGACCCGTGTATTGGCGATTACTTTTACTGACCATGTAGGGAAATTTACTCTGCATTTAACCCACTCCAATCTAGCCTACTATTAAAATAGTTGATCAGCCGTCGTTGTTTGTTGAGAGACTGTGTGCAGCATAATATGTGCATTACATGCATATAGCTGCGTTAGCTGTAACAGAGATGTGTAAGATGTTTACAGTTGAAGTTGAGCTTTATTGTCATTCTGCTACATGTGGGGACATACACTGGAACAGAATGTCGTGCCTCACAGGACCACGGTGCTACATAAATACAGACATACAACAATGAAGTAAAAAAACACTATAAACCTATACACAACTAACCTTGACTAAAACCCCACGGTATACCACTGCTACTAGGTACTTATACTATATTGACTGGGTTAAATAGAATTACTAAAAAGAGTCTCAAATGGAATTTTCATTGACTAAAACTAGACGAAAATAGTCATAGATAATTCTGACTAAAATGCTCAGACTTTTAGTTGATTGAAACTTGACTAGACTAAAAAGAGTATGAACGTGTCTAAAACTAATAAAAACTAAAATGACAGCTTCAAACAAAGACTAGACTAAAACTAAAATTAAAACAGGCCGCCAAAAACAACACTAAGTGTAACTAATTCTAAAATGTAACTTGACTGTAGTTGCACTACACTATGAGTAATCGATTTTGTAAAATAGATTACTTTAACTGTATTTTTAATGTTATCCCTCACTGTGTTTGTCATCACTGTAGCCTTTAATAATCTCTCCTCATTCAGCCGGCCGTCATTCACTCTTGTCGTCGAGATTAAAGAGGAAGACTGAGACTCAGAGGCGGTTCGTTCCAAACCCTCTCAGCATTCAGGTCCGGGTTCTCCGGTCTCTTCCCGGCGCTGGTTCAGTCCTATCTCTCTAATGTATTGCTGATGCCTTGCATATTGAAAGTTATAAATTGTACTTGGCACTGTGAGTTGAGATGCATAAATTGGAATTGTGGGATGTCAAAGAGTAATATACTTAGCATTATTCATAACGGAGCAAGATTAAAGCTCTCTACAGAGAAAGCCTATGTGTGTCTGACATACGAGCTAATGCAGGCCTTTATCAGGCCGTTCTGTCAGTAATAGATATTCCTGTGGGTTCTGTGCACTGTGTTTCACTCTGCTGATAGAGCAAAATAAATTAGACCCCAATAATGCTCTTCAGGCCGCTGTGTTTCCCCTACAGTCTTTGCGCTTGTTCCCATCGTGTGTACGAATATAACGCTATGAAAAATAGCTCCATAAAGCTGAGATAACGGACAGAATTTTGCTCTGTTAAGACATATGTTAGAGGGAGACCGGAGCGATGCTCCTCTTCAGTGGGTGAAGCGGGTTTATTTGGCTCGAGCTCTTCATTGTCCTCTCTTACTCTGACCTGAGGGAGAAGCATTGGTTTACACACAGCACTAGGTGTTTCTGAATGTAGATTTTATCCAGATTGGTAAAAAAAGTGTTTTTCATAAGATCAAACATTGTCATCAGTATGTTTGTTTGTTTTTCCTGAACCCAAACTGTATATTTTCAATGTGTATATCTGCTAAAACATAATTTAGTCAGGGTTTAGTTCCACCAGTCTTATTCCAGTATCAAAATACTTATATTTATTTATTTAGTTAGTTCGTTAGTTAGTAGTATGTTTCATTCGTTTTTATTCATTCTTTTCATTTTTTTTTTTCATTATTGTTTGTTATTGATTTATTTTTTATATGTTTTACTTTTATTTCAGGTGAGTTATTTTAGTACATCAAGTTAAATTAAATGAATAATAATAATAATAAAAATAATAATATTGCCTTGGCAACTATCTGACTAGAAATTATAATTAAATGTGCATATTTCATGCATATACCCTGATGCATATTTAGTGTAATTAAATATGAAAAACCCTGATTTCAATTTCATGATTTTTAACATGAATATTTTTTTATAGATTTCCATCTATATAATATTGTTTTTCTAAATTAAATGGAAGGAAAATGGAAAAGTCTCTTAAGATAGATGTAAGTCAATAGATGTAAGTGGCCGGGATAACCGGCCGTGTTCTGAGGTCCTGCACCGATCAGCTCGCTGGTTTGTTCACTTCCATCTTTAATGAGTCCCTTGCTACCTCCGTGGTTCCCACCTCATTTAAAAAATCTGTCATTATCCCTGTGCCAAAGAACAATAAACCCTCTTGCCTGAATGACTATCGCCCAGTTGCCCTCACATCTATAGTCATGGAGGTTTTTGATAGACTTGTAAAGAGCCACATCTGCTCCTCCATCCCTGATACTTTGGACCCTCTTCAGTTTGCCTATCGCCCAAATAGATCCACGGACGATGCCATTTCTCACGTTCTCCACTCTTCCCTCACACACATGGACAGCAACAATGGGAATTATGCTATTTATTGACTATAGCTCAGCTTTCAACACTATAGTCCCCATCAAGCTGGCATCTAAACTCACAGACCTCGGCCTAAACTCCTCACTCTGTGACTGGATTCAAGACTTCCTCACCGGCAGACCTCAAGTGGTGAAAGTTGGCCATTCACCTCAAACTCCATCACTCTGAACATAGGAGCCCCACAGGGCTGTGTCCTGAGTCCCCTGCTCTACTCTCTCTACACTCATGACTGCGTGTCCTCTCACAGCTCCACATCTATTGTCAAATTCGCTGATGATACTGTGGTTCTGGGCCTCATCTCCAACAACGATGAGACCGCATACTTGGATGAGGTAGAGAGACTCACATCATGGTGCCAGGACAACTGTCTCTCTCTGAATGTGAGCAAAACTAAAGAGCTGATCATGGACTTTAGGAAGAGACAGCAGCAGCCCTACACTCCTCTTATGATCAGTGGGACCCCTGTGGAGAGGGTGAGTAGCTTCAAGTACCTCGGTGTAAACACCTCAGAGAACCTGACTTGGACTACACACATCCAAACACAGGTAAAGAAAGCCAGGCAAAGACTGTACCATCTGCGACAGCTGAGGAAATTCAGGGTCTCACCAGCAATCCTGAAAACTTTCTATTCAGGGACCATAGAAAGTGTATTGACTCAGTGCATCTCAGTGTGGTATGGAAACAGCTCCAATCAGGACAGCAAAGCACTACAGAGAGTTGTGCGCTTAGCTGAGCGCATCTCAGGGTCTGCTCTCCCCTCTCTGCAGGACATCTACCTCAAACGCTGCAAAAACAGAGCTGTTAAAATCTTCAAGGACTCAAATCACCCTGGTAACCATCTATTCACTTTGCTTCCATCTGGTAAGCGCTTCCGTAGCCTGATGGCAAAAACTGAGAGACTTAGGAGGAGCTTCTTCCCCCAGGCCATCAGGCTCCTAAACTCTAACTCTGTGTCATAACATCACTTGACTCCATGTAAATATCACTATATCAATAAGCTATTCATAATTTTTCTCCATGTAAATATCATATATCAATAAGCTATTCATAATTTTTCTCTACCTCATATTGCTGCTATTTATATACCCTGTACAACTTTTTGCACATTCCTCTTATTACTATTTAAGTCAACAACATACTGACCTGCACATTTATATTTATATTTTTTATCTTATCTTTTATTTTATTTTATTCTTTTATTTAATTTTTTCTACTTTTCTTTTTCTTAATATTTGTATACTTTATAATTGCACTGTCCTTGGAGCGGACCTGACCTACATTTCACTGCTGGTTATACTCTGTATAATTGTGTATGTGACAAATAAAAACTCTTGAATCTTGAATCAAAATTAAGAGATCTTAGTATATGAACTCAATATGAACCCAAACATTTCTCATAAAACTGCTCCAAGTCTCAATCCAAGACTACAAGACTACAAGTCTTACTGCATATCCACAATAGTCTCATTTGTTGTCTCTTATTTTTTTTTTTTTTTTTAAACATGTGACAAAGTTGCCATTAAATGAAACTGTGGTTCACTGCAGCATCCAGCAGGCAATATAAAGTACGTAGTTCTTCAGCAGATCCAGCTGTTCGCTGCAGTGAGCAAAGCTCTTCATTCACAGTCTGCAGAGCCAGATTCATTAGCTCAGTGTTGCTCCATTCATTAGCGTCCCATTAGTCACTACAGATTGATCAATACATCATGCATAGAACATCTTGAGCGTGGATGTCTGGAGCCATTGTGGCCCTAAAGATAATGACTTCTTTATTCAAAACAACTTGTAGGAACAGGCAGATAAAGGCAGGCGAAGAGAGCATTATTGTGGCCCAGCACTGGGGGAGGATTCTGGGAGATTATAAGAAAGGAGTCTGAAACAGCCGACTGCATGAAGAAAGATCTGAGATCGTCTCAGTGAGCTCTGTGTGGCAGGCAGTGAAGGGGCTTGAAAGAGCGAGCAGACACAAGCAGTTCAGTGCCGCTCCTCGAGCTGAGTAGAAGACCTGGAGATGTCAGCAGATACTGAGCTGTTTTCTGCAGCTGCTGCTGCTCAAGTCTTCTGCTACAATTATCTGATGTAGCTGCCAGTAAATAGTGCTGTGAAATTGATGGAATCTCCATCTATTGACTGCTTTTCTAGTTCGGTCACTGATGTAATATTTACTGAAACACTCCAGTTTCTTTGCTGAAAATGCTAAAACCACCACATGCAGTGAAATGCAACAAACTACTATAAACTCTCAGGTGTGATCATTATTTCAGATGCAGATGTTTGACCAGAATTATTCTGAGCTCAGAGAGGTTCATTGCGATGTAGTTCCTATGGGTTCAATGCATTTCTGAGTTATATTCTAGTTATATAAATTATTATGTATATATACATGCACACACATGCATGTATATAAGACAAATATGTTATGTTTATATATTAAATATATTTATATATGATATAATTTAAATGAATAGAAATATATACATGTAAATATTTTCAAAATATATGCTGTATGTGTGTGTCTTTATACTGTATAAGTATAATAAATATACACAGTACACACATATATATTGTGTAAACAACAACTTTTATTTTGGATGCGATTAATTGCCATTAATCATTTGATAGCACTAATATATATATATATATACGTACATATATACACACACAAACATACACACACACACATATATATATATATATATGTGTGTGTGTGTGTGTGTATATACATGTGTGTATATATATATGCTTATATATATATGTCTATATGTGTATATGTAAAATATTACTACAATCTAAATCAGCTGTTTTCTATGTGAATATGTGTTAAACTGTAATGTATTTCTGTGATGTGCAGCTGTATTTTCAGCATCATTACTCCAGTCTTCAGTGTCACATGATCTTCAGAAATCATAATAATATACTGATTTACTGCTCAACAAACATTTCTGATTATTATCAATGTTGAACACAGTTGTGCTGCACAATATTTTTGTGGAAACTGTGATTCATTTTATTTTTCAGGATTCACAGATGAATAGAAAGTTCAAAAGAACAGCATTTATTTGAAATTTGTAACATTAAACGTATCTTTACGGTCACTTTTAATCAATTTAATGCATCCTTGATGAACGGAAGTATTAATTCCTTTCAACAGCATCAAAATATCTTACTGACCCCAAGCATTCTAATGATGATGTCTTTGGTTTTAATAAGATCATAATTTCCCTCGTAAATTTTCATTGAGTTTGTAGTGCATTCTAGGATTGATTTAAGTCTTAGAGTTTGGCCAAAATGAGGTATTTTAAAAACACTAACTGTGTTGTTTGAAACATCAGGAGTGTTGTCTGGGTGTATGCAGCTGTCATGGCTTCGGAACAGAGCTGTTGAAATCCAGACACACCTGAAGCGATCACAACTCTCACTCATTCACTCTTGTGTCTGTGTGTCCCAGCATCAGTATCTATCAGGGCTTTGCAGTGTTTTTACTCTCTTTAGCGTGACACAGTTGTGCGATCACCTTCATGGCTACTTACACCAGCTATCTCCCCAGTCATCTCCAGCTGAGCAACTGCTCCATCTGCAGCAATTACAGGAATGAGATGCACTTCAGGGTAATTTGAGTATTTCGGTGGTCCTCCACCTCTCTGGGGTGAGGTTCCTGGGCCGACAAACATGCCACGTACATGCTCTGTTCCTTGATAGTTGATGCTGTTGGAGATCAGTGTTTGATTGTCTTTCACCTGTTAATGTGATGTTGGAGATGTTAAGCAGCCTATGAAGAGGAACCTGCTCATCATGTGAGTGTTACGCTCATTTTATCGCCCATAAATAAACATAGAGAACCAAGGTTTAATTTTTTATGAAGGTGATCATGCGTGGCTCAGTCTCGTAACCCTTCCAAATCTTCACGCTATACAACCTAAAAGCGGTCAACCTGTCCCAGCGGACCATTTCAGTCGAAATTTGGTCGAAGACCAGAAATAGGAAAGGGGAAGATGAGTGAAGATGTAATTCGCAGGTGCAGCGCAACAAAGGCCCGTTTACTTCAGACAAAGCCTTTCAGCGCCGCAATCAAAGAAGCCGTTGGCTCACCTTGACAGCTCCTCTACCCACAATGCACTAAGTGGATGATTAAAAAGAAATGGAGGGTTTTACTGCGGGGTATGCGTGGCCTCCCTGGAGTCCCTGGAGCCGCTGGAGCGCGGAGCTACAGCTGTCCTCCAAACAAGCCCGACATTCTTTATTTATTTCTTATGAAATATTGATGCGTGTTATGAAAGGTTTAAAATAATGTGTCTAGCCTCCTCTGGCCCGGCCACGCTGTTTTCTAATGCATAAATAATTCCAGGCCCTCGGACAGAGAGCCGCACATTAGGTGGAGATGTAGCCGATGTATCGCATTCTTTCTGCCTGAGAGCCAAAGCGGCCACTCGTAATTTCCTACATTTATACAATCGCTTAATAATTGATGGACAAATTTAGGGACTAAAACTCCAACACAATATGACTTTATGTCACAGGGTTAGTCCCTGCAGATCGGGGTTCCAGGCCGGCGCAAAATCTGCTTTTTGATTTCCGTGTCCTGCCCTTGATGAGGTCTGGCTGTGCATGGCTGGAGATAAGCGGCGCTTTAGCCCATTATAAGGCAAGGGGGAAATGTTTTGTTTCTGAACACAAATGGGTTTTTCACACAGACATGAACCCGGTTTGATTGCCTGGCCGATGCACAGATGTGATTGGGCAACCTCTCGCTTTCTCATCTTAATATCGAGTGTGATGTACAATTATGCCCGCAATTGTCAGCCAGATCTGCAAATCTGAGGGCCACGTGGCAATTTCGCTCTCAATGCTTCAATTAATGTACAGCTGCTCGGACGGCGCAGGTACAATTCGCAATGGTGCGACGCCATCCTGACGCTGCCGCCAACTTGAAATAACAGGCCATTTAGCTGACAGAGTTTTTCAAATGCTCCGGGCGTGATTTAAATGGCAGCGCTAATGCTCAAAATGGCATTTCGGTCTTATGAGGTGAGAGGAAATCCTCCGGACTGGATGCAAAGCGAGTGTAAAGATGAATGAATTTTCCATATAACCTCTAATGATCCAGAAGAATGCGAGAGACATTTGTATCGACTGTCACACCTGAGAGACTGAGAACCGGCGCTTCCGTCTTGATGACTCTGCGCATTGATTTTGGAGTTTGGAGTTAGCTTGTGCTAATGTCTGGTCTTTGTCTTTCCCCTCCTGGGGCGCCACAGACTCACTCGAAGGCATTACTCTAAATACAGGCTATAGCTTTAGATGGGCGACAAGTCTGGTGCTTTTTTGTGGCTAATGAGAGATTATGGTGGATTGATGGATCAGTTTTGCTTTTTAATTTTTAAAGCAGCAATATTAAAGTAATGTAACTATTACACAAAATGAAGTTTATTTTTGATTGCAATATGGTGGTTATTTTTTATGATATATATATATATATATATATATATATATATATATATATATATATATATATATATATATATATATATATATATATATATATATATATATATATATGCCATTCAAGGCTATAAATAAATAAAAATAAATAGTGTTACCTTAAAATGCATTATTATTATTATTTATTTTTCAATTTGTTATTTCTTTTTTTTTTGCATTATGGCTTAACTTCAGCAAGAAATTGTAGCTTTGGCAGTATGGTACATTTCTTTCTTTCTTTCTTTCTTTCTTTCTTTCTTTCTTTCTTTCTTTCTTTCTTTCTTTCTTTCTTTCTTTCTTTCTTTCTTTCAATGCCGTTCATTAAATATAAATAAAATGTTTTAGTAAAAAATTGTGTTAAAATGCATTTAATTCTTAATTATTCTTATTGCATGCTGTGTGCATTTTAGCTTTTGCAATATGGTAATAAGTTTCTTACTTTTTTAAATGTTTTTTTATTATTATTATTATTAATGATATTTAAGGCTGTGAATAAATAAACTACTAGTGATAATGGATTTTAATGCTACTTCTACATGTTATGAGTTTTAATATTAGTTTGACATTTACAGATTGTTGAAGAGGTTACATTTTTAAAAATTCAAGGTAACAGCTGATATTGATTTTTGGCATTGTGGTTTAGAAATGTAATAGCCTTTGGCGGCAGCGTGTCAATTAGTGCATGTGACAATCTTTAAGGGCCAATGAATACAAAAATGAGTATAGCACCTCTGTACTTGAGAGGTTGACATTCTCTGGCATATCCTTTGGGTTTTACTCAAGACCTTTCCATAAACAGAGATGACCTCAGGACCCTGACTGACCTCTTCAGATCAATGACAACTTCTCCTCTTCTCTCAAGAGCTGCCCGTGTAAATATAGTGCTGGAGGCAAAGTTGGCCATTTTCAGTTGTGAGCACTCTTAAAAGTCAGCTAACCAATTTTTATGATGACCGTCCACAGCTGCACACACACACACACACACACACACACACACACACAGGACACTGAATAAAGCTCGATGAGCCCAACCAGCAACCCATCGTTTCTAACCATGATTAATCTGATAAATAATAAATATATCAATCTAGCCTTCAGACAAGGACAGATTTTTAACAGCAGGAAGGCACAAGACCCCCTTCAACTGCTGCCTGTAGCTGCAGAATTAATTATTTAATGATTCATTTTTGGGGAAATTAGAAAAGTTTTGATTAATGCTGTCCAGTCTCGGTTGTGTGTTGTTTGATATATGTCAAACGCATCAGCCTTCAGACGCACACCTCGTCGTCATATGCTATTTTTTTTTTCCACGCTAAAAAAGCCTACAGGCACTTGACACTGGGATCAGATGTTGATCGTCTCAGGATAAATTAAAGTAACAATTTCCAACACCTTGTGAACATGGTGGCTTTGAATAACCTCCATTCTGTCAGGGTTCACAAATGTTTGGTAATGGAAGCGTCCAGAGCTGTATGTGCATATGAATTTTTCATCAGGTCAAATTCTCATCTGCTCTTCAGTGTTTGTTGAACAGAATTGCGTCAGCCGTTTCTTTCTAAGTTATTCCTCTGAGCAGATTGAAATGTAAATTCTGCTTCCTTATAGGTTTTCAAACGTGTTTCCTTTTACAAATGTAACACCTTTCCTACAAGAAATTGCACTTGAGTCTTAATCAAAAATGTGAAGAAGCTGCTTTCAGGATAAATAAATACACAATTTATTTGGAATATATAAATTTTATTTTATTTGTTTTATGTATTTATTTGGAATATGTAAACGCTTTTTTTTTTCTTTAGATTGCTCATGGAAACCAAAAAATAAATCAAAATCCTATAAGTAAATATCTTAAAATTGTCAATACATCCCACAGTGCTGAAAAAAAACTAAAACATCTGATTTGTAAGATAAAAGTTGCATTTCTTTCTTTCTTTCTTTCTTTCTTGGGCTTGCTTATGAATGAAATAATTGCTAAATTATGTTGAGCAGATATTATTATCTTTAGTAATAAAAGTATTGGCATTATTATTTATAATAATAAATGTCATTATCGCTTTTTATTTATGTTTGCAAAAGCCTCAACTGAATGCAACAAGAAAGCAATTCAAGATGCACTCTCAAAACTAAACACACATTATATATCATGAAAAGTATAAGCCACTTTATCTAAAAGAAAATCAGATTTTGCTTTGAAAATGCATGCATTTTCAAAGTGTTTTCATGTTTCCTCATATGTTCTGAAGTATGACATGCTATACTCCATCTAAACATACTTTAAACATGCTCTTTGATGAGTACTAATCATGTAGGTTTTATGAACTAATGTTTATTGACTATACAGACTATTGGTACTTTTAAAAATGCATTTGTCACACTGCATGATTCAAAGGCAAAAACTGATTAGAAAATTTGAATCTAAAATGTGTTGATTTTTTGTACCGTTTATTTCAGGATGTCTGGTTACTATTGGTTTAGTGAGAAGAGCTGGCTGTCTTTAAAGCACAGACCCTTGTTTTGCTCATCATCCTCATTCAGTCACTTGTCCCATTTCAATCCGCATATAAACACAGGCCTGCCCTGAAGGTGGGTCAGGGGACCTAGGGTTTAATAGGGCCAACAACCCAACAAATCTCCCAAGGTCCTGCACAATATATTTCCCTGTCCAGAATGAAATAAATAAATGAGCAAATATCTGCTTGTGAGCCGGGCAAATCAGTTGTGGACTGACAGAGCACATTGTCTGAGGCAGCTCTACCGGTTGTTACAAGCGTCAAGACATTAGGCCAAACAATAGCTGGATTGGCAGCATCATCAATCACACGGCCTGACAGTTGACTTCAGTTTGTTTATTCCTCTCTGCATAATAAGCGATCGGATCAGGTTTAATTAGATATTGGGTAATCAATCATTGCCAACAAGGTACTTGGCTAGCAGGTCTCAGCACGTGGCGTTGTCAAAAAATAAATGACAAAAGCGAAACCCGCACGACAACAGTCAAGAAGTAACACAGGCTATTAAGAGGTCCAAGCGGTGCTTTGAGACGCAGCCTGATGAAGACAACGACGTCGGATGCAATTAACTCTGCCAGCAGCATAGGCTATTTACATAATGAATTAGCAAATGCAATTTTAATATGTTTGGTTCGCACTAAAATGCAGCAGCTACAGCAGAATCCTTGAAAGAATATTTACATGCACTGCATGTGCGCATAATGACGATTGCCACAGACATTCTAGCTTGTTACGGGAAGTTAAGTCTGGATGCTTAAGATGATAGTTGGTCCAGAGCACATCTTAAGGACATGGAGCATGTGTCGCAAAACCACAACATGAGGAAAACCCACAGAAAAGGTAATGCAGAATGAAGCATCTGCGCTTGTGTCTCTGAGTGTCGCTGATGAGACAGTTACAAGTTTACAACATCTGCCTACTAATGTTTGATCAGTGATAGAATATGCCAAGGTGACAATATCATGCTGCCCTGCATTCGTGAGCCGGGAGCCTATTAAAATTTCAGCGGGCCCAGAGCAGAGCCCTGCTGGACCCCGTGCTCCCCGAACAGTGCTCGGGATTGAGACGACTTCACAAGATGTCAGAAACAATATCCGGTGGCGTTTATCGTGCATAACCCCTCTCTGACGTCTGTGTTCGCTCTGCTGCACCACTGAGAATTTGCTTCTGGATGAAGGAAAAAACAAAGAAAATCTCGTCCAAAAAGCAGCGCTTCATGCTGTCCTGTGCAACCGTTTTCAGAAGGGCTAAATGAGTAAACGCTGGCACTCGGCCACCGCAACAAAGGGTTGCTGTGTGGAGAGCGGTCGCGTCCTTTGGTGAGCCATCCCTGGGCCTTCTTTGTTGCGGATCTCTCGTATGCCAAGTCCATTCTCCAACCAAATGTCAACTGTCAGCACACGGCTCATCGCTTCAGCTAGGAGCATCAAGCAGAGATGCCTCTCGGGTGCCCATGCCAGCAACCATATTGCGTTGGGTGAAAGAGCATCTCTTATACTATGAGAAGATGCTCACTGGCCAGATGTGATGCCACCATCTATATCAGAACGACAGCAGTGAATGTGCAGCTGGATCTCGATGTGAAATGTATGCGTTTTGACTGAGATTAACATTTATAGAGTTGAAGTCGATGCGTCCTTATACTTGCAGTATCTCAGCTGACATTAACATTTTGTTCAGAAAACATCAAATGCACGTCAATGACTATTCAAATCAAATTGCAACATTTAGGGATCATAAGAACTTTCAGAATGTACAATTGGATTGGAAAAAAAATTAAATAATTGTAATAAACTGTAAATATACTATAGTGGAAACCTGTTAATTGGTTAAATGTAAGTTCCCTTACTATGCAGAGGGGAAAAAAAACTATTCTAATCTAATCTTACATTTAATGTGTTTTTACAGTACAATACTGCACCACACCAGTAATTTTTGTATTATTTACAATGATGAACTGTAAACTGACAGTCCAAGAATTCTGTCTGTGACAGTTCACATTTGATAGCATTTTCTTTAAATGCTTCTGTTTCTTAATAGTTTCTGTTATCGGTAATGTACATGCACATGTACATTAGGGTTTTATGTTATTAACTTATGTTGTTAAATTAATGTTTGTTGTATTATTTTATTGTCATGATGGTGTTTTGTGTGAATGGCACTGTGCATCTTCTGTTTGTTAGTATTAATGTCAGTTTGTGGAAAAGTTGCTTGTGATGATCTTTGATTTTTTCATATTCTCTTAACCACCTGTGTTATAGAGGTTGTCAGCATATGTTAAAGATATGTTTAAAAATGACACTGATGAGAGTGGTTCAAAGAGGAAAGCTACAATGTTGCATTTTGAAATTGTCTTTGGAATCTTGTTGATTCCAAACTCTTCAGATGATTACCGACCGCAGGTGTGTTGAGAATCGGGGACATTGGTGGACTCGAGAGCGCTGTTGATCGATCATGATGAAGACGGCCCATCTCATTTGCTTATCTTCAGCACATGGATACTGGCGTGAGAGCTCAGCGTCTTTTGTTTGTCCCTGTTTGTAAGAGAGGACCAGCAGCTAAATAATTCAGCGTGAGTAAGAATCAGCATATCTTAGCAAATGCTTAATGTGCCAGATGCATGCGAGGGACAGGTTCATTTCAATTAGGCCTATTGTTACCGACAATGAGGTGACAAATTCATTTCATTACCGGGCCAGACAGTCCGCGTCTCTGCTTTTGTACCTGGCTTGTATGTTTACCTCCTTTTTGTTTTTTCTCTCCGTCTCTCTTGACATGTTTTTGTCATTTCCTCCACCCACTGGCATCTTTTGCAGCCCTCTTTTGTTTTTCCCTCACGCAGCCGAGCGAGTGTTTGGCGAGGCTTGTGTTACCTGAGATGGAGTGACTCTCAGGTCCGGACACAGGAGCGTGTTCTCGGGGTCAGCATGATCTCTCTGGCTAATTGGATGGGTGTAAGCTAAGCCGGCGTCATGATGACTTTGATGTGACACAGTAGAGGCCTGTGACTGTGAGGACTGAGGCTGACTCACCTCCACCGCCGCTGTTGTTGAGCTACTCGCTAATAAAAGTGCTGCTAATCGCGCTGTATTACAAGAGGAGACTGTATAGAGGGGGGTCATTAATTTTTCACGCAGTACTTGGGCCACTAATGTTTCACGTCTTTTTGAATCAGCGTTTTGTCCTCCTTGTCCGTGAGATTGGTAGGTTTCCATTCACTGAATCAGCTAACTATGGCTTTATCATGAGAAGCAGGGGGAAAATAATTAAATACATTTATTTTAAGTTCAAACTGGACAAATGATTTTAACACTTTCCTGTGAGAATTGAATTCACACATCTACGAAAATAAAATAAAATAAAAAAAAACTAAAATAAATAAATAAATAAAACATCACCTTCGACAATGACAAAGACATGTTGCAAAAATGTCCATTTCAAATAAATGCTGTTCTTTTGAACTTTTTTGTTGATAAAATAAACCTGAAAAATGAAATGTATCATGGTTTCCGCAAAAAAAAAAAAAAAAAAATCAACAATTTCAAGATTTATAATATTCATAAATGTTTATTGAGCAGCACATTTAACATATTAGAGTGATTTCTGAAGATCATGTGACACTGAAGACTGGAGAAATGATGCTGAAAATTCAGCTTTGATCACAGAAATAAATGACAGTTTAACACATATTCACATAAAAAAAATTAAATTGTAATAATATTTCACAATATTACTGATTTTACAATTTTTTCTTTTTTTTTTCCTAATTTAATTGAGCTGTATAATGAAACTGTTGTCTTCACTAGAGCTACATTTGTGGAATCTTTGTTTCATAATTCTTGAATTTTGTGACATTGGCATGTTATTTTCCTGTTTATTACTGGGAAGATGCTTTGAAACAATCTGTATTGTATCAAGTGCTACATGTGACTTGACCTTGATCAAATAAATGCAGCCTTGGTGAGCATAACATATTTATTTTGAACATTTGAATGGTATATAGGAATGTAAGATGTTCACTGGTCATTAAGAGTCTGTAGTTTTTGGGCCGATTGCATCAGAAGAGCTCTCCTCATCTCCAGCGCTCTTTAATCTCTTCCACTCGCGTAATCATTCCAGAGCCAGTAACCACAGGACTTTTGATTCGCCCTGCTATTTATTAGCTTGAAGCATCTAGAAAGAATCTTTGATTAATTGGGGTTAGTCACCCCATATAACAAGGTCAAAGCTCCTGAGCTCACTGTGTTTTTTTTCATTTACATCAATTAGAGCGGGGAGCCGAGGGCTAGTCGGCCCCTCTCTGAAACGCTCTTGCGTGCGCTGGCCGGGACTTGTTTAAATATAACTCTAAGAGAGCGGTAATGAAGTTAATGCAAATGAGACATTCTCTCTTTCCCTGCCACTTTCTTCTCTCTCTTACATTTCCTCAGATACTGAAAGCCAATTACAAGCTAGAAGGCGAAAGGTGGACACAGAGGAAAAGGCCTTTGGAGAAACTAATAATGGCTGAAGTTTGTATGGATTGAAAATGAGATGAAAGAGAAGAACTTGTCCGAAGCGGTCGTTTGTTGTCACATTTATGCAGAATGAAGTCATACTCGCTGACCGTACAGGAGTCATATTCTAGCCTCAAGACCTGTGTGTGTTAACGTTTCACAGCAGAGGATCTGAAGGATTTTTCATGGTACAAAATTCAGATTTAAAATGGTATATTAAAAATGACCTGCTAAAAATATCTGGACAGTGAAGTCATATGCAAAAATGCATTAGTGCAATTGTTTAAGAAGCCAAATGCCTTGAAAGAAATACATTTATACTAAAAAAAGATGCACAAAAAAATATCAGTACTGTCTGAAATACTATAACAATAGAGTTGTGTGACTGTGTTTGTGAAGCATCAGTGGAATCTGTTCATAGATGTGAGTGAGGAGATCTCATGCATCATGTACATTGTTCCTTTTTTTGAGGTAAGTGTGGATGAGAAGAAAGAGATTTCTTGGTTTTCAGAAAGAGGGCGGCCTTGTGTCACCAACACCTCTCCTGTCCCCGCCCCCTTATATGGAAATGAGCTGCAAATGTTCACATGGGCTTTAATCAGAGACTTGGCACAGAGAGAACTGCTTGCTTTCATATATTGACATCATTATTCTCATTATCCAACCCATTCCAGACCTTTTTTGCTTTAAGTTCCAGAACAGTTTCTAGTGAGCTTTAAAGATGAATGCGCAACTTTTTTTAAAGACTACAAGGCTTATTTCTTTGTACAAGTGGAATTGTAAGGAAATGCCAAAAACTGACATTCATGTGCTTCTTTCAAACAAGCAACGACCAATGTATCAACATATGAAGAGTTCATTTGCAAAAGCAGATAACTCATTTTTTAACAATTGTGACCCTGGAGCACAAAACCAGTCATAAGGGTCAATTTTCTCAAAATTGATATTTATACATACTCTGAAAGCTGAATAAATAATATTCCCATTGATGTATGGTTTGTTATGATAGGACAATATTTGTCTGAGATACAACTATTAGAAAATCTGGAATCTGAGGGAGCAAAAAAATCTAAATATTGAGAAAATCTCCTTTAAAGTTGTTCAAATGAAGCTCTTAGCAATGCATATTACTAATCAAAAATGAAGTTTTGATACATTTACGGTAGAAAATTTACAAAATATCTTCAAGGAACATGATCTTTACTTAATATCCTAATGATTTTTGTCATAAAAGAGAAATGTATAATTTTGACCCATTCAATGTATTGTTGGCTATTGCTACATATATAGCCCAGAGACTTAAGACTGCTTTTTTGCTCCAGGGTCACATATTTCAAAACATCATGTTTTATTTTTTTATTTTGTATTTTTATTACAGTTTATCTCAATCAAACCACAGTTGGGTTATTTTGATGAAGTAAAAATAACTACAAAAATGCAGCTAACTGACACAGTAAATCACAATAAAAACACAATAATATAATTTAAAAAAACATGATTTTTGACAATTTTAAAAACTGAACTTATCTGTTTTTGCAAATAAACTCTTCATATACTCTACCTTTCAAAACAGTCCCGAGGAAGGCATCTTGATACAGCGGACGTGATGCTAGCGTCACACATGCTCCCTCTGACGAGCGTCCAGAGGACAGCGCTGACCCAGCAGACAGCAGCCTGATAAAGTGGCAGGAGGAAGGAGAAACGGCTGACCACAAAGCGGCCGGCATCAGATAGAGTGACAACACGCGGATGAACACATGTTCTGGGCCGTAGATTATGACAGAGCACAGTTATTTCCTGTCCAGCTACATTTTAAATTTCCTGCCCAGCACTTTAGTTTTATTACAGTGATAAGCGGATAGCATCAGCCGTATCCATGGGGACGGCGCAGACAATGGCTGATAACACAGTGTGGAATAATAACAGGTCTGCGCTGCATGTGAGAGAGACTCTATTGTAGCATGCTTTTGTGTGTGTTAATGAAAATAATAACAAGTCAGCTGCGCTTCTGATAACTAGATTATATCAGTATTAATAATCAGGCCTAATAAATGTAATGAATTCCTTAATATAGTCATCAAAGTCACAATAATGATTGACATTCAAGTTTAGAATATACATACAATGTATGTATAACTATATATAGAAATAAATGAAGATTTCATAACATAAGCGTTGTGGGTTTATTATGTTATATTGATATGTTTTACTGATATATGTATGTTCAACTTTCTTTTTAATTTTATTTATTAATTTTATTTTTTATGTTAGTTATTATTATTTCTTTATTATTTTTTACACACAAATCCAAGAATTGCACACAAAATGCAAAATGCATCACATGAATATAGATATGAAAAATGAAGCACTGCATTCAAAATATCAAAAACACATCTCAAAAGCAAACATTTGCAATCACCTTTGCCATAATATTAATTCCTGTTAGATTTGCAGAGGTGGAAAGAGTACGAAAATATTCTACTCCAGTATCAGTATCAATAAAATGCATCTTTGCAACGCAAAAGAAACACAGAAGCTTCATCTGAAGAGGCATTTAGATGTATTTACACACTGTTTAATGCAGGACATGAATGCATTAATCCTGCAGTTACAAATGCAGAAATAATGTTTTGATATATAAGACACAAAATGTTGAATAATCATTTGAAATGATTCAAATAAATACAAAATCAAAAGATACTTTAAATGTGAAGTTAAAACCGCCAGTAGGTGTCAGCAAGTCACTGTTAATAAGTGAGTCTTTGCGATTGAACCGAATCATTTAAACAGTTGATTCATTCAGGAACGAAACACCGTCATTGGTCAGAGACGCAAAACAGTGCTGTGGCTGTGTTTGGAATGATTTGTTGACTAAATAGAGCAAAAACAGGCAATATGGTGTCTAAGACGCAAGTCTCTTTTAATTCACTTCTTGTTTATTCAACAGTTGTAAAAAAAAAAAAATCTGTAATGCTGATTTTTGGAGAAAAACGACACTTTTCGTGTGATATTGATTTACTGTAAAAAATATATATAAATATGTACAATTTCTGCCCCTATATCTTGAATTTTGTGATAATTGTAAATGCATTTTAACAGACTGAATCGTGCAGTGAAAGAACGCACTCTAAACGCGTGCACACTAGTCTAATCTAGACTTCATGCTCTCTGTAGGACTGTTTTGTTTGGTTTTTGGCTAAATACTGATGATGTCAAATCGCACATCATTAAAACAACAATTACGATATTATCGCAGACGATATCGCTCACCCTGCACCACTGACCTTTTGCTAAACTGCCAACGCTTCATTTTAACCACCAATGCAACGATGCAAGATGATGTCAAGATTTTATAAGCTGCTAGTTTGGTCTCCCTAGGCAAACACAGCTTACACTGCATAATAGAGCTTAAACATGGCCAGGGGTTCACTTCATGTCCTTCGAGTTCAGCTTCAGCCGAATACGGCAGGGTTTGGTGTTCAGCTGGGTCTGCACCACTAACGCCTGTCTGTCCGTCTGCATCTTTCTTCTGATTTTAGCGTGAGTTTGTTCTCCTGCACATTATTTACTGCAGTAGTTTCCAGGGAGCAATTTTTTATTTATTTTTTTACTCAGTAATTAATGTGTTTTAAAATGTAGCGAAGTACAATACTTCAAACTAAATATATTTAAGTAAAAGTTAAATTACATATTTAAAAAATTACTTTAAAAAGTAGAAGTCCACAAAAAGTCTACTCAATTATAGTAACGCGAGTAAATGCTATTCGTTACTTTCCATCTCTGTAGATTTGTGTGTGTTACATAGAGAATGGTGTGTTGTGTTTTACAAAAAGTGTTTTATGAAATTGAAAACTGAGTCGAAGGCCAATAATTAGTGCATGGTTAGTTAAAATTATAACATTGGGTAAATACTCCAGAAACCTTTCCTAATTGATGTTCATTCTTATATAAAAGGCTCTAATGTGTCTAAAGCATTCAAATTATATTGTAATTTGGAAAAGGGATTATATTTTCAGTGACTGTTCTTTTATTAGATGAGTTTCAGCAGCAGCACATGACAATAGACAGCAGTCTCCATCTGCCATGAAAGCGATACAAAGACTGAGAGTGTCTGCTCCCTCGGAGTCTGACCTCGGTCATAAAACAGCTCATATTGTAAAGGACAGTGTCTCATTCAGACGCCCAGGCCTTTTATCAGCCCAGCACACTGACTTACACCCCAGATGCCTATTATGGGGGTATTTGGGGATCTGGGTACTTCTGTCAAGATTTTCCTTTAACATATACAGTATGCATAAAAATCATCTTTTCAGTTGGTCCAGGTGTATATGTTCAATTGTTGCCAAATAGGTGCTAGTAAACAGAAGCTGCGTCCGGAATCGGATATCGTCTAGTAGGTACTATGTTTGTTTTGAAACTTACTTTGTGACCAAAAAAAAGTATGCTCTATATAGTATGAATCTCTGTAGAATGAATGAAGTTTGCATGGTGTGTGTTGTGTCGCTTCGTGAATCCTCTCCTGTGGCCTCATGGGATAGTAAAGTGCTGATTAGATGCACACTTCAGAATCTCACCAGAAGTAGTCGGTCCTTTTCACCTACTGTGTTATGAATACTGTGAATTTGGACATGCTACTCTTTTCAAGTACTGTTTTTCACCTACTATTATAGTATGTAGGTAGGCATATTCAGGAGCAGCGATGGTCACCTAAAAAGGTAACCAAGCAAAATTATTTGGTATTTAGAGTCACACGACTTAAAATTTGCGCATTCCTTGTCTCATTATGAACAGTTTGTATTTTGTCTGTAATCACTGCTGTTTTTCTTCCTTTTATGCTTCCATTGTCATTTTGGCCATCCAGCCAGCCTATTGGAAATAGTTAACCAGTGGTTAAACAGCTGTTTGTGCATTCGTTAACTCACATACTAGCTGGCTTCACTCTGCTTTTCACAACATACTCAATTCCCAATGGACAAAAGTCCTTTTGTTTTCTCTAGGAAAATTCAGTTTCAGTCAGAAATATGCCATAACATGCATTTTAAACCGTACACTAATGACAATTCATGTTCACTTCCAGATTTTTCTCTTTGAGATTGTAGACAGACATAAGCTGACTGTAATTTGGGACTGATTGTGTCCTAAAAATCCCCCAAAAAACTACTTTTAAAAATATGGACTGAAAGTGAGTCACATACTGTTTGCAACCAATCAAAAAGTAATGTTCATGGCTGATATCAAAATATAGAGCAGTCATAAATTAAAGTATAATATTATAATGATATAACAATTAAAGTATATAGTTTAATCTTAAACATGAATAATACATATATATATATATATATATATATATATATACACAGTAATGTTTTTGTGCTTTTGTATTTTTTTATACTAATCTTTGATTAGTTATTTTGTAAATGCCAATTTATGCTAACTTTCAGATTTTTTCCCTCCTTTGAGATAAATAATAAATAGTTGACATTTAGCTAACTTGCCTGAAAAGTCATTGAATGAGTCACACACTGTTTGCAGCCAGTGTACACTGTGGTTAAAGTAACTAGTTCAGTCCTGTTATACCTGATTAAGAAGTCTATAATGACAATAACAGAAGCTAATTAATAAAGGAAGTTGTAGTTTTGTGGCATCACGCCACTCGCTCACACCGTTTAATAGCATGTGTGTATTTTGTGTGGTTTGTTTCCGGCTCGAGCCCTGCTTTCTCAATCTGTCCACACAGGGTCCTGATCTCCACTTAGCCCAATTCAAGTCAATTTGTTATTGCAAATATAAATGTAGCAGACGGGTAATATCTAGTGGCCTGAGGAGAAATCCCAGAGCGCTCCCCTTCACTCCTGACCTCCCATCCCAACTGCCCTCTTTTGTTAGTTAAGCCATTCAGCTGCCAATCATCCTGGGGCTTTTTCATTAAACTCACTGCAGCGATGAGTTCCAGCTATCACAGGAATGCGTCTGCGTGCTTAATATCAGACACGTCCACCACAAGAGCTGCCGTTTGTTGCGCAACGGACCACAAACCGATACGACAAAGAGAGGGTCTTTTGCGGGAAGCACTCACCTGACTCCTCGGGCCCCCGGGAGACGTACAGACACACAATTAAAAACCACACACACAGACGGAGAAGCAGAGAGATCTTCCCCCTCAAGCAGTTGACATTTACCCCAGTTGGATAATTGAGGAATAACATTTGCGTTACAATTTAACATGACCCCTGCCTTCAAAAGCCCTTTCATATTACCTCTCTGAAATGACTGCAGACAGGCACGGACACGGCGGCGATGGGTTACCGTTGATGATATAAGAAAGGGAGAAACCTTATTATGACTGTGGCAGAGTCAATGTCAAGAGGAGGCGAGTTGCCCTTTTCATTCACGGGCGAACAACTATTAAGAAAAATGTATTAAAAGCTGTGGTCGTGGGGGGGGTGATGCAGCGACCTGAAGCCTGCGCTAAAAGCAAAGGTTAATGGATTGACTGTTACCTGCGCGAGAGGCTTAACGGCGCCAATACACAGGGGAGGAAAGCCCCTCGTGCCGCTTGTTTGTTGGCCACCGAAATTAAAGGGCTCACATTTATTTGTTGGAGAAATTAGGAGGTTGATCTGTTTATTTCCATCAGAGGAACAAGGTCAAGGCGAGCGCTTAATCACCGGCCGCGTGACTGATGTCTGGTGTTTCGTGGCCGGGATGTAAGCAGGTTCCTTTCAGGTCGGTAGTGTGATCGCATACCTGCTGGTCTACCTATACATTTAGTTTTGTTTGTCTTTGTTATGTGATGTGATCCATTATCTGTAAAAGTGATGACCTACAATTGTTACCTTAAAGAGATATTTCTACCTCATTTAACCGATAAAATTTAGTTTTGTTGCTATAAATTAATTAATTTAGGTGCATTCAGTGATATTACTTGAATAAAACCAGTTAACTTGGATGTTGCCATTTTGCCATGTTTAACCAACTAAACACTGTGCTAATGGACAGTATCTGAACGTCACCAAAGTTAATAATTATGAGTGGAAACATGTCTAATGCCATGGATGCAGTGTCTGTATCAATGTTAAATTTGTTAAAATTATTATTATTATTATTATTTTCACAATAAACCTAAGTTTGCATGTAAAACTATCATAGTATTGTACAATTATAATAAAATATATAATGATTCAGTTTACTTTATTTTCATAAATTGAATAAAAATGCAAAAAGAAAACACCCAATGCACATTTTTATTCATCAATATATAGTTTAAATATTTTTGAATTTCATGTAGAAAAGGTGCATCACCATCATCAAGTCATTTGAACACATCAGATATTGTAATTGCAAATTGCAAAAACATAAATAAAAAGTTATCAAAAAGGCTTTTTGTAGAGCATGTCACTAACAACACCAAGGTCATGGGTTCAACTCCGAGGCATTCTTTATAGTTAGTTATACTTATAGTTATAGTTGTAGATATTTGAGCACATCTGATGTCATAATTGCAACTTCCCAACAAGTAAAACATTTCCAAGAACTTTCTGTAGTTTCAAAAATGCATCATGTTGCTTGAACGCCAAAGTCATTGGTTCGATTCAGAGAAAGCACGAAGTGATAAAACGCATAGCTTGAATGCAAAGTTGCTTTGGATAAAAGCGTCTGACAAATGCATAACCTGAATGCACCATTACTGTAAATTATTTGGTCAAAATACGATGCACGCTGTAAAAATAAAAAAACTTAAAAAAAAGTGCCTCATGTGGTAATATCTAAATGAACTAGTTTTATTCAAGCCACAGAATGATTTAATGACTGAATTACACCAGTGAAGGTCATGTTTCAGGCTCATATCAGGTGGAAAGACTTGGAAACACATTTTGAATTTTTACCATGTAGTGACTGTTTTTTTGTGTATGTTTTTTAGCAAAGCTAATTCTCTAAATAAATGCCATAGATGTATTTAATCTTCAAAGGTGACCATTCCAGTAGTTTCAGCATCTGAAGTCCCCCCAGCGAGGCTGAAGATGATTTCTCCCGCAGCTCTTGCCTTTTATGCACAGAGCCATATTTCATGTGTCTGCCCCTCCACTGCGCGGGAAAACGCCGTCATCTGACTGAGCTCCTCTGATAAATGACTGACGAGCGGCTGCTACACTTTATTAAAAAGTAATAACAATTTTTGTAGGCTCCCTTCATGTTGTAAGGGGCCCATGAATCAAGGGACATTGGCTGTCTGCATCTGATAAATGCATCGTTTACCATCTGAGTTATTTAGGACTGGCTATTAATTTAAATCACATTTATCTCCTCTGAATAGGGCAGAGAGCTGTGATAGGACTGCAAACAATGCCTAACTGAGGCCTTATTTATTGCTACAGCACGCAAAACAAAAGCTCAATATGCTAAACAGTGCCTGCCAATCACTCTAGTCAATCTTGACCCACCAGTTAGACAATCTTTTTCTCATAAAATATACATTCGGCTTCTCTAGTGCCCGCAGCAATGAGGAGCAGAGGAACAGAGAGAGAAAAAGACAGAGCCGGTTCTCTGGAAGTGTTGAACTGAACTTCCGAATGTAAACAATGCACGCGTTCAGATTCTGTGCATGCAAATCACAACAGAACAGAAAATGAGGAAACGTTGAGTTTCGACGTGCTGCTGCGAATACGATGCAGTGCAATGGACAGATCTTAAAGAAATATGTTTAACCATTCAGGGTGTGAGCTTACATCCAAAGCGCCAGAGGTTTGACCTTTGACCCTCACACATAATTCTATATGACTGTCCTCTTGTGATTTATGACAACATAAATTCAGAACGGTAAAATATACATTACTATCTACTGCAGTGAAAGTGGAAGCCTGCATTTGTTCCCTCAAGGATCTATTTTTACTTACTTTAACACCAAAATGCTTCTGTTGGTGTAATGTAACTGATTTAATTGAATAAAAATTGTTCATTTAGATGCTAAAACATTATTTTTATTTCTTTAGGTTACCTGAAAAAAACAAACAAACAAAACTTGCAATGCAGAGATGTGTGTAACTCTTGCAAAATAAATTACGCAATGGCTGTACCTTTATTAATAGGAAACATTATGATTTGTAATTGTCATTTAATGATTCATGTGAGTTTGTTTGGCATCTGATACAATTACATTCCCCAGGCTCTTCTGACATATGTACCTGTTTCTTTCTCTATCCCTGGGAATGAGCCTGAGGTTTGAGGTGGTCTTTCTCATATCCTGTCAGAGGTTATGAAAACATCCAGCGATACTCACAGTGTTTGAGTAAAGTCCCACTGAAATCAAATAAGAGCATCATTTTCTGCCTCTAATGATGTGTCGTGTGTGGCAGACTTTGGTTTTGGCCCTTTGTGTGCATGAGAACAGCCAGCAGTGTCACGTGAGAAATATTTCCATGAGGGTGTAAACACGGGTGTAGTTCAACGCATTAACATCAACAGCATCCATAACCACAAACACACACAACACCGGCGGGCTTCAGCTTCAACACTACAGCTATTGTTCTGACACATCAAACCCAACCCCATTTGTTTGTCAAATGTTTCTTTAGAATCTTCAGATTTTTCTTTAGAATTAAGGATTAATGACACCTGGAGCAATGCCATTCAAGCATTTCTAAGGGTTGCTTAGGAGCTCGAATGCTTTTTGGGGAGCCACTGTAATATAATTATTGGTGTATATACAATATATTTATTGATATGACAGGGCTGTTGAATACTTGAATCTAATTGGCCGATGAACATGATTAACTTTTTTTTTTTTCATAGGTACACTTCAACTATGAGAGACAGAATGGGGGGAAAGAATCCAGGAAATCATATTGTAGGATTTTTAAAGAATTTATTTGCAAATTATGGTGTAAAATAAGTATTTGGTCAATAACAAAAGTCCATCTCAATACTTTGTTATATACCCTTTGTTGGCAATGACAGAGGTCAAGCGTTTTCTGGAAGTCTTCACAAGGTTTTCACACACTGTTGCTGGTATTTTGGCCCATTCCTCCATGCAGATCTCTTCTAGAGCAGAGATGTTTTGGGACTTTCAACTCCCTCCAAAGATGTTCTATGGGGTTGAGATCTGGAGACTGGCTAGGCCACTCCAGGACCTTGAAATGCTTCTTACGAAGCCACTCCTTCGTTGCCCGGGCGGTGTGTTTGGGATCATTGTCACGCTGAAAGACCCAGCCACGTTTCATCTTCAATGCCCTTGCTGATAGAAGGAGGTTTTCACTCAAAATCTCACGATACACGGCCCCATTCATTCTTTCCTTTAAACGGATCAGTCGTCCTGGTCCCTTTGCAGAAAAACAGCCCCAAAGCATGATGTTTCCACCCCCATGCTTCACAGTAGGTATGGTGTTCTTTGGTTGCAGCTCAGCATTCTTTCTTCTACAAACACGACGAGTTGAGTTTTTACCAAAAAGTTCTATTTTGGTTTCATATGACATTCTCCCAATCCTCTTCTGGATCATCCAGATGCTCTCTAGCAAGCTTCAGACGGGCCGGACATGTACTGGCTTAAGCAGGGGGACACGTCTGGCACTGCAGGATTTGAGTCCCTGGCGGCGTAGTGTGTTACTGATGGTAGCCTTTGTTACTTTGGTCCCAGCTCTCTGCAGGTCATTCACTAGGTCCCCCCGTGTGGTTCTGGGATTTTTGCTCACCGTTCTTGTGATCATTTTGACCCCACGGGGTGAGATCTTGCGTGGAGCCCCAGATCGAGGGAGATTGTCAGTGGTCTTGTATGTCTTCTATTTTCTAATAATTGCTCCCACAGTTGATTTCTTCACACCAAGCTGCTTGCCTATTGCAGATTCAGTCTTCCCAGCCTGGTGCAGGTCTACAATTGTGTTTCTGGTGTCCTTCGACAGCTCTTTGGTTTTGGCCATAGTGGAGTTTGGAGTGTGACTGTTTGAGGTTGTGGACAGGTGTCTTTTATACTGATAACGAGTTCAAACAGGTGCCATTAATACAGGTAACGAGTGGAGGACAGAGGAGCCTCTTAAAGAAGAAGTTACAGGTCTGTGAGAGCCAGAAATCTTGCTTGTTTGTAGGTGACCAAATACTTATTTTACCGAGGAATTTACCAATTAATTCATTAAAAATCCTAAAATGTGATTTCCTGGATTCTTTCCCCCCATTCCGTCTCTCATAGTTGAAGTGTACCTATGATGAAAATTACAGGCCTCTCTCATCTTTTTAAGTGGGAGAACTTGCACAATTGGTGGCTGACTAAATACTTTTTTGCCCAGCTGTAGTAGTTATTCGTTTTAATTTCAGCTTTAGTTTTTGTTATTTTAGTATATCAAGTTAAAATAAATGGTAACACTTTATTTTAAAGTCCTTGTTACATATGTTACATGTACTTACTATTATAATAGCAATAGATTATGCATAATTACATGCAAGTAACCCTAAACCAAACCCTTATCCTAACCCTGACCATATAGTAAGTATAGTTAATTAATATTACTCAGTACTTAAAGGTATCATTACACTGTAACAAGGACACCTTAATATAAAGTGTAAACAAATACATTAAAATGAGAAATGTTGGGAAAAAGTTTAATTTCAGTTATATTTATTTAAGTAATTATGTTTTATAGGTTTGATTTTAGTTTTAATTAACTATTAGAACCCCATTCTTGCAGCTTATTTTTGTTATCTGGGTAGTTTCACTCTTTTGAAAACATCTGAATGAGAAGACAGTTCAGAAAGCTTGGAGCAGTGTTTAATAAGGACAGTCATAAGCAGGGCCAGATGCATTAGTCTGATCGTTTGTTTGTGACTGTGATGAGCTCACGTCTGTGAATGACCTCTGACCTCCAGCAACCAACAGCAGCTTCACATCCAGCCCTGATCCTGGGCTTGGAGAAAATGAAAGCGTTCAGGCCGAACACCTCACACTACGTCATGTTTGCGTAACCCCGCTCTGGACTGGGTAATTGAAGCACAACAGAATTAGGTTACATATATCTGACAGGTCTCTGTGTGTACAGTAAAACCCCAGACGCTCCACGGGTTAGCACATATTTTCTTTTAATTAGTTTTTCATTTGCTTCCTTACGTCTTGAATCGATACGGATAAGTGTGTCTTGTGAGGCTGCTAAACGTCTGTTTTGACGCGCCTCCCACATCGAACAAAAATAATTCATCAAACGCAGTTCGTATGGTGAGAATAAAGCTGCATGACCCGACTGAACCTCACACATGTTCATATGTGTGGCTCGTGACTCAACTCTTAGCACTGAACTCCTCCCTCAATATTAGCACAAAATAGTTTTATTGTTTAGTGCGTTAGTCCTAAAATTAGTACAAACGAGACTGTGAAGTCTTCTTTGTGTGGATGTGAAGTCTTCATGTTGAAGACTGCACACCTTTGTGTTGCTTTAGAGCTAAACGTTGATGTAAATTTACGTGCCGGTGCTTTAAAGAACCTAGAGACCAATATGCTGATCTAAAGAACTTGTAACATCAAATACCTTTTTTAGCAACTGAAGAAATAGTTAAAGTTTATTTGTATAGCGCTTTTTACGTTACAAATCGTTGCAAAGCAGCTCTACAGGAAATTAAGTTTCCACAATGTATTTATATTTAACTTATGGCAAAATTTGGTAATTCTGTATGGTGTCTGAGCGTTGGCATCCTCTGAGGTCCTCTGAGGGGTTGGCATTATCTTTTCTCAGGTGTTCGGTCATCTCAGATCATTTAAGGGTTGGATCCGGACTGAAGCTTCTGTAATTCCTAGCTACCACAGGATGTTAATCCCATAGCAAAAACAGAGAAACAAATAGAGACATAATTAGCGTAGCTGCTGTTCCATCTAAGCAAAAATGATTTGTTCAACCCAAGCTAAAGAATAATAATAATGTACATTTGATCATTTGATAACTGCAGTACAAGATTATAAGATGCATTATGTGAATGCTTGGCTAAAGAGATGTGTCTTTAATCTAGATTTAAACAGATAGAGTGTGTCTGAACCCCGAATGTTATCAGGAAGGCTATTCCAGAGTTTGGGAGCCAAATGTGAAAAAGCTCTACCTCCTTTAGTGGACTTTGCTATCCTAGGTACTACCAAAAGTCCAGAGTTTTGTGACCTTAGAGAGCGGGTTGGATTGTAGCGTGGTAGAAGACAAGTTAGGTACACAGGAGCTAAACTATTTAAGGCCTTATAGGCAAGTAATAATATTTTGTAAATGATACGGAACTGAATAGGTAGCCAGTGCAGAGACTGTAAAATTGGGGTAATATGATAATATTTTCCTGACCTGGTAAGAACTCTAGCCGCTGCATTTTGGACTATCTGTAGCTTGTTTATTGAAGATACAGGACAACCAGCTAGCAGTGCATTACAATAGTCCAGTCTAGAGGTCATGAATGCATGATCTTTTTTGCATCAGAAACAGGTAGCATGTTCTTGAAGCTTGGCAATGTTTCTAAGATGGAAGAATGCTGTTTTTATAACATGGGAAATATGATTTTCAAAGGACAAGTTGCTGTCTAATATAACACCCAGATAGTTTAGAAGTTTCATCTGGTCTTGTTGAGATATATAGTTGAGTATCATCAGCATAACAATGAAAACTAATCCAGTATTTTCTAATAATATTACCAAGGGGCAGCATGTATATTGAAAATAGCAGAGGACCTAGGACAGATCCTTGTGGTACTCCATACTTTACTGGTGATAATTGAGATGACTCCCCATTTAAATGAACAAAGTGGTAGCGATCGGACAGGTAGGATCTAAACCATCTTAAAGCCTGCCCTTGAATACCAGTATAGTTTTGTAATCGATCTATGAGTATGTCATGGTATATAGTGTCGAACGCAGCACTAAGATCAAGTAATACTAGCAATGAGATGCAGCCTTGGTCTGAAACAAGAAGCAAGTCATTTGTAATTTTAACAAGTGCAGTTTCTGTGCTATTGTGAGGCCTGAAACCTGACTGAAATTCTTCATAGAGATCATTGAGGGGAAGTCGTGGCCTAATAGTTAGAGAGTCGGACACGTAATCCAAAGGTTGCGGGTTCGCGTCTCGGGCCGGCAGGGATTGTAGGTGGGGGAGTGAATGTCCAGCGCTCTCTCCACCCTCAATACCACGACTGAGGTGCCCTTGAGCAAGGCACTGAACCCCCAACTGCTCCCCGGGCGCCGCAGCATAAATGGCTGCCCACTGCTCTGGGTGTGTGTTCACAGTGTGTGTGTGTGTGTGTGTGTGTGTTCACTGCTGTGTGTGTGTGTGTGTGTTCACTGCTGTGTGTGTGTGTGCACGTTGGATGGGTTAAATGCAGAGTACGAATTCCGAGTATGGGTCACCATACTTGGCAGTATATCACTTCATCTTCATTATCTTAATTTTTTGCAAGAAGAAGCACAATTGAGCAGACACAACATTTTCTAAAATTTTAGACATAAACGGAAGATTTGAAATGGGTCTGTAATTTGCCAGTTCATTAGGATCTAGTTGTGGTTTCTTAATAAGAGGCTTAATAACCGCCAGCTTGAATGGTTTTGGGACGTGACCTAAAGATAACGATGAGTTAATAATATTGATAATAATAATACTTCTGCTACAGGTAACAACTCTTTCAGTAGTTTAGTGGGTACAGGATCTAATAAACACGTTGTTGGTTTAGATGCACTGATAAGTTTATTTAGCTCTTCCTGTCCTATAGTTGTAAAGCACTGAAGTTTTTCTTTGGGTGCGATGAATGAAGCTGAAATACTAGACGCAGTAGAATCTACATTTGATATTATATTTCTGATGTTATCTATTTTATCAGTAAAGAAATTCATAAAGTCATTACTATTAAACTGTGAGGGAATATATAGATCGGGTGGCGTCTGTTTATTTGTTAGTCTAGCCACTGTGCTAAATAAGAACCTTGGATTGTTTTGGTTATTATCTATGAGTTTGCGGATATGCTCTGCCCTGGCAGCTTTTAGAGCCTGTCTATAGCTGGACATACTGTTTTTCCACGCAATTCTAAAAACTTCCAAGTTAGTTTTTCTCCATTTGCGCTCAAGATTATGAGTTTCTTTCTTGAGAGAATGGGTATAACTGTTGTACCATGGCGCAGTATGTTTTTCTCTAACCTTTTTCAATTTGAGGGGGGCAACAGCTTCTAATGTATTAGAAAAGATAGTGCCCATGTTGCTAGTCATTTCGTCTAGTTCATGTGTATTTATGGGTACACAGAGCAGTTGAGATAAATCAGGCAGGTTATTTGTGAATCTATCGCCCGGACGATAACGCTGAGCCATATAACTAATATCAGTAATACGCAGCATGCACGATACAAGGAAATGATCAGTAACATCATCACTTTGAGGTACGATATCTATATCAGTAAGATCAAGTCCATGCGATATAATTAAATCTAGCGTATGATTAAAACGATGAGTGGGCCCGGTGACGTTTTGCTTGACTCCAAAAGAGTTTATTAGGTCAGTAAACGCAAGTCCAAATAGAAGAAATCCTTTGGTGAATCTGAGGTGTATGTAACTGCTGAGAAACATTTACTAATAACACCTCAACAATAAATCAACTGATTACTGACAATAACGTACACCAGTGTTCCAACGTTTGGGGTCGGTAAAATTATTATTATTTATAAGACTTCTGCTCGCCGAGGCTGCATTTATTTGACCAAAAATACAGTGAATATTGTGAAATATTATTACAATTTAATACAGCTGTTTTCTATATGAATATGTGTTAAAATGTAATTTATTTCTGTGATCTGCAGCTGTATTTTCAGCATCATTACTGCAGACTTCAGTGTCACATGATCTTCAGAAATCATAATAATATACTGATTTACTGCTCAACAAATATTTCTGATCAATATTAAAAACAGTTGTGCTGTGCAATATTTTTGTAGAAACTGTGATAAAGTTTGTTTTTCAGGATTCACAGATGAATCGAATGATGAATCTGAAATGAAAACTGGCTAAAATAATTTTTAATAATAAGAAAAAATAGAAAACAGTGACTTCACATCTGAGTAAGTAAATGAAAACGATGCCTGTTATGTATGCAGTGTTCTGTGCTGTTATTCTGTGGAGATCTCCGTGTTCTTCATCTCTCAGTGCTGCGGTCTACAGCACAAAACAGACACTAGATGGCTGCAGATAATGGAGTTGAGCACTAATGAATCGCTCAGTCCACACACAACACACAGTCAGCCTATCCCATGATTCCCTTCTGCACACGTCTGCAGGAGAAAGACAGTCACCTTGTTTGAGCTGCTTTGTACTTAAAGAGAGATATTGTTTTCAGGTTATCATTCACAGAGCACAATACTCATGCAAACAGAAGCGGTATGATTTTACACACAGTGTGTTTAACCTTTTGCATAATTCCTCATGGTAATATGTTCTTCAGCACTGATTCAACATTGTATATCCAGCTGATTCTTAAAGTGAGTTCACCAATAAATGAAAAGTGTTTATTCTCATGTTGTTTAACTTCTTCTGTCAAACACATATTTATAGTTTGTTTCCCACATACAATACAAGTATATGGTGATCAGGGATCGTCAAACTCCAAATGAAATATACTGTATATTTTTAGAGTTTTTTCAATGTTCCCATCACGTTATGAAAACGTTAATTTGGAATTTTCCCTGAATGTTCAAAATGGCCAGTTTTTTAATATTTTAAAAACTTTTATTCTTGGTTTTACAAAAATTTGACGAACATTCCATTTTGCAAACATTATAGGAACATGTTTCCTGAACATTCCAAAACAAGTAGCATACAGTATCTACATATATATATATATATATATATTATTTAGACAAACAGCCAAGTAAAATGTTTCAGAAAAAAAATGTCATGAACAATGTACAGTATGTCTTCTGCAGTGGTCTTGATGCATTGTGTGAAGAAGATAAATAATTTAGCTATAAGTGTGATTTGAATATGAACATATTCAAATAAGATATGAGACACAGGAGCATTAATAAAGTTTGACATCAATGAATATCAAACCTGGTGTACCATATTGTGTCTGAATATACAGTACGTGAACATACAGTAAATGAGAGTTTGAAGAAAATGTGATTATAAGGAAGAAAAGAAGAGCATTAGTGAATAACTATTTAATTTTCTCCCAAAACTGCAAGTCCTCAGGAAGAAACACCACGAGGGTGAGTATGTGATATTGTGGTGCTGAATAGTTTTTAGTGGTTTTGCTATAATTCAGACTGAAGAAAACAGCATGAAGGAGAAGCGGTGGAAAGAGATTTCCTAGGCCGCGATGACTTATTTGAGCTTGCTGTAAAACTATATTGGTGGAGAAAATGGGGATATTCATCTCTTTCCTTTGCTGGAGATTATACTATTTCACAATCAATAGAGCAGTCCAAATACATTTTTATGGGGCGCATTACACTGCAAATGAATTGTAGAGCTGGGCAA